>NC_037677.1:103148582-103458907 GCF_003255815.1 Theropithecus gelada | reverse complement strand
CCCTCCCTCCCTCCCCCTTCCCTTCAGATTGTTATGTTGGCAGAAAACGTTTGATAGTGTCATTGACCAACACTGCAGTACAAGCTAAGTATTTCGAGAAATAATCTAAAGAGAAAGACAAAGAAAGGGAAAACTAGTTGGGTTTCCCTGAATTAATCTTATACTAAATTATGACGAGAAGTAGGATGGTGAACATATGTGCTTTTTTTCCCCATGCCTTTATTGATATTGTGTCAGGACTATGGGAATTAAAATACACAATCTCAGCTCCACTTATAGCATGATAGTATGTGAGTAAGGCAGGATGTTGAAAAGAGCCAAGCAATTATGCATTTGTCATGAATAATAGGGAAGGTGGAGTTTTCTTTATTTGAAAGGCTTCCTCTCTGCCGGGCGCGGTGGCTCACACCTGTAATCCCAGCACTTTGGGAGGCCGAGGCGGGCGGATCACGAAGTCAGGAGATCAAGACCATCCTGGCCAACATGGTGAAACCCCATCTCCACTAAAAATACACACACACACACACACACACACACAAAATAGTTGGGTGTGGTGACAGGCGCCTGTAGTCCCAGCTACTCCGGAGGCTGGGGCAGGAGAATGACGTGAACCTGGGAGGCAGAGCTTGCAGTGAGCTGAGATCACACCACTGCGCTCCAGCCTGGGTGACAGAACGAGACTCCATCTTAAAAAAAAAAAAAAAAGGAAAGGCTTCCTCTCTCATCAGATGGGCTGTAGTCCCTCAGGATTTATACCCATGGGCAGAGGCTACTCCATGATTTTTTTTTTTTTTTTTTGACACAAGAGTCTCACTCTGTCTCCAGGCTGGAGTACCATAGCGCGATATCGGCTCACTGCAACCTCTGCCTCCCAGGTTCAAGCGATTCTCCTGCCTCAGCCTCCTGAGTAGCTGGGACTATAGGTGCCTGCCACCACGCCTGGCTAATTTTTGTACTTTTAGTAGAGACAGGGTTTCACCGTGTTGGCCAGGATGGCCTTGATCTCTTGACCTCGTGATCCACCCACCTCAGCCTCCCAAAGTGCTGGGATTATAGGTATGAGCTACTGCGCCCGGCCTACTCTATGACTTTTTTTTTTTTTTTTGAGAGGGAGTCTCTTGCTCTGTCCCCCAGGCTGGAGTGCAGTGGCGCGATGTCGACTCACTGCAAGCTCCGCCTCCTGGGTTCACGCCATTCTCCTGCCTCGGCCTCCTGAGTAGCTGGGACTACAGGCGCCCGCCACCGCACCCGGCTAATTTTTTGTATTTTTAGTAGAGACGGGGTTTCACCATGGTCTTGATCTCCTGACCTTGTGATCCGCCCGCCTCAGCCTCCCAATGTGCTGGGATTACAGGCGTGAGCCACTGCGCCCGACCTCTATGATTTTTTTTTTTTTTTAACCTATTTCCTTTAGATCATTATGATGTATATGTATATATCCAGAAAAAAATTAATAAATGTCACATCCAGATACCTTATAGGCAAATAAATCATTTCTCTCATGGCATGAGCTCAGTATTGGAAGCTATAGATGGCAAGTGAGTCAACAGGCAGGGTGGCCTTGGACAACTTGTCTAATCTTCCTGGCATTGGGAATAAAGCACTTAGCATCATAGGATCTTTTTTAAATGAGTTAAATGGATAGTAACCTTAAGATCTCCTATAAATGTCATGAGGTCCTTTCTACTTAACGTATTGTAGTTCCTTTGATGTCTACTGCAGTCTGCTCTCTTTACTTGACCTTTACTTTGTAAAACTAAGTAGTAATTTGCAGCTGCTGGCTTTCTGCACAGGGGCCCCAAAGGTAATAGATTCCAAGCCTCACAACATCAGAGGTATCTCTTCAAGGAGTAAGTTAATCCTTTCAAATCTCCCTAGTTAGTTTCTTACCATCCTTATCAGGTTCTCTGCTACTTGTTTGATCATATCCTTTAATCTAACTCATTGATTTGTTATCTCTAAACACCATTTTAGTTTAATTTGCAGCTCTGATGTCCATTAGCAAGTGATTACAGTGAATGAACTTAACTGCTGTATATTGAGATAAAATACCTTTTCAAATCCTTTGGAAGGCCTGGGGAGTGATAAATCTGTAGTGCTCAGGAAGGCTTCAAAGGTTATGACAATTGGGTTCTAAGGTTGATACAAATGGTTTTGAAATTCACTTTCTCATATTTATAGTTTGCATGTAATCTTAGGGCATCAGTGAATGGTCATGCTGAAAATATTGAATAACCAGGAACTAGTTTGCAAAAGTAAATATAAATGAATACCATTTTCTTAGTGCACTTATATCCTATGTAATGGGTTATCTATCTTTAGGAACAATGATATTCTTTCTGGGACCAACTGCTTTAATTCTGAGTACACTTCTATACCAGGGGTTGCTGTCATATATGTTCATTAAGAGGTCCATATATTTCGCTATCGCTTGTGAGTGCACCATGCTAGGAAATTTCTATGCTCAATTTAAGTGGATTTCCTAGATAACTGAAGCTTATCTTCTACTTAAAAATGTTTCAAAATTAGATTACATTCTCACCTTCCTTTTTCAAGTATCTTATATTTGGCATTTCTTTTATGAATTTTAAATATGTTTTTGTTCTTTGTAATGGTTCTGGTATATATTTATCACTTCTTTTTACTTTATTCATTGAATTTGTGTGTGTTTGTTTTATTTTTTGTTGTGGTTAAGTGATATTTCTTGCTTCTGTTTACCATGTGGAAGGATTATTCTCATAACTAAATTGTGAAGATTTTCAATTTGTTAGGTTTATTTTATTTTATTTATTTTCTCTTCGGAGGTGGAGTTTCACTCTGTAGCCAGTCTAGAGTGCAGTGGTGCAATCATGGATCACTGCAGCCTTGACTTTCCAGGCTCAAGTGATCTCCCACCTCATCCTCCCAAGTAGCTGGAGCCACAAGTGCACACCACCATGCCTGGCTGATTTTTTAAAATTTTTTTGTAGAAACAGAATGTGGCCCCGGCTGGTTTCAAACCCCTGAACTCAAGTGATCCTCCTACCTTGGCCTTTCAAAGTGCTGGCATTACATCAAGAATACTACTGTCATTCTTGAACCATGATTTTCATTTATTGGTACATTGGTTAAACTTCTTATAAATATTGCAAGCTGGCTGATTCTGGTTTGGTGAGCAGAGGTTTGGGCCCAAGGTCTGTATTCTAGGTTGGTGTGAGCCTTCATGCCTAGCCTCATTTTGGTACTTTTAACAAGGAATTTTAAAATCTGAAGTTAGAAACAAATGTTTTATAAATACTTAATCTGAAACAATTACATTTTGAATTGGCCTCTGATTAAAGTGAAATAATTCTGTGGACCTCTAAACAAGTGCCTTCCATCCACACCTGCAGCTTCTCTCTATTAAGGAGGGTCATTCTTATTAAATGCTGTACATTTTCCCTGCCTAGCTTTTGACTCCCATCTCATAACACTTTCGGATGGTGGTATTGCTCCTCACCTGTTGCCTCACCTGTGAAACTGTAGCTTGATATACCCAAATTTCTAGGATGCAGAAATTGCCAGAGTAGTTTCTATATTTGAAGTTCCATATTGGATCTTCAGAGGACAGTAGCTCAATATACCTGAAGCAGAGAAAATAAATAGGTACCTTCTCACTTCTGATTTAAAAAAGAGACAAAGAACCATCTTCCTGTGCCTACTTTCATCCCCACCTTTACCTCCAAAGTGAATGGCAGAGCCTCACAGCGATGGACCTTGCCTCTATCAGTGTGACATTCCTGGGATGGATAAGAGTTTTCTGTTGGAGAAGGAACATGACCTAATCTCACATCCCATCCCTGCACCAGTGACAATGCACCAGGTGACTTGTGGTTTTCACTCTGGGATGGGAGTAAAAGGACTTCAAAGAGCAATACAAAATATATCTGAAGAGGGGATCAAATTACATCATGCATTTTCAGATTACTTTCAGGCCACTCAACAATATTTACCAAAATTTTATGGTCCTGTGCTGAGCTCCCAGCTCTGTCTCCAACAAGGTCATGCTCTTTAATTGATTCAACCAGCACTTATGGAATATCTACTGTATGTGAGACAGTATCCTAGGTATGGGGTAAGATGGACAGATACATCTTCTCTATAGTTTTCAATATAGAGGAAAATGCATATTATGTGGTAAATGTTTAACTTCCAGGGGTTATGACAAGTAAGAGAAAGGGTTCCTTAAAAGCCCATGAGACAAGTACCTGGCCCAGATTTGAGGTAGACCGACAGTTGGGAAAGATTCCAAGGGGAATAATCTCTGGATAAGATTAAGAAAATAAAGAAGAATTCAGCTGTTTTCAGAGGGGGATAAAATAGTATGTCTGGCTGAGCAAACAGCAATGAGAAAGAGAATCCACAGGCTCACAGACTGTTCATGAGCAGGGAACCTGGAGTTGTGGATATAAGAAGTAGAGTTATGAGTAGCTGAGGAGGGAGGCAGGAGTAAGATCATAAAAGATTTTGTGTACCAGCCTGCTGAGGGGTTTGAATATTATGCTGAAAAAGACTGGAATGCATTGGAAATCTTAAGCAGAAAATGAACTAAATGTCCATTTTGGAAAGTCAGAGAGGGGCAGGAGTGGAGGCAGTGCAAGTATTTGGGAGCCTGATGCAGCAACCTCTGAAAGAGAGGATACATTTCTATTTACCAGGCAGCTGACTTTGAGTGAAATAAATTAGCAAAGGAAACCTACTACCTAGTAGAAACATAAGATCTACATTATTCATCATGAATGAGACACAAAGACATATCTGTAATGGAAGTTGTAGGGTTGAAACAAGAGAGTTGATCAGAAAGTGTACGTCAAGTCCGACGTGATAGCTAATGCCCATAATCCCAGCACTTTGGGAGGCAGAGACAGGCGGGTTACCTGAGGTCAGGAGTTGGAGACCAGCCTGGCCAACATGGTGAAACCCGACTCTACTAAAAATACAAAACTTAGCCAGGTGTGGTGGTGTGCACCTGTAATCCCAGCTACTCAGGAGGCTGAAGCAGGAGAATCGCTTGAACCTGGGAGGCGGAGGCTGCAGTGAGCCAAGATCACGCCTCTGCACTCCAGCCTGGATGACAGAGTGAGATTCCGTCTCAAAAAAAAAAAAAAAACATAAGTCAAGCATATTAAAATATGAAAATTTAAAGTTTATGAAAATAAAAAATAAAATAAATTTTTCATATCAGTAATGTCGTGGTGTAAGATGCTAAGAGCAGATGGAATCTACACCCAAGAATTTAAAGAATTCCCACATTCCTAAGTTGCTATGTAGAGACTGAGGTAAGCACCCTTCTTCCCATTGATAAAACTCTTAAAATACCTAAAGTTTACTCAGAGACTTCTGTGAAAGGATTTGGCTTTGGTGATTTAAACCCAAAGTCCTCTACATTTAAGAATAATATTACTTGACCTTAGGTTTCAGAGGGATTTCAGGGATCTCTCTGGATGTTTCGCTTTTTCTTTTTTTCTTTTTCTTTTCTTTTTTTTTTTTTTTTTTTTTTTTTTTTTTTTTTTTGAGACAGAGTCTTGCTCTTTCGCCCAAGCTGAGTGCAGTGGTACGATCTCAGCTCACAGCAACCTCCACCTCCGGGGTTCCAGCAATTCTCTGCCTCAGCCTCCTGAATAGCTGGGATTACAAGTGCCAGCTACCATGCCCAGCTAATTTTTGTATTTTTAGTAGAGACGGGGTTTCACAATCTTGTCCAGGCTGATCTTGAACTCCTGACCTTGTGATCCACCCGCCTCAGCTTCCCAAAGTGCTGGGATTAGCAGTGTAGGCCACCGTGCCTGGCCTGTTTTGCTTTTTAGTACGGAGTTCTTTCATGGTTTTTGGATGTGTGTTGCTAGAATACATTTGTCCATCTCTTGTCCAAGAAGACACCCAAGAAATATGCAAACCGGATTCATGATATCGCTAACCTAGAAGTTTCTCCCTCCCAACCAATGTTTACAGATGTCCAGATTCCACAACATAATCCTCAGTTGTCTGTTCTGAAAAACAACATTTCACTATAAATTTTCCCCAAGAGCACAAGATTAATTATTTCCATACACAGTTGTTAATTATGTTTCCAAGCTGCAGCTGATATGGCAAGTAGCCAAATTTGTCCCCAAGCACACTGTCCTCATTTTTGATAATAAAGAGATTTTCTTTGATACAATAATTACAATGACTACTTTTTCACTCCCATCAATTTGTTTAGATCACCTGTGGCTTGCCCAACTGACTTCCTCTTTCTAATGAAACACTCAAGTTTTGAAATTCCTTTCTTTTTCAGATGTTGTCCCCGAAAATTGGCCCCATGTTCTCCTGGAATTTAACCTGTAAAATAGGCTGATAGTTAAATGGTCGCATGTCACTTTTGTTCACATGAATCGTCTGTACAGTAGATGTTTGGAGATTTTGATATGAAAAAATAGATGTTTGGAGATTTTAATATGAAAAATGTCCTTGCAGAAATCAACTGTAATAGGAAATGGTTCCCAGCAATTCTCTGCTGCAAGCCTAGTTTGGGAGCCAGGGAGAAGATGCACAGTAATCTATCTCATTGCATCCCTTGGCTGTAACAATTCTGACAGACACTACATTCAGAAACTCTTTTATCAGTTGTTCATAACTTTCAAAGAATGTTCTACTCTCCCTACACTATTTGCATCAGTCAACAAACAATATATAAGCTGGAGAGATACCAAAATGTGTCACTGAGATAACGAGACCTAAAATGTTGATAGATGTTGGAGAGAAGATACTGAGTATGACCAGTACCCAGAACAGATGGGAGTCTGACCAACAAGCTTCAGCCATGCTATCGAGAGGACAGAATCTAATCACTCAAATGTACAAAGTATTGTGAGAATAAAACTAGTGCTGGGCATCAAAGCTTCTGCGTAGGTGAATGATTCGATAAAAACTAGCCTTTTACAATGAATACTCTCGTAAGTGTGGTTAGGTGCCCTGGTATGTTTTCCATATAAGTGTGTGTCCCTTTTGTAATGCAAAATATACTTCTTTGTAAAGATATGGGTATTTAGATGAATAATTGTGTTATGATAAATCTGTTTCATCAAGGATACTACCCTCATCCTTGAACCACCGTTTTCATTTATTGGTACATTGGTTAAGCTTCTTACAAATATTGCAAGCTGGTTGATTTTGGTCTAGTGAGCAGGGCTTTGGGCCCAAGGTCTGCGTTCTAGGTTGGTGTCGTGTCAACATATGTGACAGACTATTGAGACCATCACATGTGATCAAGTGAAAGAGAAGTAACCCAGTCTCCCTAATCAGAAGGGAGAAGATCATTCCTGATTAAAGGATAGTTCTTTCCTTTCTGTCATAATTTGCATTAAACCAGCATTTTAATGAAGTTTTAAAAAATAGTGTAAAGTCAGGCCGGTCATGGTGGCTGACGCCTGTAATCCCTTTTGGGAGGCTGAGGTGGGAGGATCACCTGAGGTCAGGAGTTTGAGACCAGCCTAGCCAACATGGTGAAATCCTGTCTCTACTAAAAATACAAAAATTAGGCTGGGCACAGTGGCTTATGCCTGTAATTCCAGCACTTTTGGGAGGCTGAGGCGGGCAGATCACCAGACGTCAGGAGTTCAAAACCAGCCTGACCAACATGGTAAAACCCCGTATCTACTAAAAATACAAAAATTAGCCAGGCATGGTGGGACGTGCCTGTAACCCCAGCTATGTGGAAGGCTGAGGCAGGAGAATCACTTGAACCCGGGAGGTGGAGATTTCAGTGAACCAAAATCATGCCACTGCACTCCAGCCTGGGCAAAAAGAGCTAAACTCTGTCTCAAAAAAAAAAAAAAAAAATTAGCCAGGTTTAGTGGCTCATGCCTGTCATCCTGGCTACTCCAGAGGCTGAGGCAGAAGAATTGCTTGAACCCAGGAGGCAGAGGTTGCAGTGAGCTGTGATCGTGTCACTGCACTCCAGCCTGGGTGACAGAGTGAGACTCCGTCTCAAAAAAAAAAAAAAAAGAAAAAAAGTGTAAAGTCAAATTTTGCTAAGTGGCCCATTGTACATATGTTTCTCTGCCTTCTGTGTATGCAAATCTTCCCTGAAGCGAAGCTCACCTTATCGCCCTCATAATACTTTCTATGACTCCATCATCCTTAAACATTTCTTCTGACTCTGTACTCCTACAGTATGTATGCTCTTTTTGGGACTTGGTCTTTACTCTCCATATGCTACTTTCTATCTTAGAAGATATGACATGTACTTGGTAAAGAAACTGATATTATAAACAGTGGCTTAGACATGTATATCCCTCCTGTGCCTGACCAAATGGCATGAACTTTGAGAAGGAAAGTGCTCGATTAATGCTTGCAAATTCAAGAGGGAGCCGCATAGCATAATGGATGAAAACATTGACACTAGAGCTAAACTAACTACATTCAGTCCTGATTTGTCCATTTATCATCTATGTGATCTTGGGCTAGTCATGAAACTTTTCTGTGCCTCAGTGTATTAATCTGTAAAATGGCTATACTAGCCGGCTGCGGTGGCTCACGCCTGTAATCCCAGCACTTAGGGAGGCCGAGATGGATGGATCATGAGGTCAGGAGATCAAGACCATCCTGGCTAACACGGTGAAACCCCGTCTCTACTAAAAATACAAAAAATTAGCCAGGCGTGGTGGCGGGCACCTGTAGTCCCAGCTACTTGGGAGGCTGAGGCAGGAGAATGGTGTGAACCCAGGAGGTGGAGCTTGCAGTCAGCCGAGATTGCACCACTGCACTCCAGCCTGGGCGATAGAGCAAGACTGTCTCAAAAAAAAAAAAAGAAAAAATGGCTATACTAATAGTTCCTGCCCAATAGATTTATGGGTTTACATGAGTTAATATGTGCAAATCCCTTAAAATGAGCCTAGCACATAGTAAGGGCTATTAAGTGTTTGCTATTATTGTGAATGTTTTATAAATTATTTTTAAAAATAGGCCAATTATAGTTAATATATAAAGCACATTTAGAAATTTTTCTTAATTCCCCGAACCATACTGTTTAGAAACTTTCTCCTTCATTCTCTTTCCTTTATTCCTTCCCTGTTTTCTTCTTTCTGTTTATTCCCTTGTCCCTCCTACTTTCCTTAAAATTATAAATAGTACATATTTAATATGACAGTATGTGAAAATTAGGTGTTCATATAAATAATGAGTTAATTTATGAATAAATATTATAAAATTTAAAAAATATTTTGTCCGTTCAATCGTCAGACATTGATTAACAACTTACTATGTAGAGACCCTAGAGATACTGAACAAAAGACGATGATATTGTGGTATTGATAGTCCAGTCTGGAAGAGGAAATACACAAATAAGGAAATAATGACAAAGTAGAATTGATTTGGGGTTAGCATCAACCCCAGGGTGCTTTTGAAGGACAGAGGAAGGTCACGTAATCCAGCCCACTGAAGGCCTAGGAGACTCTCTGTTTCTTTTTAAGATTCATCTAGAACTGGCCGGGCGTGGTGGCTCATGCCTGCAATCCCAGCATTTTGGGAGGCCGAGGCGGGCGGATTACAAGGTCAGGAGATCGAGACCATCCTGGCTAACATGGTAAAACCCCATCTCTACTAAAAAAAAAAAAAAAAAAAAAAAAAAAAAAAGAAAAAAGAAAAGAAAAGAAAAGAAATTAGCTGGTCCCAGCTGCTGGGGAGGCTGAGGCAGGAGAATGGCGTGAACCCGGGAGGCAGAGCTTGCAGTGAGCCGAGATCACGCCGCTGCACTCCAGCCTGGGTGACAGAGCAAGACTTACTCCATCTCAAAAAATAAATAAAGTAAAATAAAATAAAATAAAATAAAATATTTAACTAGAACCTATGTATCTTTTGGCCCCTCAATCTCTGCTGTTGATGGTATGTTGGTGAACTATAGCACACAGACACAGAAATCCCTTGCATATAGTATTGTACACAATCCTAGAAGTGTTCTGTTAAACAGAGATATCAACCCTTAGGAAGTATTACAGTCATATGTAGATTTTATGTAAGTATCATTTAGCATATACTATTTTATTTTTCAAAATGATTAATGGACATGACCAATTACTTTACATGATGGGTGAGTCCTACTGGTGCATTTAATTATTTATTAATAGATTTTTTTTTTCTTGAGAGATTAGAGCTAGTGTTAGAAGGTATCACCCTCTATAGGTCAATTATAAATGAGACAACATATCCAGTTGTAACAATGTATCAAAATCAAGAGCCTGGTCTAAGTTGTAGAAGAATAGGGCAGGCAGACAATTCTGACCCCCGTAATAGGTCCTGTTTGATCTTTATAACCAAATCTTACGTTTGTAGCAATGCATATAATAGTTCTGCTTTCAGTCACTTCTGAATCTAGGCATCCTAGGCTTCTTGCAGGAAATTGAAGAATAAAGTGACAGAAGGCAATTGCCCTCTAAGCACCTGTTTTAGTCCGTTTTCATACTGCTGATAAAGACATACTCAAGACTGGGCAGTTTACAAAAGAAAGATGTTTAATGGACTTAAAATTCCACGGGGCTGGGGAGGCCTCACAGTCATGGCAGAAGGTGAAAGGCACGTCTCCCATGGCTGCATATAAGAGAACAGAGCTTATGAAGGGAAACTCTGCTTTATAAAGCCATCAGATCTCGTGAGACTTATTCACTATCACAAGAACAGCATGGAAAAGATCTGCTCCCCAGGATTCAATTACCTTCCACCAGGTCCCTCCCACAATATGTGGGAATTCAAGATGAGATTTGGGTGGGGACACAGCCAAACCATATCAGGACCCATAAGAAATGATACCTCATATTTCAAGGAAAGGTCCAGTAAACTTTCTGTGTCAGATTGCTTTATATCTTAGTCCATCTCTGCCTACTGGTAGTTTTAAAAACATATTTTAGAGGATTACGTGGTTATTTTTACTTTTTACATCTGTGTGCCACTCTGGGGTTGCCCTGCTCCCTGGGCGCCTGGACTGCACAATCAGAGATGCAGTCTGAAAAAGCCATCATCTGGGAGCATCTGGCTGCAGGGACTGAAGGTGGTAAAAGCAAATTGGCCATCTGCTGGGGCTGGTATAGACACAGAGATGATACTGGATAATATTCAGATTGATGTTTTACCCCAAGGGTGCTTGGAGAGGTTTTGTTTTGCATGTTTTTCGGCAGACTTGGTTTAAAAATTCATGAATGCACCTGGTTGGTTGTTTCTACCCTCTGTTTTTCACGTATTCTGGCACAGCTAAAAAAACTCCTCAGCAAGAGTCTAAATTGGAAAGGGATTGTATTCAGAGTTCAGAAGAAAATCTATGTGGTTTTCATGAAAATCACCCAAGTATAGATGTTGGGGTCAAGATTTCCAAGAATTAACAGCATCATGTAGTTTACTTTTCAGTCTTAGAGAAATTTAGCCAAATGATATATTTGAAAAAAAAATTAGATATTTGGGTTAAATGCCATTGTCTAGGAATTCCAAAATGCTCAGAGATTTTTGAAACACTTTGATGCAGATAAAAAGAGCCAGAGCAAAATGACAATGTTTTTCCCAGTAAAGAATCGTACTGAATCTCTTAGAATAAAGATGAAAGATAAGTAAAAAAGTGGTTGTTATCCTGTCTGAGAAAGGTACATTCTTTTAGTTTTGTTGTTATTATTTTCTTGAGACTGAGTCTTGCTCTGTCGCCCATGCCAGAGTGCAGTGGCGTGATCTCGGCTCACTGCAACCTCTGCCTCCCAGGTTCAAGTGATTCTCCTACGTCAGCCTCCCCAGTGGCTGGGACTACAGGCGCACACTACCACACCCGGCTAATTTTTGTTTTTTTAGTAGAGACGGGGTTTCACCATGTTGACCAGGATGGTCTCAATCTCCTGACCTCGTGATCCACTCGCCTCGGCCTCCCAAAGTGCTGGGATTATAGGCGTGAGCCACTGCGCCCGGCCAGGTACATTCTTTTCTAGGTAAGATTTACTTTTGGTTTGAGTGGAAACTCTAGTTAAACTATGGATGAGACAAATTAAATTTGGTTAGGATCCAGGGAACCAGTTTCAAATCCATTGGTAAAAGTTTCTATTTCCCAAACTCTGCTTGCTCTCTTTCTCCCCACGCCCGAACGTCCCTGTCCCTGTCAATCCTTGTCTCTCTCACTCTTTCCCAGGAAAAGGGAAGAAAGATATTTAGCCTAAAGGCTAAGCTTTAATACAGAAAATGACCTTTACATTTTAGCTCAAAGAAGTAAATATAATCTTATAAGTATCATTGGCAAGTGAGGCTTGCTGGGATGGGACTTATGAGTATAATGCAGCATTGGAAGAATTTACCTTCAGGGAAAAAAACAAATTTGATAAAGGGACTGGTGAGAAACGTTGTATGTCAAGAAGATCTACATCTTCTTAAAAATTTCTGATCTTAGATTTAGAAACATGCTGAAGTTCTATAATTTAAAGCTTCCATTTAGCACAGACTTTCTGTCTGCTGTGTCCTTGGCACCCTGGGTTTACCTTGATTTTAGAAAAATCTGAACTATCAACATGTAAATGTAGAAATTCTTCACTTTACACAAAGAAGCAGCTCAGACATTTTAAAAAATAGCAGGCAGTCCTTGTACGTTTTGCTAAACAAGGGCAAAACTTAAGACTCAAATGCTAAGATCCAGTGCCACAAGAAGATCAATTAATGGTGAGAAATGGCATTTTTAGAAAATTTAATGTCAATGTATAGGTATATAAGATTGGATTCACTAAAATTTGATTTGCTCATAACCTCGCTAGCATGTATCTCTCACCCCAGAAAAACCACATGATGTTTGAACTGGAAGATCACTAGAAACTTTCTCTTCTAACTCAGCATTTGACGATGATGAAATTTGGGCTCACAGATGTTAGCTGGTTTTCTCCCAGTGTCTTAGAACTAGGCAGTGGCAGAGATGGACCCCGTATCTCATTCCACGGCACACTGCCTCCCCCTGCTGTCTCTTAGAGGTTGACCCACCTTTACAGAATGTTCCCATTGAATCTCTTTTAATTCAAGAGTTGTAGCAAATTTCCTTCATTATATTGGATAACTTCAGAATATGTAGCAAATACCTTGATCCCTATAAATACCAACGATCACACGAACACCCATTATTCTAATGGCTCAGAATGATGTGGATTTGATATCTCCCGAAACAGGAAGGATCATTATAGCCAGAGCTTCTTACCCCTCTTTTAGCCAGCAACCCCACATCACGTGGTCTAGTCCTCAGTGTTCCTAGTGTTACTGTTTTGCATCTTGTTTTCAAAGATAAACTTGAAAAAACTGCATTTGATCTAAACCTTACAGAAATTCTAGATCCAGTTCTAATAATGAATTAGTAACTCTTAAGTATCTGCTATGTGCCAAAAAAGGATACTAACCAATCACTAGTATCCCAAAGTATGTTTCTCAGAACCTTAGTTCTCTAGAAGCTTCCTTGGGGGGTGGGGGGGCGGGAAACTAGATTATATCTTTGAATACATTTGGCAAATTATCTTCGACTCTTCTTGCTGCAGGATGCACTTTCCAAAGACTTTAATAAACCAAAGGAACCTGTTTTGTTTTCTGTATTCTGATATCCCTCAAATTTACATGACTGTTGAATTCTTATGGTGTTATAACTTTTAATTTCACTTAGAAAATGCTACATTCATTGTGTTAGCTCCATCAAATCATAATGAACACCCATTCTGTGAATTGGGTATTGTTAGCCTCATCTCATAGCTACAGAAGTAAAGGATCAGACATAGTAAGTGATTTCTAAGGTCATGTGAATGAGCAGAATTGGTACCCCTGGTTAAGTTTATTTGATCTTAGCTCCTACAGGAGGCTCAACTCAAATACCTATTGAACTTGCACAGGTCATTGTAGATGAATGGAGTGACTAGGGATTCTATGAATACAGAAACTTTATTTTAAGAAAAGGAAACAATGAGGAACGGCCGCGGTGGCTCACCCCTGTAATCCTAGCACTTTGGGAGGCAGAGATGGGTGGGTCATGAGGTCAGGAGATTGAGACCATCCCGGCTAACATGGTGAAACCCCGTCTCTACTAAAATAAAATTTAAAAAAATTAGCTGGGAGTGGTGGCGTGTGCCTGTAGTCCCAGCTACTCGGGAGGCTGAGGCAGGAGAATGGCGTAAAGCCGGAGGCGGAGCTTGCAGTGAGCCGAGATCGCGCCACTGCACTGCGGCTGTGGCCATAGTGCGAGACTTCTTCTCAAAAAAAAAATAAGAAAAGAAAAGGAAACAATGAGAGTGAGCATAGGACGTTGTAGGAAGTGAGGAATATTTCCAGTGTTTAATGTACTCTTGCCCGCTAAATCTGTTTGTTGTTCTGTTTGAACAGCCAGAAGGATACAGTACTTTGTTTTGGCTAAGAATGTATGCTTTTTTCCCCTTGTATCAGTAAGAAATGCCAACAGAGACCTGCTTTTAGTTTTAACAAGATAACAAAAGATGATGTAGGCGGTGGTAACCTGGAAAGCTTATGACCTCTCTATAGGGGATAGCAGTTCTAGAGCTCTTGTAGAATATGGCCATATGGGAATAATGTCCAGGACATCTGAACATTGTTGGAAAATCTGTTAAACAGTGCTCTTTGGGCCAATATTATCTACATCAAACAGAACTTGGGTGCTGATCAGAGTCAGTCTGTGGACTATGGGGTTCTAATGTTTGCATTTCACTATGCTACTTGCCAAAGAAAAAAGTCTCTCACTGAAATCATTCTTTGTAGCCTGATAGTTTCCTTTGTGGCAGTTCTACGTTCTGTGGCTTGAGGAATTTGTTGAACATTGAAAAGGCACATGTGCTCATTTACATTGTTGGCAACTGTTAAATTGGGGAGACATATGTTTTGTTTATTCTCTCTTCCTGTTAGATCCTTAAAGAGGATTGGTTGTCAGGCTCAGCAGTAGCTTTGTAAGTAGTGTGTTTTGGAAAAGTATTTTCAGAATTGCCAGTACTTATACATTTGGCTGGAAATAACTATAAAGTATGCTTGGAATCCTGGTGGACATATTTTAGGTAATGCTTAACTGGTCATCTGCCTGGATTTAAGAGTATTTTTATTTTGCCTAACGCTGTTATTGTGTGTTTCTGAAACACTCCTCTCAGCTGAACCAATGTAATAACCTCTTAGCTTGAACTTCCTGCCCCCTATTCTCTTGTCTTTAACACAATCTCTGTATTACCTCCAAAGTGATCATTCTGAATGAGCTATACTCTTTCTATTCCCCTGTTTAAAAATCTTGATTCTGTATGTATGTCCTAGAATAAATAGGTTCTGTTGCTATTTAAGTCAAAATCCCTTTACTTGGTAAGTAAGGCTCTTTCAACTTGGCTGTAGACGGCTTTGCCTAACTTTCGCCAAACTGAGGAACTTACCATTACCAAAACATGTAATGCATGCCTGCATTCCTCTGTTTTTGCATACATGATTCCCCTGCCATGAATCTTTCCTACTCATTCTATTAGACACCTGTACTTCCTTCAAAACTAATTTTAGTGTCAGATATTCTGTGGTTCCATCTCTTATTCCAGCAACAGAAAAAAAAAAAAAAAAAAAAGATGCTTTTCCGTGTTCTAGTAAAATTTTGTACGTCAATAGCTTTGCAACTGTGCTTTCATTTATCTGTTATTTTTGTGTTATCTGTTGTAATAAGGTGTTTAGTGTCTTTTTCATAATTTAATCCTAAGTCTTAAGCACAGGGACTGTCACTTGGTTCCAGAAACTTCTTAAATTAGATTAAAAAAAATGAAATGAATGGTTGAATGACGAACATCTGCTCATCCCACAAAGAATGAAAGTTTCCTCTCAAAAAAGTCATGTTTTTCCAAAAGTCTTCTTTTTCTATTTGTTCTTGAAAAGCCTAAAAAAGAATTCTAATAATTTTAATGTTTTTGAGTATTTATATATATTCATTAAAATATTTTATAGACAAGGCAAATTATAAGGTTCCATTTAGTGTATCACTTATGAATTGAGTGTAATGTGTGTCAAAGAGACACTTTCTATTATTTCACATTTTCACTTATGTTTTAGACAAAGTTTAAAATGTTGGTTAGCTACTCGATAAGTCCATGCTTACCCTTCAGAAGACCTGCTTATTATGTGCTCTAATGGTTAAAATGCAGGCCTGGGAAACCGAGTACTTGGGTGTGAGCCATGGAAATGCCAAGGATGCTCTAGAATAATCTTGGAGGAATGATTGTGCCTCTCCATGCCTAATTTCGCTCTCTTGAGGTTTGCTTCAATTTCCAGTTGGAATATCCTAATTAACATTTGTGAAGTGCTGTGTGATGCTTAAATGAAAAACATCATGTGAGTATAAAATCTTTTAAAATAGCAGTTTAACAAATTTGAGTTTCTCGTGCAGTGAGCTATTTCTTAACATCTTATAATTTATGATAAAAGGATAACCAGAAAGGTTTGGCTGGGAATTGATGACATAGTAAAAAAAGGAGAAATAATGTTTTTCTACAGCTCCTTTATTTAGGGAACACAATTACTGAAATATGCAGTTTAGCGTTTCTAATTTCTTAATTGTCTTCGAGCTTGAAATACGCACTTGGGATCACGCATGTCTATGTGTTATAATATGTGCAGAATGCTACTGTATTGTCTTTTTCCAGAAATGTAGATGAAGATAGAAAGTATGCATAAGCAGACTTGTAAACAGACTATGAAGAATAACAATGTATATAAATCAATAAGAAAAAGAGACATACCCATAATTTTAAATGGAGAAAAATATGACCAGTATATCAAATGAGGACTTCAAGTGAGTAAACATAAATGACAAAAGGATAAAGGGAGAGAAAAAGGAATGAAAAAATTCACTGTCATTAGGAATGAAAGTGGTATGTATTGACACAAAAGACATCTTTTTCTCCAGTCTTCTTAGAAAACAATATAAAAAGACAGACAAACCTAGTGTTGTGATAGGCATTTACAATGTCCCAACCAAGGAACTATAAATTGGTATACTCTTCTGAAAAACATTTGGTAGTATGTATCAAAAGTGGTTACAAAAGTCATATTCTCTTTTTTTGTTGTTGTTGTTGAGATGGTGTCTCACTCTGTCACCAGGCTGGAGTGCAGTGGCGTGACCTCAGCTCACTGAAACCTCCGCCTCCTGGGTTCCAGCAATTCTCCTGCCTCAGCCTCCCAAGTAGCTAGGACTACAGACATGCACCACCACGCCCAGCTAATTTTGTATTTTTAATAGAGACAGTTTCACAGTGTTGGCCAGGATGGTCTCAATCTTTTGACCTCATGATCCATCTGCCTGCCTTGGCTTCCCAAAGTTCTGGGATTACAAGCATGAGCCACCGTGCCCGGCCCAAAATTCATATTCTTTATTCATAAATTTCACTACTAGGAAATTACTTGAGGAAATAGTAATTGACATACAGAAATATTAATCTACATTAATCAGAATATCAGTGAAAATTGGAAACCTTGTAAATAATAGATTAATTACATAGTGGTATATTTGTATAATCAATACTATATTACCAATAAAAATGATAACACGGAAGAATATTGAATACCGTAGAAAATCTTTGCAGTGTGGCTCTAAAGTGGGAAAAGCAGGTTAAAAAGCAGAAAGTGTCATGTGACACCCTCTTGCTATATAAATTTTCCCTTTCTCTCACTTTGTGTCTCTTTCTGACACCCACAAACATTTATGTATATGTGTGTATATCTATATATGCATAAAACAAAGATTGTGAAAACAAATATCAAAGTGTCAGTGACAATAATCTCTGCATAGTGAGGCTTAAGTGATTGTTCTTTTATTCTGAGTATGTTTTTGGGGACATTTTTCAAAAATGTCTGTAATTAATATTTTTTCTTGTTCATATTTGAACACAATACCTAAACTTTAAAGCAAATAATATAACTAAAAAAGAAACAAAATTATTGTATCTTTGACACAAAGATTCATACCTAGCAAGAGCTAGACATCAGACAAGTAGCTTAAAAACCTGTCCTGACATCACTAGGAGCACTGTGTCTTCATTCTTTTATTCTGAATTTGAAGCCAACCCAATAGTCCCATAGACTGTCCTTTTGGATAAACATAGAAATTGACCTTTCTGGTCAATTCAAGCTTGAAGCTTACATTTGTTTTATCAGAGTTCCTTCCTTAGGAAAGGGCCTTCAAGCCTCTCAAAAAAAAAAAAAAAAATGTATCAAATAACTGAAACTCACCAGATTACCACATCCTGACAATGAGAAGCTTAGACCCCTCTTTCACTTTGATTGCTTCCTTGCCCTTCCTTAGTTTCTGTTTTCTTACACACGATTACATGTCTTCCCTGCTATATAAACCCCTACTTTCAGTCAGTCAGGGAGATGGATTTGAGGCTGAACTCCCAGCTCATTGGCTGCAACACCTGATTAAAGCCTTTTTCGTTGGTAATACTCATCATCTCAGTGATTGGCTTTCTGTGTGGTGAGTATCAGGACCTAGACCAAACCTCTGGTGTTACAGTAACAAATTGAAGGAATTAAGTCTAGTACCAATTGTTTATGAATTGAGGAGACACCATGATGTGGTTAGGCTTTGTGTCCCCACCCAAATCTCATCTTGAATTGTTATCCTCAGGTGTTGAGGGAGAGATCTGGATCATGGGGATGGTCCCTGCCCCCCCTCAAACTGTTCTCATTATAGTGAGTGAGTTCTCAAGAGATCTGATGGTTTTGTGTTTGGTAGTTCCTCTCTTGCTCACCTTTTCTCTCTCCTGCCACTCTGTGAAGTGGTGCCTTCTGCCATCATTGTCAGTTTCCTGTGGCCTCCCCAGCCATGTAGAACTGTGAGTCAATTAAACTTCTTTGCTTTATAAATTACCTAATCTTGGGCGGTTCTTTAGAGCAGTGTGAGAACAGACTAATACAGTGAATTGGTACTGCGGAGAGTGGAGTACTGATATAAATTGAAACTGCATAACAGGCAGAGGTTAGAACAGTTTGGAGGAATCAGAAGACAGGAAGATGTGGGAAAGTTTGGAACTTCCTAGAGATTGATGAATGGTTTTGACCAAAATTCTGATTAGTGATATAGACAGTGAAGTCCAGGCTGAGGTGGTCTCAGATAGAAATGAAGAATTTGTTGGGGACTGGAGCAAAGATCACTTTTGCTATGCTGTAGCAAAGAGACTGGTGGCATTTTGCCCCTGCCCTAGAGATCTGTGGAACTTTGAACTTGAGAGAGATGATTTACGGTATCTGGCTGAAGAAATTTCTAAGCAGCAAAGCATTCAGGAGGAAGCAGAGCATAAATTTGAAAAATTTGCAGTCTGACAATGCAATAGAAAAGAAAAACCCATTTTCTGTGAGGAATTCAAGCTGCCTGTAGAAATTTGCCTAAGTAGCAGGGAGCCAAATGTTAATTGCCAAGACAATGGGGAAAATGTCTCCAGTCTCCAAATGTCAGAGACCTTCACAGCTGTCCCTCTCATCAGACACTTGGAGGCATAGCAGGGAAAAATGGTTTTGTGGACCAGGCCCAGGACACTGCTGCTGCTCTGTGCAGCCTAGGGACTTGGTGCCCCTTGTCACAGGCATGGCTATAAGGGACCACCATACAGCTCAGGCCATTGCTTTGGAGGGTGCAAGCCCCAAGTCTTGGTGGCCTTCACATGGTGTTGGGCCTGCAGGTGCACAAAGTCAAGAGTTGAGGTTTGGGAACCTCCACCTAGATTTTAGAGGATGTATGGAAATGCCTGGAGGTCTTGGCAGAAGTTTGAGGCAGGGGCGGAGGCCTCATGGAGAACCTCTACTAGGGCAGTGCAGAAGGGAAATGGGTCAGTGCCCCCACACAGAGTGCCCACTGGGGCACTGCCTAGTGTAGCTGTAAGAAGAGGGCCACCATCCTCCAAACCCCAAAGTGGTAGATCCACTGATAGCTTGCACTGTTCCCCTGGAAAAGCCACAGACACTCAACACCAGCCCAAGAAAGCAGCTGGTGTGGAAGGGGGTACTGTACCCTCCAAAGCCATAGCAAGAGAGCTGCCCAAGACTATGGGAGCCCACGTCCTGCATCAGTATGACCTGGATTTGAGACAGAGAGTCAAAGGAGATCATTTTGGAGCTTTAAGATTTAATGATTGGGCCGGGCGCGGTGGCTCAAGCCTGTAATCCCAGCACTTTGGGAGGCCGAGACAGGCAGATCACGAGGTCAGGAGATCGAGACCATCCTGGCTAACACAGTGAAACCCCGTCTCTACTAAAAAAAATACAAAAAACTAACCGGGCGAGGTGGCGGGTGCCTGTAGTCCCAGCTACTCGGGAAACTGAGGCAGGAGAATGGCATAAACCCAGGAGGCGGAGCTTGCAATGAGGTGAGATCCGGCCACTGCACTCCAGCCTGGTGACAGAGCGAGACTCCGTCTCAAAAAAAAAAAAAAAAAAAGATTTAATGATTGCCCCGCAGGACTTCAGACTTGTGTGAGGCCTGTAGCCCCTTTGTTTTGGCCAATTTCTCCCATTTGGTAGGAGCATTTACCCAATACCTGTACCTCCATTGTATTTTGGAAGTATCTAAGTTGCTTTTGATTTTACAGACTCAGAGGTGGAAGGGACTTACCTTGTCTCAGATGAGACTTTGGACTGTGGATTTTCAAGTTAATGCTGAAATGAGTTGAGACTTTGGGGGACTGTTTGGAAGGTATGATTGGTTACTAAATATGAAAAGACATGAGATTTGTGAGGGGCCAGGGGTGGAATGATGTGGTTAGGCTTTATGTCCTCTACCCAAATCTTATCTTGAATTGTGATCCCCAGGTGTTGAGAGAGAGACCTTGATCATGAGGGTGGTTCCCCTCATGCTGTTCTCATGATAGTGAATGAGTTCTCATGAGATCTGTTGGTTTTATAACTTTTTGATGAGTTAATTTATCATCCAAGTCATATCTGAATGTTAGTAATAATATTTATGATGGTGCCATAGGAATAAGCCACGACTTTCAAAGTTAACATGTAATGTATGTTCACCCTATTCATGACATATTCAAAGAAAGTCAAACTACCTATGAACTGTATTTCATATGATCAAGGCAGCTCTTGAATCAAGATCAGCCAACTTTTAAAATGATAATATCTTCATGAGCTTATTCAGCTTATCATGAATATGAACCTGGGTCTGAAAATGGCTTTTGTATAGTCACAAAACAGAATTGGAGCTTTTATAATTGGACTTCATGGTAGCCCCTTGATTAGGAATTATTCTGATTGATGAGGATCCTAACCTATAAGCAATTGTGGTGACTAGCTGTATAAAAGTTACTAGCCCAGATCCATAAAAAGATCGTGTTTTTTGAAAAGATTTAAAGAAGGCAACATTTTTGTTCCCTTTGAATACAAAATACTTTTGGGGTGTTGAGAAATACCACTGAAGTCAAGAGAGCTGATTTTGTGGTTATTTTCTTAAAGTGTGGATTCCCTGTTGGTAATAACTTGGAGCAGATGAATGTTTTATAGGGTTGGCATAGCAGCAGTAGGAATTGAGCTATGCAGCAGGATGCAAATACAATTTAAAAAAATATAAAATAAAAATTTTAGATGGTTTTATGTGGGCCTGGGCATGATAAAAATTGAACTTTCTGTGTGTTTCTAGAATACATTTACCATTCACTTTCAGATCTAAATGGCCTTTTGTTGTTGTTAGCCCAAGGCTACCTAAAAATCAGTAGGTTTATTTTAAGATCCATTTTTCAAACTGAAGGGAACACTAAGTATCCTATTTTCAGTTTCCGATTTATGTTGTAAATGATATTTGTGCTTTTCCTGTGAGCATACAGGAACAAGGACTACTTTGCTTTTAAGAAACCCATATTTCATGGTATCAGATCCTTAATTAAATAGGGGATTATAATGCCTAGATGTAGATTCTCTTATTAGACTTACTTATACACACTTTAATGAACATTGAACTTGTCTATTCATCTATAAGTTAATATGGGTAATTTATGTACCCTGAAAATTCACACACCGAACTTATTCAACCTTGGGTCCCTTAATGTCCCTGAGAGGGACTAAACAATGTAATTCACTTGGTCTTCGATAAATATACTCACCTTAAACTGATAACAGATTAGAAATTTTCAGTCTTCAAAAGTTTAAGGTAAGAGCTATTTCATAGCTAAAACCCAATGAAAAATCTGGCAACTTCAAGATATCTATATCGCAGGAATACTATGATTATGAGGACTTTTAAATTCATATTGAACATAATAATTACAACTCTTTATCATATCTATTGTATCGTATCATATATAAAACATATACTTTGAAAAATTATAAGTGACAAGTTTTACAGAAGATAGTTGTGGTTACATATCTTCAATATGGCTTACCTTCTGTGTGTATGTGTGTTTATGTTTGCATGTGTGTGCATGTACATGCTTTTCTTCCCTTAAGAGGTGAAGTCTATTTTTTCCTCACATTAAATCTGACTCAGAATTCTTTGACCAATAACACATGGCAAAGTTGATGTCCTGGGTCTTCTAAGGATGGGTCATGCAAAGCTTTGCACCTTCCACTTTAGCGCTTGGGAACACTTGATCTTGGGACATTCACACTGAAGGAAACCACTGCTATATAAGAAATTCAACTATTATGAAACTGCCATGTTATGTGATATTCAGCCACGTGGCGAGTCCTGGAGGATGAGAAGCCATGCAGGGAGAACGAGAGAGGCTAAGCCAGATACAGGGATGAAGGAGCCATCTTGGAAGTGAAATATCTAACTCTGGCCACCACAGTTGACATTATGTGGATTTGAGACTACCTACTTAGCTCAGCTTTTCCAAAAGTCCTGCCCCACAAAATCTTAAAACAAAATGCTTGCTTGAAGCCACTGTTCTGAGATAGATTGTTCTACAATACATAAGTGGAACAAAACTCCTTTTCTCTTTAATATACTATGTCAGTTCTACTGCTTCTGAGGTATGTATATTAAGATGGAATTAAACCTAGAATATGCAGTCATGAAAAAAATCATCTGCGTAAAACACCACACTACTATCTTTCCTGCTGTGACTGAAATCAAAAGAGAGAGAGGAAAGCAGCAGATGATGTAATTATGCTCTGGCATGTCAATTAAGCACATTGACCCTTTTCCACCTCTGAACAACAACTTGAGATGATCAATGTTTGTTATTAAATAACTGAAGAAGGAAGGAAAATATTACATGAAATGGACCTCATTGTTAACATGAGAGACTTCTTCCTAGATGACCCCCTCTAGGCCCATCTTCCAAAGAGCTCTGTAGTAGAGCTGCACCAGGCTCTTCTCACTTCACTAATCTGCAAATCCTGTGTAAGAGAAATCCCTCGTAGTCTCTATAGTCTTTTCAGGAAAGCTTTAATAGTCAAATACATTAGCAAGGTCTCTTGCGGCTGAGATTTCATTAATCTTCCCCAGTATACCCTAGTATATTTGCCAGTCTATCGTGAAGCATTAATATAAGTAAGTAAAATTAAAACATACTTGTTAGTGTAGGAAAGGGAAAAATTTCCCTTTACCCTCTGAGTGCTTTATAATTGAGTCCATGAAATAAACCATCAACCATCGCTGGACAAATTAATAAGAGAAAAGGTAAACAAATGTATTACATGTACAGGGGCGTCACATGAAAGAAAAGTGAATACCAAAAACCCAGTGAGATCTAAAGGCTTATGTGCCCACTTCATAGGAGGGAGGAGAGGAGGGATGTAGGCAATTTAGGGAAAAGTAAATGAGTTTTGGGAAAGACCAGTTGGCCCTCAGAAGAACAGGTGATAGCCAGTCTGGGTGTAATGTCAACTTCTAGTCTCTTCTGTAATCTGAGTTCATCTTTGATTGATGAGATTCCTGGGGAAGGAATTTATGACAATTGAGTTATTTTAGGAGGATCAGTCTTTAGACAGATAAGGAGAGCTCAGAGGAGCTTTCTCTGTTCCCCAAGTGCCCTCAGTTTGAAGTAATAAGTATACCAAAGCAGCATCTTTTGGGGTGGCATTTCCTGAACTCCTTCATTAGGATGATGATACAAATACAGCAAGGGATGAAGAATGTGGGTGAATCCTGTTCACTGATTTTTAGAGTGGATTAATGTCTATGGATTTTTCATTTTACTTTCCTGACTTTCAACTTGACACTTATTCAGACTCTAAAATCAAGTACACAACTTTTAGATTTTACGAAAAATGGATTTCCCTCACTTAAATCAATGTTAAAGTATACTGATAGCTTCTCTTTCCTGCTCTCTCTTCCTTCTCACTTGAGTTTCTTTATCATTTCTTGTGGAATAAAGAGATTTCTTATCAGAATAAAGAGATTTCTTATCATTAAATGAACATCATTTCTTGTAAAGTTTCCCATGAGCAAAGAAGATGAATGTCCATTTCTCTTAGCATCATGGCTCCTTCTGATAGCAGCTAACATTTAAAAATGATGTAACCTTTTGGCATTTATAGATCTTTGGGGATTTAAAAGAGAAGTTACTTTGGGACTTGCAATGGCGATGGAAGTGTGTTTTGATTGGGTTGGAGCAGAGGCTAGGGGATAATGATGAGATTTTTAAGGTGGCTCAAATATTCTCAAGGTATTTAATCCGTTCTCATAGTGACTGCAATAATAAAAAGATTCTTTGAATGTGTACATCATTCTTTCCTTCTGAAATACCATGTTTAGTTTTGTTTCTTTGTTTCTTTGTTTGTTTGTTTTGAGACGGAGTCACCTAAGCTCCGTCACCTAAGCTGGAGTGCAGTGGCGTGATCTCAGCTCACTGCACGCTCTGCCTCCCGGGTTCATGCCATTCTCCTGCCGCAGCCCCCCGAGTAGCTAGGACTACAGGTGCCCGCCACCACACCTGGCTAACTGTTTGTATTTTTAGTAGAGATGGGGTTTCACTGTGTTAGCCAGGATGGTCCGATCTCCTGACCTCATGATCCACCCGCCTCAGCCTCCCAAAGTGCTGGGATTACAGGCGTGAGCCACTGCACCCGGCCCCATGTTTAGTTTTTTAAACCAGATGACCCAATGCTAAGCATTAGTTAACATTCCATATTCCCCACTATCACCTCAGTGTGATATTAATAATAGCTATTTCTCCAGCAAAATGAGTCTGTTTTTTTAAAGTGACAATTAAGCATGGGATGCATTTATTAGGAAAACAGTTACACTGTAATAGTTCTTATTTGCTTTAGCATACAATTATTTGGGAACTAGCATGTGGGAAAATGTTTGTTTCTCCACCAATAAGAACATTACATCAGAGATTTTTGACCGTTTCTATTATTCTTTTCCCATCCATTTTTATGATAAAGCATAAAATCCAACCTATGGGAGAATCATGCTGGAAGGACAAGGTAAAGGAAGTCAGAGCCATTGTGAAAAATCTGGGGTATGAATCATGACTGGCTATTTTGATCTTCTGACTGTATATTTAAAACCAATAAATTATTTTTGTTTATTCAAGAATGTAGTGTATTAGTAACACTTGTAACTGAAATTCTCCATTATCTTGCACCCCATTTCTTCTTGCTGCCTCTTTTTTTTTTAATCTAGGCAATATTTTTATGAGATATTTGCAATGCCAGATTTATATGTCTCTCCCTCTCTTTTTTGGCATTCAACTGTCATATTTTAGCAGAACACAAAGTACTAAATATGCCATCCTTTGTGGGGTAAACGTAGTAATATTTGCACAAAACCTAACAGTGTTTTTGCACAGAGAATCTTATTTGATCTTCACCCAAATCTATGCAGGGCATGACATAGATAACCTTATCACTGACTAGCTGTGCAACCTTGAGCAAATTGCCTCATCTCTCTAAGCCCGATATCAAATGGACATAATGATATCTACCTCAAGTAGTTTTCATAAACAGTTTAATGGAATAATTTAGTTTAAAGCTTTAGCAGAGAGCCTGATACACAACAGCTCAATAATTGGCAACTTGTTTATGGTATCACTACTATCTTCAATGAGGAAACTGAGACTCAAAAAAGGATTAAATGAGCTATAAGGCATTCAAAGTGGCACAACTGATAATGGCAGAGAAGAAATTCAAATCCAAGCTTTTAAACCCAGACCCCCTGCTATTTCTTGTGATTGTACTGTACCCTTCTTCTCATGGTGTGAATAACCTTCACTAAGCACACTCCCTTCTTTTCTCTTTTGTGAGGAAAAGTACACATTCATGGAGACATTGACTAGAGCCAAGTTTAGGATTAGGTTATGGCTCTTCCTGTGGAACACAAGTCAGTGGTGCACCAGCCCCATGCTCAGCCCTGCAGATCAGCCCTCCATGGAAATATATGCATGGACAGATATTTCCTTATAGAAGTTCAGTGCCATTCACAGTGGTGGAAGCAGATTCTCACAGTAAAATAGTGTTTGTAAGTTTGGGTTTCTCTAAATTGTCTCAAAGGAGAAGACTGTTCAGTAGTCCCAAGTGAAATAAGAAGAGATGTCCTATACGTTTTCTTTTTTGAATCATCTTCCAAGGACTATAACTCACATGGTGTCATTCCTGGTAAACCTTACTCATCTCCTATGTACTCTATGGAATTGGGCAAGAGGTACTGAATGACTCCTCATTATTGTTACAAATAATCATTAATGGGTTGGGTCTCCTGGCAAGGCAATTAACACACATATAAAGGACTGAAATTACATACTCCTTAAAAAAATGTTTCTTCCCATTTTTGCATGGTGGCTAATGCCTATAATCTGAGTGTTTTGGGAGGCCGAGATGGGAGGATCCCTTAAGCCTAGGAGTTTGAGGCTGTGATCATACAGCTGCACTCCAGCCTGGGCAACAGAGCAAGATCTTGTCTTAAAAAAAATGATTTTATGTTTGTATTTTTTCCCTTAAAAAAAATCTAAGTCTGTGGATCCTCACTAGAAAACCAGTTTGAAAGCAAAAGGACAGAATAAACTCTTTAAAATACAACGCCATAGTTTCCCAGTCATTTCACTGAATCACTTTGCAGGTCACAAGTAGACGGTCTGTTGCCCAAATGTTCTGTTCATCTCTTAGTATTGAATGATGCGATTTTGTGCTAATAAACAAAGATAGCACATAGGTAAGCTTCACTAAGTTTGGAAGGGTGGGATTTAGGAAAATTGGTTTGGCATTTCCATCTTCTTACCAGACTCATTTCTATCAGTGTGTGCTTGATTTGAGCTTTTTTCCTTATAATCCTCTTCCTCCCTTCCTTCATTGTTTGTATTTCTGTGATTTTCTTTCCATGGATCATTCTGGGATCCTGTTCAACTTTCCCTAACACTGTCCTCCAAATAGTTGCCAGTTGATAAGCACTTACTGCTCTTTCCCTCAGCTCATCTGGAAAGGATAAGTGCTCAGCCCGCATTGAGAATAGGTAGCTTTTCCACCCTCATTGGTCAGCAGATGACTTACTTTCTCTGATTACATTTTGCTTAATTTGTTTTCAGTTTTGAGGTCAGAGGTTTGCAAATAGACTTCCATGCTGTTTATAGAGAGAAATATTTCTGTTTGAGTAAAGTGGGTAGCAGTAGATAACTGGAGTGCCTAATTGCTGCTGTTGCTGTTCTGCTTTGCTGTTGTCATTATCATTATGAAAAGCATTTATTATGCACCTGTGATATGGGCATCTGGAGCTGAATTAAGCTCTGAGTAAAGCAAGAGAGATATCCACACAGCAGCCCATTACCTCTGCTTGATTCCAGCCCATTTATGATAAGGAGTAGTCAAATGAGCAAACAAATAATGAACAACACACAAAATAAATACTTTTTCCATTAGGACCAAAGAAATGGTACGAAAAAGTATATGCCCAGAGGTACTGAAGAACTCTTTATTAACTCCATGCCACATAAACCAGTAAATGGTGAATTCCAAGAACAACATATCTAGGAAAAGAATTTGGAAAACTAGATAGTAGCAGCATTCCTCTGGGAAGAAGGTCCACAGTAGACGACAACTTGGAAGGATCAGAAAGCTGCCTGCCAACCTTTTGTAAAATTACTTCCTGTAGCCATATGTTGAATCTGGCGCAAGTCAAAGACAGTGAAAGTGCGTTTAATTTTTGATGGCACCGAGCTGTCAGAAGGACTAATACCAAAAAAAAAAGAGAGAAGTGACGTATTTGAAATCTATAAATTGCATTTCATGTTCATTTGTCTGCTCTAGGAAAAGCAAATAAAGTTTCTTCCTCCTCCTGAAGTGGGTGATGAATGATTGCTTGGAGTTGGGTGGCAGGATCCTGTATTGCCATTATTGACCTTCTGTGGAAACAATTCATCTGCAGGTGCAGTCAGTGCAGCGTCGGCACACCCTGCAAGGCATAAGTAAACGGACTGTAATCACTCATGGGTGGATCTGAACAGAGAATAATTACTTTCCTGTTAAAGACAGTCTCTTTCTCTTATCTTCACCCTCCTTGCCTCAAGTAGAACAGCGAGGATTTGCTCAACGGGAGTGGAACTCCCAATGTGACAGGGGTCCCTGGCCTCCAGGCAGCAGAAGGCAGGAATGAAAAGGACTCATTCATTCATTAGTCCATTCCTTTATTCATTTATAGTGATATGTGGACCTACTATGGAACAAGCTTTGTTCCAGGCAAACAATGACCTCTCTTTTTTAGAGAGCTTACTTTAGGAATCTGCAAAGCTTGGATTCCTGCCTTTTAGAAGGGCCTCCTAAAATTCTGTTGTCCAGAACATACTCCAGAATACAGAGAAGTAAACACAACAAAACATTATTTGTTCAAAGTTACATGAAGAGTCAGAAGGGGATAAAGAGTCATTCTAAACTAGCAAAAATAGGGATTGTTAGGCATCTTTAAGAAATGTAATCTATTGTTTTTGAGGAGTATTTGATAATTTGAACTTACTATTTTGAAAATATTTCCAACTAGAAAATCTTGTGAGAAGATATGACTTATTCATTTATGAAAAATATCATCTATGTCTAAAGACTGGATCACATTTCTTATTTACAGTATTTGTTTCTCAAATATGTTAAGCCTTTTTTATTTAGATCTCATTAAATTTTTTACTTATTAGCTTATTTATATTTTATGACTGATAAAATGATAGGACAAACACCAATTCACTTGAAGCAAAATTATTAAAGAATTTGAATTTAAGACTAAATAAGGTTTTACTTATTCAATTAATAATTAGGTACATACTATGTTTCAGCCATTACAACAATCATAATTTAATTAATTTGAAGGTTGTGATTAATTGGAGTAGATTTTACAGTCATGCGTGTTAATGTGTGTGCATTTGTGTGTTTATGGCTCAGTTACAAATGAATATTTGGGGGTCCGGGCACAGTGTCTTACACCTGTAATCCCATCACTTTGGGAGGCCAAGGTGGGTGGATCCCTTGAGGTCAGGAGTTCAAGACCAGCCTGGCCAACATGGCGAACCCCAACTCTACTAAAAATACAAAATTTAGCCAGGAGGCAGAGGGCAGAGGTGGCAGGGAGCCAAGATTGTGTCACTGCATTACAGCCTGGGTGACAGAGGGATACTCTGTCTCAAAAAATAAAAGAAAAAAAATTGGGTCATAATGTCAAACTTAAAAAAGAAAAAATCATCAATTCTCAATCAACAATAGGATATAGAGATGTGGATAAAGAAGTAGAAAGAAATACAAACATAGGGTCATAATTTTTTTTTCCTTTTGAATTCTACTAGAGGTCTTATGGAGTTGTTTCTGCAATAAGAAGAATAACTAATGAAAAATGGATCCAGATTGACCTGTTCATTTTGGGTAGAACTGAGCAGAAATTTGAGAGAGAAACCACTGGAATGTTTCTGTAGTACAGACATACCTATAAAGCTCACTGGGAAATTTCTCACTATTTCCCATTATTTCCAAAATGTGAAATTCTCAAATGGAGAGTTTTAGCTGAGGGCTGCAGAGAGAAGGTGGGGTTTTGGTCTGCCTATTTTCAATATCCAGAAAAAAAGCCAAGGATATGAGTCGCTTTATTTTTATAACATTCAGTTTCCATCTGTTGGGAAATATGTGCATTACTCTGCCACTCGCACCCAAGATTACCTGATGGAGGACGCCTTATGCAGTCTGATCATGTGGAGTATAAATGAGTATCAACAATATTTTAAAGTGATTGATCAAAATCAGCTTGCTTTGGGAATATTCTGTAGGCCTAGTTTATAATTGTGTTTAATTTTATTTTGATTAAGTATTCTGCCAGGAGAAGCAGGTGGGGAGATCTGTTCTCATGGAAAAAGAGGAAAGCATATTCTGGCTAACAGGGAACTAGAAAATCAGAGTAGGGGAGGGAATCACCTTGCCTGAGACAGTAGATGTTCTATAAAATTGAGCCTCTTCATATTATCATGGAAATGACTTTTTGGCAGTAGTGCAAAAAGGTTGTTTTACATTATTGTTAATTGTGGTTAGAGACACAAAGCAATATGATCATTTGATGGCTTATTTGTTATTCAAAAAATGACAGCTTTTATGTGCCCATAAATATGAACTCATCTGGAAATATTCCTGTGAATTAGGAGCCATCTAAATATACTTGCTTAATGCATACACTAGATTTTAATGAAGCCATATGAGTTTGTACTTAGTAGATTACCTGATGGCTCCTTGTCAGCCATCTGATGAGGGAACGCTGTCTGCTTGGTGAATGTGAGACAGAGAAATCCATAACTTTGTCAGAATTTATGGTTGGTGAGCAGTGGCTTTCCTGGAACATGGTACAAGAGGCAATTAGTCTTCAATTTTGTGTGCGCTTTTCATCTTGTCGGGAGTGTGGCTGACAGCAACAGCATTGCCTTCACCCCATTACATCCCTTTTCTCCTCTTCAAGAAGGGGATGTTGAAAGAACAGCAAGGAACCTTAAATTCGTACTGGATAACATAAACAGAGTTTGGGCAGAGTGTCTGACATGCGATCCTTTTGTGTCATTTACAGCGACAGGACACCACTTTCAAAGATGACACTAACTGTTCAGAGGCTTTAATATGATTGCCTCCAAATGCTTGAGAAAGCTTCATGTGTTTGCCTGGCACTCTGCTCTTTTACGATATGACTCTATTCCCCCCTCTCTCTCTCTTTCTTGGAAGTGCAGCATCCTCAGCTTGTAATCTTTAAACCCTGGGCTGCAGTGATTTCTCTTCATACAGCAACACATTAAGCACATATTTCATGCTTCCCTGAACCAAATTCAGAAAGTGCCAATTAATAAGTTGATGGGGAAGAGGTCAATGGGTAGCATTAAGGCCACCTGTCTGGAGACACTAGGTGCACACTTTGAGTGAGTGAAAGGAGACTCACAGAGAGTTGGGAATGAAGTAATTTATCACAGATTCCTGGAGGCATAAAACGAGAGGATTTAAGGTAGTTTTGAGGGCAGCTCCTCCGTCTTGCTGCTATTATGATTGATCCCATTCCTCTGGACAAAATTGGGCATCCCAGTGAGACAGTGTAAAACATCTGAAGCTGTGAATATTTACATATTTGTAGCTTCTTCTGTGGTGCAGGTTGTGAAGAGCAACCAACTTTTCTTGCAGAGAGTTTTAGAGACTCATGTGGACTTAGAAGTTGTGAAGCTTCCATCCATATCTCAGAGTGTTCTGGGCATCTTTCTATGTACTCATCTATTCGTTCATTCATTTGACAAATATTTATCAGTGTACCATACATACCGGACCTTAGTCTAGCTGCTGGAAATACGTCTGTGAACTCTACGGACAGCTATCTCTGTTCTCACAGGGTTTATTTTTTAGTAGAGGATATGTAGACAAGAAACAAAATAAATAAGTAAATTATGTAGTAGGCTAGAAGGTGATGAGGGTGGTGGGGTAAAATAGCCTTTGTTAAATTCCTAGAGAAAGCTTCAGAGCCTATACTTTGACTTAAGACTCAGAAAATCAGGCTAAGTTAGGATGACATAGGATATCATTGAAGTGGAATGAAAGGATTTGAGGTAGGGAAGAAAAACAATGGACTCCATCCTCTTTCTCTTCCACCTTTCCCACAACAGACTATAACCAGTCTTTTAGTCCCCCAAAATGGAAAGTACATAAGGCAGAGTAGGAAGAAGGGAAGAAGGATAAGTGTGCCAGGTTTAGGAAACAACCTTGGAAATAAAACAAGGAGTCCCCTAAAAGAGAAGAGTATACAGTTACCTATTTCATCCCTCATTCTTTCAGCTTCTCCTACTCCCTTCATTTCTTTGTAGAAATATTTTTGTAGCACTGATCCAAGATGGAAGAATAAGCCTGACAGAGTCAAGGTCCCTGTTTGGCCAAGCATTATTTACCTGCCCCTGTCCTTCCCTTGTCAAAATTTAGCTAATTTTCAAGTTTTGCAAATTTGTAAACTTAATTTTCTGTTTTTTCTTTCTCCAACAATTCTTTGCTGCAGATAATGTTACTCACAGACCCGGAGATTGAGAGCAGCTTACTGATCAGCTCAGATGAAGGCGCAACTTATCAAAAGTACCGGCTGAACTTCTACATTCAAAGCTTGCTTTTCCATCCCAAGCAAGAAGACTGGATTCTGGCATACAGTCAAGACCAAAAGGTGAGCATACTTACCTTGTTTGAGACAGTGAAGCACTGTTCTCCGGGGAAAATAGTGCTAATTTAATTATCTCTTCATTTCACCTCAATGATCATTTTTGTTCTGAGCAGTAGCCTGACCTCTGTGCTAATGGGACAAGGGAAAGCAAGGAGAGTCTCAGGTTGCTTGTTTAAATTATGTGAATATCTGAAACCACTTACCAAATAAAGATTAGGTGTACTAAGTAAGACGCGGTGGAGAAGCAGTTCTTAGCATAGATGCTTAAGACAGTCAGGAGCTTCTGACCCCCATTGAGTGGGAGACAGTGTCTTAGTGGATTGGTGATCATTTCTCTTGGCAAAGGACCCATGGCTTTTCTCAGACTCTTAAAGGGAAACATAACCCTGAAAAGGTTAAGAACAGGAAGTAAGGTTTTGCTGAAACACTGAGAGAAATGGCCAGAGGAAAAATAATGATGTATGTAGGTAACCTTATGCAGAACCTAGTCATCTCAGAACTTTTCTTCACTTGGTGGTAAGGTTGAAGGAGAAGTCACTTCGTGAGAAAGGAGTAAATGAGCTCATGATATTAGATGTGTGTATGTGTGCATACATCCCATAAAATGTCATCCTATAATATATATTATGTTTTCTATACGGCATATATACTATAACATACATATGGTCCCTGCCTTTAAGGAAACTTGTATTCTCGGGTAGAATAAAAGGCTAGCGATAGCTAATAAAATTAAATTAAAATGAAAAAGGAGTAGCATTTACACAGGCAAATGTGAGAGAAACTCTGGCCATAAAAGCCAGAGGGATCATTGGTGAAATACTAGAATACTCCTTGTGAAATGCATTATTCAGTGAAGTCATTCTGAGAATTCTCCTTAGAGGAATCATGAGTTAGAAATTACATATATTTAAAGAAATACTGGACTTAACTAAGTGAGGGGAATATTCTGGGGTTTTATTTGTCTGGGTTTACATAGATGTGTGGCATTTTTGAAGGTAAGAGCATGGTACAAGCAACTTCCCAAGGTCTCTACTGACAGGAGCATTTTAAAGGAAGCAAATTAAAATTCTTAAGATTGGAGTTTTATTCATACTGCCCCTACTGCCAAATAAAATGCACATTAAGCCTAAAAATAGAAAGAATTTACAATTCATTTTTTTTTTCCTCTTGAGCAGCCTGGCTACCCTTTCAGCAGAATGTACAATTTTGTTTCTGGAGTCAAGCCACAGTGCATTTGGTCCAGGATGGTGCAGTTAGCAGAGGCAAAGCCTGACCAGCTCAGACAGAGTATTAGTCATTTAATCCACAAGGTTGTTATATTTTGTTCGACAGTTGGTTAATTTCTCCCCCCTGATGCCAGAGGCACAACGAGGGCCAGATTTACCTGCCTAAGTAAAAACTCTGCATCTTTGCAATTGTGCTGGAGGAGATGCCCAAATATGTAACTCTTTCGGTCCCAGCACTTCAAAGAGTGCCTCCCGTGGTCACTGTGGCAGAGTGGATGATATGAGACCAGTCAGGACGCCTGGGCTGTGACTTCAACCCAGCAACTTAACGGTCAACAGTATTTAGCGTTGGTTTCCTTTGCATTAAAATGTGTTTGTATGGATAATTATAACTGTAGGTACCCTTCCAAAGTGATTTAAAAAGAAACAAATATTAGATGCCACATCTCTTTTAAGTGCCATGCATGATACAGTGTTGATATAAAATAACAATATTCTGTCCATCTGGAGATAGATGATTAACACATATGAGTTGGTCAATAGTTTAAGAGAGGCCACAAAGGCAGTGCTGTCACTGAATGTTATATACAAGTGACTGGATGAATTACATTAAATTGGTAGCCCAAAGTTCAGGAGATGGAGCTCTGGTGATCTATCTACTCCAGAGGTCTTACAAAATGACTTCAGTTGGACTTTAATGGGTATGTTGGATTTCTGTTGTGATAGTAGGGGAGGCCAATTTTTTTACAAAAGGAATGTCACATACATGAAATTGTAAAAATCATGTGTACAAAATTGCAAAATTTTCTATTTGGCTGAAACTAAAATTTGTTACAGCTAGTTATAATTTACACACACACACACACACACACACACACTTTGGAACCTAATCTTTACTATTTTTCACTGTTTTGGCTGTTTGATTTTTAGGAAAACTAATTTTTGTTTCCTTACTTAGGAGCCTTCAGAAATTTGGGTCCAGAGAATGATATATTTAGAGCTATAGCTTTCAAGGGTTAATCGGTAGTAATTATGAGTATAAACTGTGGTAATATGAGGTCAAAAACAAGACCGGTTGGGATGATATTACAGCAGTCCTGGCATCAGATGCTCAGGGAAAGAACCAAAAGGTATCCTTTGTGACCACAGACCCAATGAATCCTGTCATTTTAGAGTTGGACGCAGTCTTCATCTGTTTGTTGTTGCTGGGTTTTTTCTGTATGAGGCTAAGAATCTAAATATCTAAGAGGTTAACCAATTTTCTCAAAGAGAAAAATCACTAATTAGCATCACATGTGGATATTCTACAATTGGGGTAAGGGGCTACCTGACATTTGATAGGGTTCTCATTCTTCTTTTTTTTTTTTTTTTTTTTTTTTTTAGATGCAGTCTCACCCTGTCACCCAGGCTGTAGTGCAGTGGTGCAATCTGGGCTCACTGCAACCTCCGCCTCCAGGGTTCAGGCGATTCTCCTGCCTTAACCTTCCGAGTGGCTGGGATTACAGGTGTGTGCCACCACGCCTGGCTAATTTTTTGTATCTTTAGTGGAGACAGGGTTTCGCCTTGTTGGCCAGGGTGGTCTCGAACTCCCAACCTTGTGATCTGCCCGCCTCGGCCTCCCAAAATGCTGGGATTACAGGCGTGAGCCACCACGCCTGACCAGGGTTCTCATTTTTGAAGGTGATATTTTGAGATGAACAGATGGGTAAAAGCCAGCCTTTCTACTGACTTCTCTGTTTCTTTAAGAAAGGATGAAGGATAAATCATACTGGAAAAGACACATTGTGGATAGCCAGGTATACAAGTAGGAATCAGAGAAGACCTCCATATCTCAAGGCTTGAATCACAGAATAGGGAGTGGGGCATTCGCTGAAGGGAGAGAGCTGCAGCTGTTAGCTGATGGTATCGGCTGGAAGTCAAGTTGAGAGGGTCTGTGACCACTCAGGTGGGTCAGTAATATGGAAATAAAAGCTGACAGTCACCCATGGGTCATGGAGCTTTTAGCACTGATGAGATGTGGCAGCAAGGAGGACCATGTGCTGGTGTTGGCTGGCCAGTGATTGCACTTGTCCAGGAAACAGGAACATTTATTCTTTCAAGTAAGTATTGCCCATCAGTTTTTCTGTGACAGCTGCTAATGTCCCTGCTGTAGATCTCCCAGCTAGGATCTTAGTCAGTATTCTCTCTGCTGGATGCTGTTTTACATCAAATTGTGGTGAACAATCCCTTAGAAAATGCCTTATTGGCCGGGCGCAGTGGCTTACGCCTGTAATCCCAGCACTTTGGGAGGCCGAGATGGGCGGATCACGAGGTCAGGAGATCAAGACCATCCTGGCTAACACGATGAAACCCCGTCTGTACTAAAAAAAACTACAAAAAAAAAAAAAAAAAAAATTAGCCGGGCGTGGTGGTGGGCGCCTGTAGTCCCAGCTACACGGGAGGCCGAGGCAGGAGAATGGCGCGAACCCGGGGGGGCGGAACTTGCAGTGAGCCGAGATCGCGCCACTGCACTCCAGGCTGGGCGACAGAGCGAGACTCCGTCTCAAAAAAAAAAAAAAAGAAAGAAAGAAAATGCCTTATTGAGGTGGCAACTCCTATGAACAGGGTCTTCCTCTTTTCTCTTTTTCTTTATTTGCTGGCTTCTTTGTTTATTTAAGGCATACTCTCTGTCTTTTGAACACATAGCCGCATTTATTTTTCCTTTATCTCCCTGAAATTGCTTCTTCTCTCCTTCAGTGAATGCAACTTTTAAGCTCCTAAGGACAGTTTGGAGCTCTGGCCTGCAGGATAGACCCGAAATGAGCTGTGATACCCTGCTCTAACTGTGTTTCATCTTGGGTGCCTGAATCCCAGTGGAGGCTTTTTGATGTGGACATTATAAGGGACTCAAAGAGTTTTGTTGAACAGACGTTCCTTTCTGGCCCAAGATAGAATTTTACTGCATATCAGTTCTATGGGAAGTCATATTAAGATTTAAAAAGGTGGTTTTAATCAGGGAAAAATATGTATGGCCAAATGTCCTCAGAATTCACAAAACCAAGGTTTTTGATATTTTTTCTTTTCACTTAGAAAGAGAAATCTGTGTGTGATATTCAACATCTAGGTGGTTGTATTATTCAGGGTTCTCCAAAGAAACAGAAGCAATAAGGGGAGGGGAGAGAGAGAGATTGGGGTGGGGGGAGTGGGGGTGGGGGGAGAGAGAGAGAGAGATTGATTGATTATGGAATTTACTCATGCAATTATGGAGGCGCCTAAGTCCCAAGATCTGCCTTCTGCAAGCTGGACAACCAAGAATGCCAGTGGTATAATTCAGTCCAAGTTGGAAGCCCTGAGAATTGGGTGGGGGTGGAACCAATGGTGTAAGTCCTGGTCCAAGTCCAAAGTCCTGAGAACCAGGAGCTCTGATGTCTGAGGGCCAGGGGAGACAGATGGATATCCCAGCTCAAAAAGAAAAAGGGAATTCACCCTCCCTCTGCCTTTTCTATTCAACACCTCCAAGGATTGGATGGTGCTGGCCCACACTGGAGAGGGTGGATTTTCTCAGCCTACTGATTCAGACACTAATGTCTTCTAGAAAATCCCTTACAGATACACCCAGATAAGTTTTATCAGCTCTTCGGGCATCACTTAGCCAAGTCAAGTTGACACATAAAATTAACCATCACCATAGTTGCCAAGAGGTAAATGCTATCTTGTCTGGGGATGTGGCTATCCAGGCACCACTAGAATGACTGAAAGGAAAAGGTGTGGAGCCTTTTACCCATTGTAATTCTTAAATAAATAGTCTGGGTACATAGGAAACCCTGCCCTGAGACTTACCGAGTAAAGATATAGGAGCTGGACTTGGCCTCTGAAGGGCCTATGTGAGGATGCGCCTTTGGAAAGCCCTGAAATTTTCAGAAAAAGGAACATTATAGATACAATTCTAGAGATTCGGTTTCAAATGGACAGGAGGCTACTTGGTGTATAAAATCCCACCCCTCGCAGTTTTAAAACAATGAATCCTTGTGGAAAGTATGAAGAATTCTATGGCATTTATTATAGGAGCACCAAAATCTTGCTTTCTTTTATTAACTTATTTTTTATTTCTATAAAACAGTAGGCAAACCAAGCATTCTACCCATTTAAAAAAATTTATTTGTATTTGGAAACTGAGCTGATAAGAGAAAGGAGATATAGTCCTTTACTTCATTGCTAGCTGACTCTCTTGCCTCAATACAGGAAACTACCCAAGGAAGGCTTAGCAGAAGGCTGAGTCTGCCAGATTACATCTTTATTTTAATTTGGCAATAAACTAGTGTACAAACTGTGCTATAAAACATTGCCTCCAACGGCATCTCTCAGTCTGTCTTAAACACCTCACTAAACATGATGTGTTGGGAAACATTTGAAAGGAGAGAAAACAAAGAGCAGATGTGACTGTAAGGAAATTGAAAAAAAAAGAAAAAAACAGGAGAGAAGTATAAGAATCTGTGTATACTTCAGCTTTGCTTTGCTGTCTATGCCGGGGCAAGGGCTCTTGGTGCCTCTGTTAGGATTTGCAGTGGAGAAGTATTTGTAAAGTAGATTGCCATATTGTGAAACCAGCATGAACACGGTCAGGACTCTGGCTGCTGAGCGGCTGGAGAGCAGAGGCCCCTTGCTGTCCTTATCCAGACCTCTTCTTCAGGTAGCTCCAGAGAAGGGCTGCTGCCCCTGACCAAGAGCAGGAAGGCCTGTTCTTCTGTCCTGTGCAGTCCCCACCCTCGTGGACGTCCAAGACCACCTAGAGCATGAACGCAGTTCCTACACAAACAGGCAAGAAGTGCAATTGAACAAAACAGGCTGGGTCCAGACTGTGGGAAGTTGGAGAGCAGGCGTTCATTTAGAAGGAGAGAGGGAGGCTATCAAGCTCTAGCCTGCTCTTCTTGCCATGTAGGAAGGTGGGTCCAATGTCACCAGACCTTCAGAATTCTTTCTTTTTTTGAGAGAAGTAATTCTGCTTTGTTTTCAATGTGAAATTTTCTTATTTTTATGTGTGTAACAATGACCTCAAAAATTTCAAAAGAAGCACTGCATAGGACGAATAAACCTCATCTGCTGCCCTGTGGTTGTCCTTTCTTCTTTCCCATTATCTTTGTTTTACTTTGTTCATGGCTTTCCCTTTTGATTTTATTTGAGAAGATGTTATTATTATTATTATTATTAGTTTTGCAATTTTTTGAAAAAAGTACATTCAAATAAATGATTGGTTTTGTTGAGGGAGAATAAAACCTTTAGGACAGTTTGGTGGGCCACCCTTTATTTTGTGGCAGTTCTAGAATATTTGTAAGTTTATATTGACTCGCTTATTTTGGAGCTCTGTGAGTCCACATTCCAAGTAAGAACATGTAGAAAACATGCTTCATTCCTGATCTTCTTTAAATTCCAAAGGATCACAGTTTATGAAATAAACAGAAAATCCTAAGGCCTGTATGTTGGCCTTCCCTTCAACATTTTTTGGTACATATGTGTCAGACACCAAAACATTCTTTTAAAGGCGGAAAATAGGCTTTGATAGGGAGATTCTGTTTACAAATAATGGAAAATCTATTTTTTTTCTTTTATTGGGCGACATAGTCTTGCTGTCTTACCCAGGCTGGAGTGCAGTGATGTGATGTTGGCTCGCTGCAACCTCTACCTCCCGGGTTCCAGCGATTCTCCTGCCTCAACTTCCCGAATAGCTGGGATTACAGGCACCTTCCACCATGCCTGGCTAATTTTTGTATTTTTTTAGTAGAGACGTGGTTTGACCATGTTGGCCAGGCTGGTCTTGAACTCCTGGCCTCAAGTGATCTGCCTCGGCCTCCCAAAATGCTGAGATTACAGGTGTGAGCCCTGTGCCCGGCTGGAAACCTTAAATATTAACAGTCAGCATTCTCTCCATAAATGAAAACTGACTTTCAGTTAAAATCATATGTTGATAGAAAAGGAAAAATGGACTACCAATGTGATGAACAGCCAATGACAGAATTTTGGTAACATGCATAAAAGTGAATTTTATTAAAAAAGAACTAATTTTAGTTCTCTGCCTTCTCTCTCTCTACCAGTCCTGCAATGTTTTTAAAGTTTCATATCTACTCTACATGTATATCTATAAACATATCTATAAACAAAAAAATCTTCTCTTTATTCCTTTTAATCATTCCTTTCTTTTTCTTTCTTTCTTTCTTTTTTTTTTTTTTTTTGTTTTTGAGACAGAGTCTAGCTCTATCACCCAGGCTGGAGTGCAATGGTGCGATCTCAGCTCACTGCAACCTCCACCTTCCGGGTTCAAGCGATTCTCCTGCCTCAGCCTCCCGAGTAGCTGAGATTACAGGCACATGCCACCACGCCCGGCTAATTTTTGTATTTTTTAGTAGAGGCGCGGCTTCACTGTCTTGACCAGGCTGGTCTCGAACACCTGACCTCGTGATCTGCCTGCCTCGGCCTCCCAAAGTGCTGGGATCACAAGCGTGAGCCACTGCACCCAGCCAGTCGTTCCTTTCTTTTCCTGAGTGAGCCCTCACGGAAGGGAGATACTTATCATGGCTGCTTTGAATGGCGAATATTCCCTGGGAAATAATGACGACTTAATAAGAAAACAGATGCCAGTGCTTTCAAAATCTCAGTCATATTTAGGTTTCTCACCACTGACTGACAGTAGAGTGAGCTGGTAAGAGGATCAGCTGTCTGCTCTGTCAGGTCCTACCCCTGACCTTCAACAGGTCATTTAAATGTAGTTTCTCCAACTGTAAAGTGGAAATAATAATAAGAGTATCTGGCTCCTGGGGCTATTTGATGATACTGAGATAACGCATGCAAAATATAAACACAGAGCCTGGCACATAGCAAAAACGGCATAGATACCAGCCACTGTATTATCCAAAGACCTGAAAAATAGCACTTCCAGTGTGGTGCAGCTGGAATTAGAGAAAGCCTGTCTTAGTCAGAGGCTGTCTTATCCCAGTGTCTTTCCAGTACATAGAGCTACAGGCACTTTAATCAATTTAATTTAAATGCCTTTTTAGACAATCACTAAAAGGTCCTGTGAAAGCAGAATGAATGGAACAGGACAGATGGATACACGGTACTTAGAAATATTATTGATTGGGCCAGGCGCGGTGGCTCAAGCCTGTAATCCCAGCACTTTGGGAGGCCGAGATGGGCGGATCACGAGGTCAGGAGATCGAGACCATCCTGGCTAACACGGTGAAACCCCGTCTCTACTAAAACAATACAAAAAAACTAGCCGGGCGCGGTGGCGGCGCCTGTAGTCCCAGCTACTCGGGAGGCTGAGGCAGGAGAATGGCGGGAACCCAGGAGGTGGAGCTTGCAGTGAGCTGAGATCCGGCCACTGCACTCCAGCCTGGGCCACAGAGCGAGACTCCGTCTCAAAAAAAAAAAAAAAAAAAAAGAAATATTATTGATTATAATAATAGAACACCATTAAATATTAAAGTATTTATCTTTACATTAACTCTATTTGCTTTTGAATAGACCTAGCAGCCCCTTAATGTCAAAAGGGCGAGTTGAGAGAAAGACAAATTGATCCTTGAAATTCAACCCCCTGGGGATATTCAAATGATTTCTGCACAAGCACAAACACTTAGGAAACTGATATCTACCTAATGTCATCATGTTTCCCCAAGGCACTGCATTAAGTTAAAAGGCACTCAGTTTTTTATAAGAAATATGTTGAGCAGTATATACCATGCTGGTTTGGCAGGATTTTCATGTGCTTGAAATTTCCCAATGTCAGAGCTGATTTCTAATCTCATGAATATGTAAGTAATTTAAGTATCCAAGTACAAAACTGGCAATTAGAGTGGAAACCAGGGAGCTCGCTAAATGTCAACCCCAACACTTGTTTATAAAACAAATTCTCAAGCTGAAATGCCATCCTATGCAAACAAGGAAGGCCTGCGTTCACCTTAGATACCATGTTTAAACAGGTTGTATCATTATTTTTCAATTGCTACCTTTGATCTGCCTGTTTCTAATGATTTGGGAAAAAAAAAACAAAAAAACAAAAAAACAGAGCTCCAAGAATAAGGAGAAATGAACATTTTAAAACAAACAATTGGGTTTAAGATGTGAACAAGCACAATTGTGCTATTTGATAGTTTTGTAGGCTTTGAAAGAAAGGTATTTGTATGTCCAAATTTTTAGCTAGTTCTTCATCTGTTCTATGCCACCAACACTTGACTTTAAGAACGTTTAAGGGGCCGGGCGTGGTGGCTCATGCCTGTAATCTCAGCACTTTAGGAGGCCGAGGCGAGCAGATCATTTGAGGTCATGAGTTCAAGACCAGCCTGGCCAACATGGTGACACCTACCCCCCCCAACCCCCCGGCTCTACTAAAAATACAAAAATTGGCTGGGTGTGGTGGTGTATGCCTGTGATCCTAGCTAATGGGGAGGCTGAGGCAGGGGAATCGCTTGAACCCTGGAGGCAGAGGTTGCAGTGAGCCGAGATGGCTTCACTGTACTCCAACCTGAACAACAGAGTGAGACTCTGTCTCAAAAAAATAAAAATAAATAAATAAATAAATAAGAATCTTTAAGGCCAAGATTTTATCTTATCATGTTCCTATATACCTCCAGACCTGGATGCACAGGAGGTGTTCACAAATCAAACTCGCCCACAGTCGTATATTGACCCGCCGTTCCCAACTGGCTCCAGTTCCGTAGTCTAATCTTCTAAGCTTCAGAGCACCACCCTCAACTGTAGGGCTTGTGACAGACTTCAGTGACATCTAGGGAGTGGACAGTGACAAATCTCATAAATCCAACTGCAGGAGAGATTGATGGAACCAGCAATAGGCCATCATTCCCAGCCTTCATCAGCAAAGCCTGACTGCTCAGCTTTGATACTCTTATCTTTTGACTTTAATGACATTTGGATCCAGTCTACATCAGTTCCCCACAAGTATTGGTAAGATTGCATCTACCCAGCCTGGTTCCAGGCTCTCTTTATAGCCCCAGCTTCCACTTCACTCTGTTATGCATCCCAGCCAAACTGGGTCTCTTGCTATTGACCAAAGAAATGTGAGAACACCACCCTGAGTTTTGCTGCTCTGTTTATTTGCACAGACTGACCCATTCCCCTGGAACACTGTTTCTGCATATCTTCATTCTAAGACATGTTAATTGTACTACAAAGCCCACTATGAATTATTTTGCAAATTCTAAACTTTTCCTCTAAAACATAGGCCACTACAACACAGGCCACTACAACACTGTATACAAAATATTAGACATTACTGTAGGTTGTGATACCACTAATACACTAACATTTTCTTTGAGAAACTTTATGGGGGCAGGGTTGGGTGTGAGGTCTGGATTGGGCATCATGGCTCTCTCACTATCTGCTCTCTGTGCTGAACAGCCAAGGTAAAGACTCGTATCAGCTCTTAGTGAAGTTTGCAGAATCCTTTTAAGTGTTGCAGATTTTGGTTCCCCTTAGTGTGGGTTCTGGCCCCCTCCTATGCCGTGGAACGAGAGCATCAGAACATACTTCTGAGGACAGCATTTTTCTCTGGACTGATTCTCTTTCTTCTTATTGAGGGTGATGGAAAAAAGAACTTGATATTTGTGATGCCTCAGGCCTGGCATTAGGAATTTATATGAAGTCCTTAAGGTACCATCTCTTTCTTGCTAAAAAGGATGCAGGAATAGCAGTGAGAATCAGAGAGTCATGAGGTGGATGAGTGCTTTGTACCCAGGCCATCCCCAGGGCAATATTAGGATGAGGCAAATAAAATAGAACTGGCAGGATTTTCTGTCAGCCTTTTCAAGAAGTACAATTTGCAGGCCCCCTGCTTCCAAAATGTTAAGAGGAGAGAAGGAAAGAGGAGTGGGCAGGCAACCTTGAAAAGAGCCGACAGCAGGATGTTTTCCGCCAACGCAGAGGCCTTCTAAGGAGCCTGTGTGGAGGAGCCCCAGGAAACTGCCCCCTGACCGGGGAAGCCGCCGTGGGAAGCTTTGTGGTGAACAACATCTGGTCCCATGAAACAAAGACTTAAAACGTTATCACAACTCTTAGCTTCTATGGAATTCTCCTAGCACAAATTTCTGTGGAATGGATGCTCTTTCACGCATTTCCCAGCTGCAGAAGAGAATTCCATCACGTGCACATGTCTAACAATCTGCAAAGAGAGGATACGTTGATCCGATTTAGAAATATTGAAAAGACTTTTTAAGGACACTGACAGTTGCAAGCTTGTGTATCACCACAAGGAGCTGAGTTTCTTATCTAGTAGCAAGTTGTCACTCTTCTAGGGATTTAACCAAAATGTGAATGTTAAGGTGGAAATGAAAGTTGGAAATGGCTGCTCCCCTTCTCTCATCCCATCTTTATCTGCCGTAGACTAGGAATCTTGAGCAAAACCAGTGCATCCCATTCTTGCCCTCCCCCAGTTTATTTTGTCCTGCTGTGGCATCCCTCTTTATCATTCCTTATAGCCGGTGCCCACCATACAACTTGCAGCTCCAAAGACATCCAGAGGAAGGCGCCAGAGATGCCTAAGAGTTGGCTCAAAGCTGTCAATGAAACTAACCCTGGCGATTTCATCCTTTGGAATTAAGTGTATTTTTATCTGCATTCTTCTTAAAGCAAACAAAGACAGATGGCAAGGAAACAAGCCAATGTGAAAGATGGCTTTAAAAAAAAAAAAAAAAAAAAAAAAAACCTTTCAGGAGAGGAACATGTCAGGAAAGAGAGAGAAGTGCTAATAGCTCCAGACCAGCATAATGACAGTCTGGAGGGTTAGGCCCTAAGGCTGCTGATAGATCTTGAGCACAGGTGAGTGCTGGGTTTGTGCTCATTAAGTTGTATTTACTAATACAAGGATGTAGTCACAGATACTTTACAATGATTTTAGACAGGAAGGATTTTCTGTGTTGCATTCTTATAGCAGATATAACTAGAATCTTTCCTTGTTCTCTAACACTTCTGCTCCTTCAGTTCTTTTTCAACATTTACAGTAGTGTTAGCTAAACAAAATCAAACCCTCTAAGAATAGCAATTTTAAGTTCATGACACGGCACTAGTAGAGGCACAATGGCCTCCTAAAACTAGATTAAGTACTCTTCCATCCTCTTCTTAATCTTTCTGTCTTTCTCTAAGCTTGGCATAGCTAGAGAAAGCTGCTGCTGCTTTCTCTGATGTGACAGATAGTAATGATAGTTCTCAGTTCTGTGTTCTGACGGTCAAACCTTGGAGCCAGAGACAGACAGGCAGGGAAATAAATCTTATTTAGGTGCTGCCAACACTATGAATTTTATTAAAGGACATTGACTCATTCTGCAGGGAAAGCCTTCCACTGGTGGCCGAGACAGTCATTGGGTAAAATGCTTTGATACCATTCCCTTCTTTGTGGAGGAGCACTTTGCTGCCAGACTCTGTAGGTTTAATTAACACGTTAACTTGAATGGCTGAGTTGTTGTTTTCTTTTTAGTCAGTATAACACCAGACTGGACAACTAACTTTTTAGGGAGAAAATGTCTGAAGTAGTAGGTGGAGAATACAGAGCAGTTTTGTCTAAAAGTGAGTATTCAAGACTCTGCTTTCAAATCCTTGGGAGTTTCAAATACACTGATATTTATAGGGTTTTGTGGATGTGTGTTTTGTTTGTTTTTTAGGTATATGCCTCTAGTTATAAATCCATGGAACTAAAATATATTCCTCTGATAAATTTTCTTTGTCCACCAATTGTGTAACCTGGGTGCTTTATTTGGTAGAAACATGACTAGGAAATTCACGTGGTGCCAAATCATTATCTTTTTCATTTATCATCTACTGTTTGAGGCACCTGTACATGTAGAAGGATAGGATTTCCAACATCTAAAAGCTTTGCAATCTCATTAAAGAGGCAGGAAGTGGTCTTAGAAATTTTAGAGTAATTTTAGATAGAAAGGAATTTCAGCCTTGCATTCATGAAAGATTCTCTTGAAAGGCTGTTAAGAGAATTAAATATAAATATGTGGCTGGTAGTTTGATAGCATCTGCTCTTGTTCCACAGTTCTTTGGAGATGAGACCGGTAGGAATCTTAGTAGGTAGAGGGGGGTTCATAGAGGAGGTAACCTTTCATCTGGCTCTGGAAACAAGACTGGCATTGAAGAAGGAAAGTCTTGAAGCCACTTTTGCCAGAGTGGGCAGCCTCAGTGAAGGCACAGCAAGGCGCGTGAGGGAAGGTGACAGGGCCAGCCCACCAGGACCAAAAGGTACCTTTGGAGAGAGTAAATTGAAAGAACCTCACTGAGCTGAATGAGAGAGGCTTGGTTTATTGGATTGTTTTGTATACCCACTGCTTGAGGGGCCTCTACATGCTCACAAATAATGAAGTTGCTCTTTGAAGATATAAACAAATGTCTTGGGACATACCTAAGTGGTCCACAAGCTCCAGATTCAAGCTTAGGGGATAAATTTACAAACAGAAAAAAAGAACCACAAATGCTGGCGCCCAACAATTCCTCATAGAGATGAATTCTCTGTGGGAACGTGAATAGCAATCCTTTGGTGTAGCCGTAGGAGCACACGGAGTTTATGTATTATTCTTGCAGCATGTATATGAGTTCAGCCTGTTACCCAGACATATTATTTTGAACTGTCCTGATACTTTTACAGTTGCATTAATCTTTGTATGTTACTAAATACAGATATATCTGTTTGACATAGGCACACCACAACGGTATGAACTCTGCTCCCTTTAAACTTATAGAAAGAAGTAGAGCTCTAGGCTTAAAAAAAAAAAAAAAAAGAAAAGAAGACAAAGGGGAGAGAGAGAGAAGTGGATACTCTCGGGTTGGGTGCCTGCTGCTGTTGTACAATTCTCTGTGGTGAAATACCAGGTGTTCAGGACATGCTGGGAACAAGAAGCAGGCCATGCATACACTGCCTGTTTGGGTTCTCAGTTAAGACAGTGTGACCTGTCCCATCTTCTGTTATCTCTATGAGAGGAGTTGTCACCCATCTCTCCTTGGCACTTATAAAATATATTAAACATGAAATGTACCCCGGAAACCAGTCTCCCTCAGGCGTGGCCAAAGAATGAATAATAGGCTGGGCGTGGTGGCTCACACCTGTAATCCCAGCACTTTGGGAGGCTGGGGTGGGCAGATCACGAGGTCAGGAGATTGAGACCATCCTGACTAACGCAGTGAAACCCCATCTCTACTAAAAATCATAGTAAAAAAAAAAAATAGCCGTGGGTGGTGGCAGGCACCTGTAGTTCCAGCTGCTTGGGAGGCTGAGGCAGGAGAATGGTGTGAACCCGGGAGGCGGAGCTTGCAGTGAGCTGAGATCACACCACTGCACTCCAGCCTGGGCAACAGAGTGAGACTCTATCTCAAAAAAACAAAAGCAAAAACAAAAGAATAATAAAAAAGACTTAGAAAGAAAAAGGTACAGATTCTCCTTGACTGGATGCCTGAATAATGTGTAATTATTACTTAGATAAGCTTACATAGATAAGTTGGCTTATTTATATGTTGTCCCTGTCTATCTTACCACTTTGACTCACGCTGTTCCTTTGTGAATAATGCTATTTTTAGCCATTTGAATGCTGTCATTCATTCAGGTCCCAGCTGTTTCACCACAGCATCTGGGAAGCATCCCTAAATTGGCTCCTGTCTTCTGCATTGTTTTATCACTGGCTGCCTCGTGCATTTCTCATTATGTGAGCCAGGTTCTGGTTACATTGCGTGCTCTTCCAGAACCTTGTCTAGATTTTGCACTTCTTTGCATTCCCCACAATTCTCGGCACATGCTAGGTCAAGTGGCACAGCTGACTTTATTGCCAGGCAGAACAGGGTGTGCATTCCAGTTCATTCAACTACTGACTTGACATGTAATTTCTAACAAGTCAGTTAATCCTTCTAAGCTTCAGTTTCCTCAACTGTAAAATGAAGATATTAATCTGCCTTGCAGAGCTTGTATAAGGAATGGAGGTGGTACATGTAGAGCACTCACCTTGTGTATAGCAGGTGTTCAATAAATGTTAGGTATTATTATTACTATTGATCCAATGAACTGATGCTTGTGCATGTGATGTACTATAGAACCATAGTGTTGAGTAACTTCTGTTCTTTACAGTTATACAGCTCTGCTGAGTTTGGGAGAAGGTGGCAGCTTATCCAAGAAGGGGTTGTACCAAACAGGTTCTACTGGTAAGTCTCACTTTATCTTGTAGCACATTAAGATATGATCTAGTCAGATATGACCTAGTAAATGACCATTGGAATCTTGTTCTCACCAGTGCTCTCACATAAGGTCTGTTCTTATTGGGACATGCCCACATCCCCTCAGGGCAGGATGTGACATTAGAGTAAGAAACACTTTAAGAGAATGTTAAAAAATCTATCACAGTCTTTTTGAAAAACCCCAAATGGATTATGGAGGTTAGTGAACTGCAAGGACTTTATGAGAATTGCTTTGTTATATTTTGGTGGAACTGTGGAGAGAGACATTTAAAAAAATCTAATAGTGACTTTTTATTATTAAAAGCATTATATACACATATATCACATATTCAAATGAAGATTTTCAGTCTAGAGAAGTAGGTTTTATTTAGTCTAAAAGTAGATCTTCCTCTCATTCCTGATTTTAGATCTTGTAAGCCTTCCCCTTGTCATTTATTTATTTATTTATTTATTTATTTATTTATTTATTTAGACAGTCTCACTCTGTCGCCCAGGCTGTAGTGCAGTGGTGTGGTCTCAGCTCACTGCAACTTCCGCCTGCTGGGTTCAAACAATTCTCCTGCTTTAGTCTTCCCAGTAGCTTGGACTACAGGTGCATGTCATCATGGCTGGCTACTTTTTGGATTTTTAGTAGAGAAGGGGTTTCACCATGTTGGTTAGGCTGGTCTTGAACTCCTGACCTCAAGTGATCTGCCCACCTCGGCCTCCCAAAGTGCTGGGATTATAGGCTTGAGTCACCGTGCCTGGCCAGCCTTCTCCTTGTCATGTGGAACACGGTTGCTATTACTAGTTTCTCAATTATCTTTTTAGAAATGTTCTGTGAATTGCCAAACGTGTGTGTGGGGTGTGTGTGTGTGTGTGTGTGTGTGTGTGTAGTCTTACTTTGCTTGGGCTGCAGTAACAGAATACCATAGACTGGGTAGCTTAAACAACAGATATTTATTCTTCATTGTTCAAGGCTGGGGAGTTCAAGGTGCTGGCAGATTTGGTTCCTGCTGAAGACTCCCTTCCTGGCTTGCAGATGGCTCCCGTCTGTGTCCATACATGGTAGAAAGAGAGAGCTCTGATCTCTCTTCCTCTTTTTTTTTTTTTTTTTGCCTGCCTCAGCCTCCCCAGTAGCTGGGACTATAGGTGCCCACCACACCTGGCTAATTTTTTGTGTTTTTAGTAGAGAGGGGGTTTCACCGTGCTAGCCAGGATGATCTCACTCTCCTGACCTCATGATCCCCCAGCCTCAGCCTCCCAAAGTGCTGGGATTACAGGTGTGAGCCACCACACCTCTTCCTTTTTTTTATCAGGGCATTAATCCCATCATGAGGACCCTATCCTCATGACCTAAGTTAAACCTAATCACTTCTTAAAGACCCTATTTGCAAATACCATCACATCATTGTGGGTTAGGGTTTCAACATATGAATTTTGAGGAGACAAAAATATTCAGTCCCTAACATATATAGAGATACCCACATTTACATAAATGGTAGCTGTGCACACTGTTCTATACCTTGTTTTTTTTTTGTTTTTTTTTTTTGGCGGGGATGCAGTTTATTATGCATACATTATTATTTTTAGTTGACTACATATCATTTTGCTCTAAGACTATAGATTGGAGGTAAATCTTATGCCTAATTAATGCAAAACATAAACTATATATGTTAGTGGGATATATGTATGGGAAAAGAGAAATACGTGAAGAGAAAGAGAGAAAGGGGCAGCAAGAAGAAGAAAGGGACAAAGGAAATAGCATTCCTTTCTTTAACCACCTCAGTTCATCCCCCTAGTTAAACTAGACGTGGCTCTGTCTGTGGGAATGGGTGAGTAAAATTGAAAACAAGGAAAATATCAGAAGTTAACTTTGGCTTTTAAGTTTCCAAGGTCTTAGATTCTGGCAAAGTAAGAACAAAGCACAGAACATTCTAGTGTGATTTTGGTGTTAATATTTATCAATACCTTTGAATATACATCCTACCTCCTGCCAAAAGATGTGATTCTACCTTACCCTAATTTCTCTAATCTGCCTGTGGAAAAGACATTCAGGTTGTTTCAAGATTTTTACTACTATAAACTGTGTAACAAGGAACTAGCTCAGACAGGAGTTTAAATATCCTTTATTCATGTCATTCAGAATCACTGTGACAGTGACCTTTTAGGAGCCAATGAGCTCCCTGCAATGAGGGCAGTGAAAGTATCTCCTCTTGATTCCTCTTGAAATCACACTGCCTCTCATCAGCCTTTAGAGTTACAGGCAGAATAGATCACCAAGGTACATAATAGCTTCCCACCTCCACTCCAATTCTTACGCTTTTATATGAACTTCTAAGAGGAATGCATTTTTATCTTTCTCATTTTCAAACACTACCCTAAAACCCCTGTGGGAGTTGAAAGCCAGAGAACTACATTAGAGAAATCTCTTAAAAAGCTAGCAAAACTGCCTGAAAAAGTTAGGCCATTTGCAAACAAACTGGCTCTGAGATAATAACACAAGGACTTCTATATGGCAAGATACCACTTTTTCCCCTATCAAAACGAGACATTTGTAACTAAAGGAGGTTTTTGTTGCACAGAAGCTTATTTACCTCTCTCCCTCTGGTGCTCTTGTTCAGGATGGTGTAAGCCTTGCTTCTAAAGTTCAAATTGACATCTCCTGTCTCCAGGAACTCAACTCTGTCTCTTACTGAATCTCCTTTCTCTGGTCAGCGTTTTTTTCTCCCTCTCTTACTAATTTTGTATCGTACTCATGAGAAACCTTCATCTCTGTGTGTTTTGTCTATAAAGTATAAAGTTAGTTTATGGAAGAGAAGGTTCATGTCCTTTTCTTTCATTCTCTCCCTTTTGGGGTACATAGAAAGGCCTCAGAAAATAAGCAAATAAAGGACAGAAATAAATGAATGTTGTCCTCCTAGTTTATCCTGGAAATGCAGTTGCTGCTTTGCTAATGAAAAAGCATGAAGGACAAATCTTTTCTCAAGTCCTACTTTCAAATGACTGCAAATATCTGCTCATGGTGCCTAGATCTATAGGGTAGGAAGTAGCCATTCAGAGGACTTGGCAGAAGTTGGTTCCTACCAAAAGAAACAATGAAAAATATGGACAGGATGGGCAAGAAAAAGGAACTGAGATGAAGTGGTACATATATACAGTGTTTTCTATGTCACCAGAGGTCTTATTTATGCATTATTATAACCTGAACAGACCTCACCAGTGCTTCCACCAGTGCTAATTGCAATATTTTCTTGCCTATTCCTTGAAGAAGGAATCTTCTCTGTGAAAGCCTGATTAGCAAAGCTCTTCTAATCAAAAGCCATAAAATTATCTTTATAAAAACATTACACATTATTGTATATGAATTCTAATTGATCTGTTAAGTAAAAGAAATAAAACCTCCTTCTTTTATTTTTGAAAACAGAGACACATCTTGCCCATTCAAGTCTGAATAGTGCAACAAGCAGTACTTAAACTTAAGCTATTTAATCCTCATAACAATCTTCTGAAGTAAGCTTTTGATTATCATCATTAACAGATAGGGAACCTATGGTATAGAGAAGGTAAGTAATTTGGGTAAAGTCACACAGCTGGAAAGTGCCAAAGCCAGAATTTGAGTGAAGGCTGTCTGTCACTGAAGTCTGTGCTCTACTAAATCAACAAATGCTGTTGTCTCTGCCTCTTAGCCTTATGTTCTTGTCTGAGACTGTGAGCCCTGGAAATCTAGCCCCCTCAGACATATGAATGGTGAGAACCCAGAGTTCTTTTGACCACAGTGCCAACTGTGCTTGTCAAATGGCTCACATGGGTTCCTTAAGCTTGGTTGATTTTTCTAGAGAAGGCATGGGAACTCGTAAATTGCATAGTACCATGACTGTTGATGAAAATCTCGGTCTCTGCCCACATAGTCTGTATTTTCTAACTCTGAGCAGCTACCTTAAGCTGACAGAAAAGTTGTCAGTCAAAGCAGTATTTATTAGATTCACTTCTGGAAACCAGTTACTTCAAATTATATAGGAACTATGGGGCTATCTAGGATAATTCAGCAAAGTATAGTTAAAATAAACCTCCTTTAATCATTTCTGCTTGGAACCTGGCTATTGGGGGTGTGTATGGGACTGAGGGAGATTTCTCTAGTGTTAAATCAAATTTTTAAGTTACTATGGGTAATAACATAGAATTTCCCTAAAGAAGAAATGAAGACCAATTCATATTTTTTCCTCATCACCAAACACATTGATAATTATTTTTATTTCTGGTAGCAATGGTCATGCCACCCCTGGAAGTAATAAATAGCAATTGCGAAATAATTATGGCATGTAACAACTTATTCTTTTTTTTTTTTTTTTTTTAGTACAGACAGGGTTTCACCATGTTGGCCAGGATGGTCTCAATCTCTTGACCTTGTGATCCACCCGCCTCAGCCTCCCAAAGTGCTGGGATTACAGGCGTGAGCCACCATGCCCAGCCTGTAACAACTTATTCTTATGTTATCCCAGTGGTTTCTGATAATGTTACCAAAGCACTAGAGGTTTGGTCAAGACCCTACTGCACAAAAAGCCAGTCACTGAGACAGCAAGTATTGCCAAGGAAGAAGGCTTTAATCAGGTGCTGCAGCCAAGGAGATGGGGGCTCAGTCTCAAATCCATCTCCCTGGCTAAAAGTATGGGGTTTTCTTTTTTTTTAGCAGGAAATCAATGTAACAGGGTGTAAAACAGGAACTAGGGAGGGGCAAGGAGACATCTGGTTCATGGTCTGATGAGTTTCAGTTCTTTAATACTTTTTTTTTTTTGAGAGGCTTGAAGATCCTTTCCTGAGGAAGGAACTCAGATAAAGCAAATACAGGTTTCAAGCTTTAACAGCAGAAGGGTCAATTTCTATGTTTATCTAAAAGAACAGTGTATGGGAGTATTGAGCTGGTTTTATTAATACTACCATAGCAACCATAAATATAAAGTTCCCTCCAAGGAGTTCAGATTATTTCTAAAACTTATTTACATATATAGAACATCATGTAAGAGACAGAATAATATTACCATTAATAGAATAGGTGTCCTTTTAATTTAACTGACAGCAACAGTGGTCTTGTTCTTTCGTATGCTGGAAACCAATTATATTGGGAGGCAGTACAACCTGCAGGTCAAGGGGTTCAAGGACACTGAGGTTTAATTTCTAACTTTGCCATTTACTAAGTAAAAAAAATTCATGGGGAAGTTACATAATTTCTGTGTGACTCAGTTTTTTTCCCCCTGTAAAATAATTAATACCTACTTCATCAAATGAGATGATTCTTGTGAGTTGGTTACATGCCTTGTGCCTAAGAATCATCTTGAATGCCCACTGGCTAACAGTGTTAATATTATTCATAATAGCCACCTTTCTATCTCTATTAATTTTGTTTTTCTTTGTGTTGTCTTCATTATCAGGTTTGCTTTTCCCATTTTGTGACAGCAGTGGACACTAGCAGCTTTAGGCTTTTTTTTTTTTTTTTTTTTTTTTGACATTGTCTCATTCTGTCACCTAGGCTGGAGTGCAGTGGCGTGATCTCGGCTCACTGTAACCTCTGCCTCCTGGGATCAAGAGATTCTCCTGCCTCAGCCTCCCTGAGTATCTGGGACTACAGGCGCATGCCACCACACCTGGCTAATATTTTGTATTTTAGTAGAGACGGAGTTTCACCGTGTTGCCCAGGCTGGTCTTGAACTCCTGAGTTCAGGCAGTCCACCTGCCTCAGCCTCCCAAAGTGCTAGGATTACAGGTGTGAGCCACCGCGCCCGATCTAGGCTTACATTTTAACAGCTTGGAAATCCCATCAAGCCAGTCTGTCTCTTTTTCTCTGTTTCCAGGGATTGAATCTGAGAGGCCTGGCTTGGATCAAGGACATACAAGATGATTCATTACTCATGTAGATCAGACACATATCTACCCCGATAACTGAAATACGGTCTGCGGTTGAGACCTAATCAAACTGCATGGTTCAAGGTTGAAGGAAATGTAATTCCTAAAAAGGGAATAGAAGGACAAAAAAAAAAAAAAGATTATGCTACTGTAAGGGAAGATGGGTTTTCTTATTAGGGAAAATATATATAGATGGGAGAACTGAGTGTCATAAGGATAAAATTCTATCAGGGGATTTGTATTTGTTGAGTAACTACATTGGTGTAGCCACATGATAATCATGCTATTTGATCCTCTTAACAAGATTATATGGTAGTGGTTATTATCCCCATTTTGATGAAACAGAAAAGTGAAGTGATGTAGTTTATCCAACATAACACATAATTTGTTACAGCCAGGTTTTGAAAGATCAGCTCAAATTCAAGACTTATTCCCTTCTCATCCTCCAATAAAAGACAGGAGAAAAAACTTTAAATTCTAAAATTTTATTTTAGTTGATTTTAGTTTAGCACTTCAGTAGGTAAAAGCTAAGGTGCTGCATTTGACACTGAACAAAGAACATGGTGGTGGACGATCAGTGGCATCCAAATGCCTTAAATAAGGAAAGCTCCTGCCAAAAGCTAAATTCTCTACTCAAGGACAGTGAATGTGGTTTGTTAGGATCTGAGTCAAGTTTAGTATAAAGCAATGGAAGGCATTTCTCATTAGAAACTCTTCAGCAATCTATTAATTATGCAAAAGACAAGGCAATCTCGGGGCTGTTTCACTTAATTAAAAATAGGTTCAGCCTTATCTTATTGATTATGTTACTCTGACATACAGACAGCTGACTTGACATAGGGACAGCTGAACAGTGATACATATTTTCTGTGACTAATTCACACATGGAAAATCAAGAGTTGGCTCAGCAATGAACCTTTGTTATTTTGGAATGCCAGCTATGTTTCCGTGATGTCCCTCTGGGGCTTATATGACATCTGTATTACATAGCAGAAGGATAAATGTTTATCCTTCTGCTATACTCAGTGCATTTCAGCATGTATACCCATTCGCATTCTTCCCCACAGTTCCATGCCAGTCAATGTGAACGACTTCCCATTCTACATCTTTTTCAACAAGTCCCATTTGTTGAGCATTTACTGTGTGCCAAGACTTGTGCTAAGTCTTTTGCACATATTGTTTAAATCAGTCCTCAAATAATTTATGTGAAATAGTTTATTGATCAAGACTCTTTCTAGATACGTGATAGAAAAATGCATCCTGTTTTAAGAAGAAAAAAATTTTTAAAGAGATATTGGCTTATGGATCTGGGAAGTCAGAAGGAACTTTATTAGACTCCACTACGTCCATAGGCTTCTTGAATGCATCAGATCTTGATATCTCCCCATCACTCCACTCTCCTTTCCTCTGTTTTAGCTTCACTTGGGCAAAATTTCTCTTTGCAGTGGTCTCTAGAAGCTTCTATCTTCCCAGTTCACTCTAATGTAAAAGAAAAGTACTTCTTGCTTGTTCCAGAAAAACTCCTAGGATTAAATCTTATGGGATCTGATTAGGTAAAACGGCCATAGATAGACCTGGGGCTAGAATCAACTTTACTGAACCACATGGACAGAAAATAGGAATATGATGCCCGGGAAGAGACTAAGGTGCTTTTATCAAAAGAAGTGGGGAGGATAATGGGAAGGCATCAACAAGAGGTATCCATTATCCAGAGATGTTTCAGTCCTCTTTTTCAGATGAGAAATAAATAAGGTAAATAAATAAATAAACAAACACTATCTTATATAATTTTGCCTAATGTCTCACACTAGTAGACAATAGTAATGAAATTTAAACCCAGGTATGTCTGGCTAGAGAGCCTGCGTTATCTGCACACCATGCTATAATCTACCTCTAGGGTATCTTCATGGCCCCCACTGTGCCATGGACCAGTAAAGTGTGGCTTGAGCTTGAGCTCTCTTCTTACGTAAAACTCCTACGTTGGCAGATACTTTATCCACATCCACCGGGCCTCACTGCTAGTCCCTGAAGTGACTTTTTTTGTGTGTGTACCTGTCCTATTATCGCTGCCCCAAATTTTCTCCTCTAACCTTGAGTATCAAGGCTGACACAAAAGAGGCAGCTTCATAAACTTTTGCTGACATACCTGTCCATGATCAGAAAACACTCCAGAATATAAAATAGCCTCTCTCTCTCTCCGATTCTGACTCATATCATTACCAGTCATTCTCAAGGCCTTGTTGAATATTGCCGCCAAGTCAACTTCAGATTTTTATCCCTCTTATTGTGGTTTGATAGTTTGGTTTATATGCACGAGGTTGCCATGGCCATTTCTCTTCTTCCTTCATATATACCAGTCATTCAGCACAGCACCCCCAAGACTTCTATAAGCCACCTACACCAAAGAGGTTTAGAGAATGTGGCGCCAGATGGCTGTAACTCTTTCCTCTTCCCACCCTGCAGTGAATTTAGTGGATTCAGTAACAAGAGACTGAGGCTCTGCATTTTTCCTTCTCCAGGTTCTGCAAACTGGAAATGGGATGAAGTCTAATAAGGTTACAAAAATCGGGGAGAAAGAGCTTAGAACTCTGTTAGATAAAAATGACCAGATATACCGATAATATATTAGGAAGGGGGTATGGCTTTTTTTTTTTTTTTCTCCAAGATACTCTACCTCATCTGTTACTCGAAGCTATGAAGCAGGTCACTGTCTACAGAAAACTTCGAAATGAATACCATCACTTACTTTCAATTTTATGTTGAGATTGCAGTGGAATATCTTACCATTTAGAATCAGCTTTTTAAAAATAGGCTTCCATATTTCCTTATTCCTCATATCGCAGCCTGACCACTTTCGGGTCATATTTATCTCTGCTCTCTTACCTCTTCTTAAATATGTGGATTTCCAAGTTGCATCAGTTCGTCCCTCATAATATTATCCCTGCCCACTTCCTCTCCCATTCTCCTTTAGCATTACCCTGGTTTAGCTCCACCACCATACCCTACCGAGAAATAATGAAAAAGCCTCTCCATTCATCTTCCTATATCACTGCCTAAGGACTCCCGTGTCTACCCAATCAAATATTTGTCTCATTCCTCATTGTTTGCAACATAAATTGAAGAGGAAGAATCTAACTAGGTTCTTGCTAATGTGGGCTCGAATGTCCTTTTTCTGACCTACTACCCACTCCAGTTCTGTATGCTAAATTCCAGGAGGCCAGGTAAGTAATAGTAAGCACTAGTAAGTCTATGGATCTGTCGATACTTCTTACATCTGTCCTTATTTATTTTAGCAATGATTAATTTTTAGCACCTATTATGAGCCAGGACAGTTTTAGTCTTTGAATACAAAGGTGCTGTCTGAGGATTTTTGTTATTATTAGGATCACAGTGGATCTTTATGGCCTTATACCAAAGCCCACCTCTGCCATGGAGCCTTCTTTGGTTCTTCCTGCTTTGGGGGGCAAAATAAATCTCTTTCTTCTCTGAATTTAAATGTGATGATGTCACAGATAAAATGTAATATATCATACCATGTACTGGATTGCAGGTCTATATATGTGATTGGTAGGAAAAGCACGGATTTAGGATGAACATATTCAGGTGTAAATTTTCAGCTTTACTATTAACTAACTAGGTGATTCCAAGAAACAATTTCACCTGCCCAAGCTTCAATTTCCTGCTACGAAGTCTTGATTTTAGAATTAAAAATGACATATTATCATTATTACCATTAAGTAACTTAGCACTTAGTGTGTTCTCCATATATATTTCTTTATTGTCTTCTTTTCATTTCCTTCTAGAAGATAAGTTTTTTAAGGTTCAAGACTCTGCCATTAGCATATTTCTATCTTGTGTACTACAGTAAATAGAGCAGCAGAAACTTGTGCATACACACATACAGGGTACTAAAACTCATCAGATTTACACATGCTTGTATGTGCACACATATAAATCCATCAACACACAGACTGAAATATCTTGAGTAGACCTCATTAGTTAAATTAGAGAGCCATAATAGGTAACCTCTGTATTTCCCTGTAGCATGAAAATGCCAGAATTCTAAATCACTGAAGTATATATTGAAGGAAGGAAAATTTTAGATCCATGAAAGTCACACTTTTCTATGCACTAGGTTATTTATTAACTCCTTAGGCTGTCCTATGGAGTAATCAGATCCCTGTAACCAGAGAAATTCAAGCAAAACCAGAAAGACCCATCCTAGACTGCTCTCACAGTGTGAGCCTGTCCTTTACTGCTGATGTTGACAGGTCATGATACATTTCAGAATATGGAGTTCAGGAGAAGAGCTCAGAAAGCCCTTTTCTTTGAGAATGAACTTTATTCACTCTTCTTTTACACTTTCCCTTATTCTCCCAGGCAGTCTCTCCTGATTCTGAGCCCCTGCCCTCTCAGTAGAATCTTGTATGGTTTGGATAAGGAGCAGGGAGAGGTGGCAGAGAATCTTCCCTGAGATCCCTTCCCAAGGTCTGTACTGAGGCATTTCTAGTGCCTGCACTATTCGTGCTAGCTAAGAAAATTTTTATTACCTTGAGAGGCGTGGTATTTCTTCTTCTTTTTTTTTTTTTATTGTTGATGATCTCCACATGAATGCTGTTTGCTAACCCTTTTGCACCTCCTCAACATTTTTTTTTTCTTGTTACTGTTACTCCGCTCTGTCACCAGGCTAGAGTGCAGTGGCGCAATCTCAGCTCACTGAAAGCTCCACCACCCAGGTTCACGCCATTCTCCTGCCTCAGCCTCCTGAGTAGCTGGGACCACAGGCGCCCACCACCATGCCCGGCTAATTTTTTGTATTTTTAGTAGAGACAGGGTTTCACCATGTTAGCCAGGATGGTCTCGATCTCCTGACCTTGTGATCTGCCCACCTCGGCCTCCCAAAGTGCTGGGATTACAGGCGTGAGCCACTGCACCAGGCCCCTCCTCCACTTCTCAATCTTTTCCTGTGATTATCAAGTTTTCCCTTCAAATTAAGATAAATTTCCCCTGCTGCAGTGTGAGCCCATCACTTTTCATGTGACCTTCATTCACTAATGGCCATCATTGATTCCTGTCATCCTTATCTTGATGATGCCTGTCCCCACAGACTGCAGCTTCTCTATCTTTGAACAATAGAGATTCAGTCACTTCTCGAGACTTCACTAAGAATTATTATGATGGCAGAATGCGAGTGATTGCCATGAATGAGGGTAAGAGGGAAAAAATATCCTCATAATTGTGTCTTCTTAATTTAGAATTTTATTAGAAGGAATTGACTTGGCCCTAGTGATCACACCTCACTTAGCTTTCAAATTAAGGGCCTCTAGGTTTGCATCCTATCTTTGTATGGTTATCCTTGTTCATTCAATCATCGACTTTGAATGTTGCCTTTAGTCCATAGGAGATGGTGTTTAATGTGTAAAAATGAGAGTTCTGGAGTCAGAGTACCTTTGGCAGAATCCTGTTTTCAAGGGGCCTGACATTGAGCTCTTTAATTAACTTCTTTAACCATTACAGTATTCATCAGTAAAATGGTCCTCATAAGAGTGTCTTCCTCGTATACTCATTGTAAGGATTAAAATGAGATCATTCAGGTTGGTTACATATATGATGAGTAAATGCTAACTGCTACTAAAAAGAGGAATAGGGAAGAGTTGGGTATTAATGTGTTTCTGAAATGTGGCAATCTCATTTTGATTCGATTGAATAATTTATATTTTCAATGGGAATTTTTAATGTGTGCATGTATTTTACTTCTTTGTTGCCCAGAATCAGGAACCATGGATAGAAAATCAGCCGAAGGTTTTATTTGTAGCTTCTCAATTTTTTTTTTTTTTTTTTTTTTTTTTTTTGAGATGGAGTCTTGCTCTGTCACCCAGGCTGGAGTGCAGTGGCATGATCTCCGCTCACTGCAAGCTCCACCTCCCGGGTTCACGCCATTCTCCTGCCTCAGCCTCCTGAGTAGCTAGGCCTACAGGCACCTGCCACCACGCCCGGCTAATTTTTTTGTATTTTTAGTAGAGATGGGGTTTCACCGTGTTAGCCAGGATGGTCTTGATCTCCTGATCTCATGATCCACCCTCCTCAGCCTCCCAAAGTGCTGAGATTACAGACATGAGCCACCGCGCCCGGCCCTGTAGCTTCTCAATTTTATATTATCCAACTCATTTAATTAATATCAATGGAGTGATTTTACAAGCCAAATTCTGTCCACAAAGATGTAGGAAACACAGTCCCTTCTACAAAGGGGCTTGCAGCTGCTTAGGTAGGACTGCAAAGAGAATGCCATACGGAAGGATATTTCCCCTGCATCGCTACTGCTCAGTGACTTTGCAGCCAAGCAGGTTTGGGACCTGAGGTCACAGGCGGGCAGTCTCAAGTAAAACTGGGCATGGAATTGGGAAGAGAAGAACAAGGACAAACTAGAACCTGTCGTGACATCTGCATCTGCCTCTCACTACCTCTAACTAAAATGTGTCTTGGAAGGAATTGAATGCCGCTCCTTTCCTGACTTCCAAATATCATATTTCCTTTTGGCGAATTCTAATATGAAATCACACAGAGACTCTGAGAAATATAGTTCAGGCAGAAGTAAATCACAGTCTACCCTTTGAAAACTTGTCACCTGTGCAGGTGTTTTGAAACCATGTATAACTCCCAAATAAAAACAAAAGCAAAATTATGCTTCTACCTAGCATGATGGCATTTCTGCTCCTCCATAACTTAAATGTGATAAATAACTTCCCTCAAAATGAGAAGTTGGGTATGCCACATTACGTATATTTGGGTAATATTCCTCCTCTCGTTGAATCATGCTTCCCCTTTCTATATCCTGAAAGCAAAATACTGAGATGTAGGATTAATCAATATAATCAATATTGACATATGTTTTGCAGAGAATATAGGTAAATGTGGGAGAAGAAGACAAAAGGAAAGGATTCTTACACACACACACATACACACACACACACACACACACACACACACACGTAAGAAGAAATTGACCACAGAGCGGAGACAGCAAAGTCCCTAGAACAGTGGTGGCGAGTACTGTGTATCATAAAGTCTAAATATTCATCAAATGAAGATGAATTATTATTTTATGTATCAGCAAAAAAAAAATGCTGCCGATTACATTAAGTATATCTAAGATATATTGTGAGTTTCATTCCACAAAGAAGTGAATGTTGCAATATTCTTGCATCTCAGGGAATAGGGAGGCCTGAGGAGAGGGAGAGAGATGGGGGCATCTGTGATCTGTGGAGTCATCAGAACACACATGCCATTTATCAATTAAGTTCACAGTCTTACATGATTGTTGTTTGTAGCACTCCAAAACAATCACAATAGTCACATCAAAGATCGCTGATCACACATCACCGTAGCAGGTGTTATAATAGTGAAAAAGTATGAAATATTGCAAAAATTATACCAAAATGTGGCATGGAGATATGAAATGAGCACGTACTTTTGGAAAAATGGCACTGATAGAATTGCTGCATGAAGAGTTGCCACAAACCTTCAATTTGTAAAAACAAACAAACAAACCAAAAAAACCCCTCAATATCTGTGAAGAGCAATAACATGAAGTGTAATGAAAGTATGCAAGTATGCCTGTAAAACATTTTAGCAATCATAAGATACCTGCTGATGTACAAGATGTTAAAATGAGAAAAAAATAGCATTTTGGAATGGATGGAAGAGGTGCTCAATAAATATTTTCTGAGTGAGTGAAAAATGTAGGACAGATAATGGGGATGAGGTAGCATTATTTATTCATTTTATTTATTTTAATATTTCAATTGACACAGAATAGTACATATTTATGGGATACATATAATGTATAGTTATCAGATCAGAGTAATTAGCATATCCATCTTCTCAAACATTTATTTCTTTGGGCTGGGATCACTCTATATCTTCTCCTCTTGCTGTTTGAAAATATATAATATATTATTGTTAACTGTAGTCATCCTGTTGTGCTACAGAACAAGAGCACTTATTCTTCCTATCTAGGTGTCATTTTGTATCTTTAAGTACATTTTCAAATTGAAGGTTAAATAGGGTTGTCATAGTAGATAACTACTGAGATATGGAATGCTAAATTCAAGACAGAAGAGTAGAGAAGACCCAAAAACTGAAGGTTGACTTACTTGACTGAGCAGAAAAGAAAGGCAGAGTAGACAGAGGAAAATTCTAAAACCAACTGTAAGACTAGTGAACCTATGTAGGTGACAAGCCCTGATGTATTTAGGCATCGGAATCTCAGGATCAAATAGAACTTAGAAGACATCTCATCTGACCTCCTATGACTTGCAGGAATCTCTTCTAAAAAATGCTAGAGAAATGGATGAAAATATCGTTTTAGTTTGAGAATGGAACTTGGTCTGTCAGGATTCTCTTCCTCTAAAGAATCTCTTCCTCTACACTAGAGGAAATGGATCTGTCCCACTATTTTTTATCGTTGACTTTGGCACTTAAAACATCAACACCTCTAAAGAGAACAATTACATAATTTAGAGAAAGCTGTCAAGGTTTTCACAGGCATAGCAAGATGTGCCCTGGGGTGGGGGACAGAACCTGCATTTATGAGATTTATGGTAAAGGGTTTTACATGAGTGCTTAAGTTTAAGGCAGATAAATCCTAGAAGACAAATACTACCAATAATTGAATTACAAAGCCATTATCATGTGCTCAGCAGAGCAACTTTATGACTCTATTGTGACAAATGAAACTTGTTAGAATATTTATGCGCCTGGGATAGCTTCTGCTTCACCATCCGAGAGAACAAACCAGCTCTTCCATTGCCTTCTATGATCAGTTGGCCTTCCTGAGTAATTCAGTAGCCAAGGAAAGCAAGATGCCTGAGAGAGAGGAATCCAAAAGAGACATAGCAGACAACCACATCAGGCATAAGCCTCACATTTGACCTCACATTTCAGCAGCTCCTGGACCCAACATCTTTAGGTTGTCATCTGCTATCAGGTTCTTTCTGTGGTAACCAGGGAAGCCCTAGAATAAATAAGAATTATGGGTGTCAGCATTGTTTTCTACTTATGAATAAATGAAAAATAAGAACATCCCAGAAATAAGAGCCACTATAACAACCTTAACCTTTTTTTGAAAAATGAAGTAGCTTTATTTTTTTGTGATTGTTGAAATGCCTGAATCATAAATATAGGACAGCTGAAGTGATACAGTTGTTTACCTGCTTTAATGACAGCATACCCAGTCCATTCCATGTGATGAGGCTGACTTACTAAACAGATTACTCTCCTCTCTGAAGGAAATTGTGGCTTTGCTCTAATTCATGTCCTTAATAAGATTTGGGCATAGGATTTTTTTCCTCTTTTATTTAAAAATAATTTTAGAATTACAAAACAATTACAAAGATAATACAGAGAGTTCCCATATGCTATTCACCCAGCTTTACCTAATGTTAACATCTTACATTACCATGGTGCAGTGTTCACCATTAAAAAAATTAACATTGGTAGAAAACAATGAACTAAAATAGAGACTGTCTGGATTTCTCCAGGTTTTCTACTAATACCACCCCCCACCCCCAGCTTTTCTTTTTTCCTGACCCAGGATACAATCCAGAATCCCAAATTGCATTTATTTTTCATGTCTTTTTAGTCTCTTCAAATCCATGGGAGTTCCTCTGTCTTTCCTTGTCTCTGATGACCTGGCCAGTTTTGAAAAGTACTAGTCAGGTATTTTGTAGAATGCCTCTCAAATTGGGTTAGTCTGATATTTTCTCATGATTACAGGGTTATAGATTGTTGGGAAGAATATCACAGAAATGATGTACCCTTGTCATCACCTCATATCAAGGAGTACAAGATAACAATATGTCTTATTACTGATGATATTAACTTTGATCACGTGGTGAAGGTGGCATCTCCCAGGTTTCTCCATTGCAAAGTTACTCTTTTTCTTGTCCCATATTCTTATTTGTTGGAAACTCCCAGATTTCTCCATTGGAAAGTTACTCTTTTTCTTGTCCCATACTCTGTTGGAAGCAAGTAACTAAGTTCAGCCCACACTCAAGGGAAGGAGAATTAAGCTCTAACTCCTGGCAGGATAAGTATCAAAAAGTGTGTGAACATATGTTAATATAACCAGAAAATTGATTAAGATTTTGGAGAGATACTTTGAGAACATGGGTTTGGCCACTAACTTTAGTATTCGCCAATCTTGCCTACAGCAATTATTACTATAGTGTGCTAATGAAGTTTGTCTTTATTTTTATCATTTCTTTCTACTAACTGGAATTGTTCTGGAAGGAATAATTGTTCCTCCTTGACCTTTTATTTATTATACCTTTGTTCAGTTGCTCAGTCAATGAAGAGACCAACAAAAATGGTGAATAAACTCAATTCTGGATTGTGTTTTGTTGTTTCTTTCTTTTTTTTTTTTTTTTCTTTTTCTTTTTTGAGATGGGGTCTCGCCCTGTCGCCCAGGCTGGAGTACAGTGGCGCGATCTCAGCTCGCTGCAAGCTCCACCTCCCGGGTTCACGCCATTCTCCTGCCTCAGCCTCCCAAGTAGCTGGGACTACAGGTGGCCGCCACCATGCCTGGCTAATTTTTGTATTTTTAGTAAAGATGGGGTTTCACCATGTTAGCCAGGATGGTCTTGATCTCCTGACTTCGTGATCTGCCTGCCTCAGCCTCCCAAAGTGCTGGGATTACAGCGTGAGCTACCGTACCTGGCCTTTGTTGTTACTAATGTCCCTTTCTCATTTTAGGTGTCCCTCTGCCCTGGCTCTGAGCCGTTGTCCAGAGGATCCCTGTTGACCTACTAATTAAGGGCAAGACTTTTGGGTTAATAAAATTTTTGTTTGTCTTTTTTTAAGGAGCGTTTTAGAGTCTGACATGAAACGGAGGTGTCAGAAGAAAATGCACTTTCTCTGTGACTGATTTTCTTGGTTGACCATGGAGGCAGGGTTCTCTCCCAATAGTTCTGAGCTCTCCTGTCTGTTCAGTTGGCCAACTCACACATCTTTTCCAAAAGGAAGATGTTATACACATACACACACACGCATGCACACACTCACAGTCACACTCTATTTTACCTTTTCCTGTCTCTCCTCTGTCCTAGCCAAGGAAAAAAGCAAGCCTGGCTGCTCCCGAGAAACAAAACAGACCTGTAAGAAGGGTACTAACCTCTGTGTTTAAGTCATTTTAATTCCCAAAACAAAGAATGAAGGTTCTAAATTGACAGATTAAAAAATACATGAAAAATACAGTATAGTAATAAGGTAAATATTCTAAACATTTTAAGCACTCTTATACCTTATGGACTTAAACCTTATGAATAAGGGAAGATTGCAATATTTCCTCCTATAACAGTTCTTTCTGTTGAAAAACGAGAGAGATTAGAGACACATACAGATATTTACCTACAAAGATCATCAGTGCAGCATCATGTCTAAAAGTAAAACGATGGTCGGGCACGGTGGCTCAAGCCTGTAATCCCAGCACTTTGGGAGGCCGTGGCAGGCAGATCACGAGGTCAGGAGACTGAGACCATCCTGGCTAACATGGTGAAACCCCGTCTCTACTAAAAATACAAAAAATTAACCGGGCGTGGTGGCAGGTGCCTGTAGTCCCAGCTACTCGGGAGGCTGAGGCAGGAGAATGGCATGAATCCGGGAGGCGGAGCTTGCAGTAAGCAGAGATCGTGCCACTGCACTCCAACCTGGGCGACAGAGTGAGACTCCGTCTCAAATAAATAAATAAATAAATGAAAAACGATAGATATTACCAACACTCTGTGATCAGAAAACTAAGTCAACTATATAATATTGTACAGCTGGCAAAACAGTGCATTCTAATATTACATTATGTGTTATGCTCTGTTCATGATATGATGCAAAAGTCTTAAAAAGAAAAAGGAGTGCCTACACAAACACTGAAAAAGTACTGAAGGATCAACAGCAAAATATTAAAGGTGGTTAATTCTAGATGGAGGGATTGTAAGAATGTTTTACTTTCCTTTTTATACTTCTGTATACTTAATATTATATTTTCAATGAATATATATTCCTTTTGCAGTCAGATTTTTCAAAGCGGTGTTATTTTTAAAGCGTGCTATTTAAATAAATTACACAGGCCGGGTGTGGTGGCTTACACCTATCATCCCAGCACTTTAGGAGGCCAAGATGGGTGGATCACTTGAGGTCAGGAGTTCAAGATCAGTCTGACCAACATGGTGAAACCCCATCTCCACTAAAAATACAAAAATTAGCCGGGCATGGTGGTGCACGCCTGTAGTTCCAGCTACTCAGGAGACTGAGGCAGGAGAATCGCTTGACCTGGGAGGCAGAGGTTGCAGTGAGCTGAGATCACACCATTGCACTCTGCACTCCAGTCTAGATGACAGAACGAGACTTCTTCTCGATAAAATAAAATAAAAATAAAATAAAATAAAATAAAATAAAATAGTAAAGTAAAATAAAATAAACAAATAATGATAATAATAAAGCAGTCAAGCATATTTCCAGATGGATGGTTTCCAGATGGATGGTGCTGTGGTGGGATTGGTAGCAGCCAGGCAGCAGGAGGGCATGGTGACCCCTGTGGAATAGTCACAGCGAAGAAAGTCTCCTCTCTCTGGCTTCTCTTTCCTCCCTTTCTATTCTCATTCCATCTCCAATGCCTTCATTTGCTCTTCTCATTCTCCTATCCTCTGTTTTCCATGTTCTCTTTTACTCCCTCTCCTTCCCTTTCCCTCCTCCCCTTCTCTCTTTTCTTTGTCACATTGAGATATTTTCAAAACCAGCTTTAGGAATTCATAGTGGACTACTGATTTAAAAACAAACCCAAAAATGAGATAAATGAAAAGGTATGGTTTTCATTTTTTGTCATCACACTGGTTTCCTTGGCCAAGCAATTAATATGAGTTCAAAAGCAAACTGGCACAGCCTTCAAAGTATTTTCACAAAATAGCTTCCCTGTGTTTGCCCAGGCCCAAATCCCTTCACACCTTGTACTCAGAACTCCAGGAATTATTCGTCAACAAACAAAGTACAGGTAGTACATCCCTAATTTGAAAATCCCAACCCTAAATGCTCCAAAATCTGACACCTTTTGAGTGACAACATAGTGTCAGAAGTGGGAAATTTCATACCATACTTCGTGCCATAGGTTCTGGTCGAAATGCAGTCACAACTTGGTTTTATGCACAAAACTACTAAACATATTGTATAAAATTGGCCAGGCATGGTGACTCACACCTGTAATCCCAGCACTTTGGAAGGCTGAGGCGGGCGGACCACTTGAGGTCAGGAGTTTGAGACCAACCTGGCCAACATGGTGAAACCTCATTTCCACTAAAAATACAAAAATTAGCCGAGTGTGGTGACATGCGCCTATAGTCCCAGCCACTTGGGAGGCTGAGGCATGAGAATCACTTGAACCCAGAAGACAGAGGCTGCAGTGAGCCGAGATTGTGCCACTGCACTCCAGCCTGGGAGACAGAGCTAGACTCCATCTCAAAATAAAAAAAGGTATAAAATTATCTTCTGGTTATACGTACAAGGTGTTATAAAACATAAATGGATTTTGTGTTTAGACTTGGGTTCCATCCCTAAGATATCTCGGTATGTATATACAGACATTGTAAAATCTGAAAAATAAAACCCCAAATCTGAAACCTTCTGGTCCCAAGTACTTCAGATAAGGGATGCTCAACCTCTACTAAGGAGAGCAGCTGCCATTTCACACCCCAGAAATTGCCTCTGCGATGAAGATCAATCTAATTTCCTCCTATGTCTAACCCAATTCTATTCTTACTCCCTTCCAAGCTTTACTGACTGGATCTCTTTTCCTTCTCAATTGAAGAATTTGAGAGCAATAGCCTCTTAGTGTATTTTTGCAGAAGTACCAATACCCAACAATAAAGCAAGAGAAGGCTTTGTGTCATAATAATCTGATGAAGTATGGAAAAGCGACTATAAGGATAGCTAAACGAGCCTTACCTACAGGCCAGGCACTGACTGCCCGTGTAAAAAATGACACTGTGTTTTCTGAGAAGGGAAAGAATTTATTAGTCATTTTGCAAGTGACTGCAAAAAAGCCACCTTCAAACTTAGAAACCCTGCTATTTAACGTCTAAGCTGAAGAAATTAATATCTAGTCTGTTTCCCATCTCTGGGACATGGGACCCCTCAAATATGTCCAGGCTCATGACTTCCAATACATATAATGCTTGCAGGATGTTGAAATGTCAGGATTTTCCATTATTTCTCCATACATATATATATATGAATATATGAGAGAGAGAGAGAGACAGAGAGAGAGACATACACGTATGTATACATATAATTTTTTTTTTTGAGACATAGAGTCTCACTGTGTCGCCCAGGCAGGATTACTGTGACACGATCTTGGTTTACTGCAACCTCTCTGCTTCCTGGGTTCAGGTGATTCTCCTGCCTCACCCTCTCAAGTAGCTGGGATTACAGGTGCATGCCACCATGCCCAGCTAAGTTTTGTGTTTTTAATAGAGACAAGGTTTTGCCATGTTGACCAGGCTGGTCTTGAACTCCTGGCTTCAAGCAGTCCACCTGCCTTAGCCTCTCAAAGTGCTAGAATTACAGATGTGAGTCACCATGTCCAGCTTCTCCTTATCTTTTTAGTGTGTAAGACAGGCACATTACCTTCCTAGTTAACACCGTCTTGCCTCAGACACTAAAGGGTAATTTTTTTTTTTTTCCATGAAAAGAATTATTGAGATGAGTTAAGGACCTGGGTTAGTAATTCCAACCTTGATACACTCTGAGTGGTATGACTTTGGACGTGGTATTTGCTCTCTGGAAGCCTGGGCTTTCTTACAGGAGGTGTTTGAACTAGTTACTCTCTAACAGACTTTCTGTCTCTAAAGGATTCCTTAATTCATACTGTTGACAGCAGTAGTAGCTACACATATTTTGTCTTTTGCCTTCACGACAATCGTATTATTCGGTACTATTATCTCTACCCTTTTTACAGGTGGCATATGGAGCCTTAGAGAAATTAGAATGCCTAGGTTCCAGTCTGATTGTATCTTTTATTAGCCATGTGCCCTTAGGCAAGTAAATTACTTTCAGAGATAATACTGTCTTTCTCTTATCTTGTCATTATTTTTCCTGAATTTGTGTCATGTGTGAATTTTCTAGGCATACAACATGTATTTTCATCCAAGTTGTTGACAATTGATGAGCAGGACACCGACAAGAGCACAGCCTTGCAGCCCTATGTGACATCAATCTCACACTTAATAGATGGAAACCAGCCATTGATTGACACCATGGAACAATGTTTTTTTTTTTGTTTTTTTTTTTGTTTTTTTCTGATATAGCAAAATGCTTTGTATTTTATATATTTTTCCTAACACAGCTTTCGAGAAGTATTGTGAGCATCACCTGACATGTTTATTTTTAATTTCCCTGTCTTTCCTATTGAATTGTAAGCTTCATGAGGTACAGGGATTGTTCTGTTTTATTCAGTGCTAAACCCCTAATGCCTAGAACTACATCTAGCATTTGTAGTTACTCAGTAAACATATTCAAAAATTTATTCATTTATTCATTAAAAAATTAATTCAGAATCAACCATCTGCCATGCCTGGTGTTAAATATTAAGGATATCCCAGGAATCCTCAGTTTGGAGCAATAGTCTCTATGGTGACTTACCTGCACCCGTACCCTAGTGGGGTAATTGGTGATTTACTGAGGTGTGGGAAAAAGATACTTTCTGATTATTCTTTGCTCCTATTTTAGTTTCTATTTTGTGTATATTTTCTAAAGTTAGTGTGTAAGTACTGTACTGCATTTCCACAACGTACATCTAAGAAACCATCATGTAGTGGGTGTGCCTACTTTCCCCGCCTTGCTTGAGGTGTTCAAACAAAACGTGTGGAGATACCTGTTCTGGAATTCTCTTACGGAATATTATTTCCATGGGGTCAGGTTATCTCCAGCAGCAAAATGCTCAGGTTTAAATTTTCTTTTTATTTATTTATTTTTGAGACGGAGTCGGGCTCTGTTGCCCAATTGGAGCTCAGTGGCGCGATCACGGCTCACTGCAAGCTCCGCCTCCCGGGTTGACGCCATTCTCCTGCCTCAGCCTCCCGAGTAGCTGGAACTACAGGCGCCCGACACTATGCCCGGCTAATTTTGTTTTTGTATTTTTAGTAGAGACGGGGTTTCACTGTCTTAGCCAGGATGGTCTCAGTCTTCTGACCTCATGATCCACCCGCCTGGGCCTCCCAAAGTGCTGGGATTACAGGCTTGAGCCACCGCGCCCGGCCTTGTTTAAATTTTCAATTCCTTTTTTTTTTTTTTTTTTTTTTGAGACAGAGTGTCTCTCTGTCTCCCACACTGGAGTGCAGTAGTGCAGTCTTGGCTCGCTGCAGCCTCTGCCTCCCGGGTTCAAGCGATTCTCCTTCCTCAGCCTCCCGAGTAGCTGGGATTGCAGGTATGTGCCACCATGCCAGGATAGCTTTTGTATTTTTAGTGAGACGAGGTTTCACCATGTTGGCCAGACTGACCTCAAGTGATCCGCCTGCCCTGGACTCCCAAAGTGCTGGGATTACAGGCGTGAGCCACCATGCGTAGCCAAGATAATGGCAGTTTTCCCCAGGGGAAAAGTGGGCCAAACTCTGGACTTCCTTCTCTGAATTTCCATCTTCTCTCAGTTTTTGGCCTCATAATTCTTTTATTTCCTTGGTAGATCTCTTATTACTTTAAATATTTACCCAACCTTTTTGGTCATCCATAGTGAGTGTATAGTTCAAATACCTAGTCCACTAACCTTGCCTTTTAAAACAGTCCCTGACTGGCCACAGCAGCTCACCCCTGTAATCTCAGTACTTTGGGAGGCCACAGTGGAAGCACTGCTTGAGTCCAGGAGTTCAAGACCAGCTGAGGCAGTATAGTGAGATCCTGGGATTACAGACGTGAGCCACTGTGCCCGGACTTTTAAAACCTTTTTAATAGAGATGGGGTCTGGTTTTGTTGCCCAGGCTGGTCTCAGACTCCTGGACTCAAGCAATCCTCCCATCTCAGCCTCCCAAAATACAGGGATTACAGGTGTGAGCCACTGCACTGATCAATTCCTTTAAACTTATATTTGCTCTACCCTGTAGTCTGAAGTTCTTTGTCCTTAACAGAAATGGATAAAGAGAGGGGAAGTGGAGAGGTTCTCTCTTCTCCCTGTCTTCTGTTACTGTGGCCCCTCTGGCCCCATGCAGGGTCTCCAGACTCCTTTCTTCTGCTGAATTTAACGTCAACACAAGCATGCCCCTCCAGGAGGTCCTTAGCACTGCTTCTCTGACCAGAACCCTTCCAGGCTTTCACCTTCCTGGCCCTCTTACTAAGATGGTGTCAGACTTGTAAGTATTCAAGATTTAAGAAAATCCCAGGTCTCCTCCCTACGGAAATGCCACTCATCCTTTTTTCTCTCCCTTTGTGATTTGTGCACATTTACTACCCACTTAGACTTTATTTTCCAGATGGAGAATATTTTCTTTTTATTAATAGTACAGATGTATTAATTATTAGAGTATTGCATATATACATCTTCCTTATAAAAATTCTTAAATTACTGATAAGGATAAGGATCCCTTTGACTATTACCCACAACCCCCAAACTCTACCAAAAGTGACTACAATTATGAATTTTTAATGTGTATCTCCAGTTATTTTTCGTATTTATGTATATTTTTTCTTTGGGTCCATCAATAGACAATGACTGAATGAATTGGATATTTTCATTTAATAGGTTGCAATAAAATAGAGATTTATCTCATTAATTTTATGTTCTGGTGTGCAACCATCTCTAAGATATATTATTGAGTACATTTAACAAGTTGCTAAAAATACGCAGGGTATGATACCACTAAAGTTTAAAAAGATAAAAAGAAACCTTATTAAAAATATTTTAAGCTTTTCCTTTACCTTAATCTCATGCTCTTTGATCAGTTGAAATGCATTTCTCTGTATCTCATTGGCATTGTGATTTTTGTGTGGGGATCAGGAGCACTGATCTGGGCATGGTCCCTCTCTGGACCCCCACATACTTTTATCCTTTTTTTTTCTTGAGTCCAGTGGCATGATTTCAGCTCACTGCAACCTCCACCTCCCGGGTTCAGGGTTCAAGCGATCCACCTGCCTCAGCCTCCTGAGTATCTGGGATTACAGACATGTGCCACCATACCTGGCTAATTTTTGTATTTTTAGTAGAGATGGAGTTTCATCATGTTGGCCAGGCTCATCTCGAACTTCCAACCTCAAGTGATCCACCTGCCTCGGCCTCCTAAAGTGTGTAAGCCACCATGCCTGCACCATCCTCCTCTTTAAAAAAAAAAAAAAATATATATATGTGTATATATATATATATATATATATATATATATATATATATATTTAAGAAACAACAAAGAGAGGGAAGCATAAAAGTGGAGAAATAAGAAGGAAACACAAAAATGCAAACACTGATGGAAAAAGCAAAGTCATTGTTGTTTAAACTTTTAGTCCTATTTACCAAGCCCTTTGCTCAATAAACATGTTCACCTCCTCACTGCCCTCCTGAGCTTTATGTATTTCTTCATTCCAGGTCAGACTTGCATGCCTCACTTTGCTCCCCTACACCTACACACACACACTCACATGCACACACACACACACACACACTTTGCTGCAGACATCATAGAAATAAACACTTGGGCTTCTGCTTTGGGCAGTAAAGATGACAAAATGCAGCATATAGAGGGCTTCAGGATGCTGGCAATGCTGATTCTCAGTAGGCCATGATGCATTGAAGAGATTAAGCATCACTTTTATCTGTCTGTTTATTTACTGATCTATGTATTTGTTATTTTTAGTAGGTACCTTTGGTTCTGGGGAACCAATGTGACAGTGTGGGGGGGCCAGGGGAATAAAAGCAGAAAGCAGACATGTTTCTTTGGCTTAAGGGGGAGGTTAAATGGCACCTTAGGCTGCTTTGTAGATTATCTGGCCCATTTGCCCTTGTTGGACAGCAGATGAGACCGCAGGCTAAGATGCTGTATTCAAAGACAAAAGCTGTGGCCTTAACCAGGATTATCTTGAAGATGTTTGTCTGAGGGCTAATTATGGTGGCAGGTGATGGGAAAACCCTTGACTGTAGGAGAGGAAACCAAGGTATCTCACTGCCAATACCTGCCAGGCACTTTGGTAGCAGACAGGACCTCTTGCCCTCATGGGCTTTGTTTATGAAGAGGGGCTGTGGGAACATGAAGAGGAAGGCAGGGGTCTCTATCCTTCCAGCTCCTGTTCCTCTGCAGGTCCCTCCTCGTTCCTTCCCATATACTATTAACTGCAATTCTGAATCTGAATAAATAGGTGCTATCATATCATGATATTTATTTTGTAATACTTGCTCTGCAGTTATCTACATCAGGACATTTTGTGGCTCTGCAGCATTTATTAGGCACTCTATTAAGCTGGTATAAACTTGGACAAAATGCCAGGCAAATGATAAACTAGTGACATTTCTGAGTTTCTCTGTAGAAAATGTCTACACAGGCTGCATTTGGCCGATTGTATTTCAGAAGGCTGATGTTGCACTGCTCACATCACTGGTATACTATTTCAGGGTGTGATTTATTTTTCTTCATATTCTTGTCTTCAGTGATCTTTAGGCTTTGTTTCAAAATAGCTCCTAAATGTGAACACCTACTTAAGATACTGGAAGCATAGATGCAGGAGGCTTCAATGGGCTTTGTCTTGTTGTCATCAACAAAACTCAGCTAGATGAACTGTGCAACTTCACCTCATACTCCCTCAATAGCGAGGACCACACGTAGACCAGGACTGAAGTTCTTTTCACCTGTTTATAAATGTATATGCTTACCTTTCTTTAGTGCCATCTCATGGCTTTCAGGATCAAATACAAAACCTTAGCATTATGCAAAAGGTGCTTTTTGATTGGAACCCTGGTATCTTTCCAGTTTTCTTTTACTAACCTACTTTGGGAACACTGGATCCAGCCTATTGACTTACAATAGATGCCTATATGGGTCATCCTCTCTTTGAACTAGGGCCCCAGTACCTGCTATTTTCCTGTAATTAGAATGCTGTTCACCCCTTCTGTCCATTGATCCTATTGCTGCATATACTTGAAGATTTGATTCATTTACTCCAAAGGGTTCCTGGACCTTGCTTTTCCTCTGGGTTTCCATATGCAGGTGAAAGGTCATTCCTCCTGTGTCTTCAAATAGCACCTTGAATGTTAGAACCCTTGCTTCATTGGGTCACTGCCTCTTCTGTAGTTCTAAAGCTCTTCAATGCAGTAATTATGGAGCTCTCATTCTTATTCCATAGTAGGGGTTTGGAATGTTTCACTGACTAAATAAATGAATGAATAATTAAATTTTATATATTCATATAATTGATCTCTGAACCACTGACTCATTTTCTGTCTATTGACTTATGACAATAAATAATTTTGATAAATCATTTCTGTTAGACATCCATGATATGTCAAGAATTTTTTTTTTTTTTTTGAGACAGACTCTTGCTCTTGTTGCCCATGCTGGAGTACAGTGGCACGATCTCGGCTCACTGCAACCTCCACCTCCTGGGTTCAAGCGATTCTCCTGCTTCAGCCTCCTGAGTAGCTGGGATTACAGGCGCCCGCCACCACAACCAGCTAATTTTTGTACTTTTAGTAGAGACAGGGTTTCACCATGTTGGCCAGTCTGGTCTCAAACTCCTGACCTCAGGTGATCCGCGGATTACAGGTGTGAGCCACTGCGCCTGGCCAAGAATTGTTTAATACCAACATAAATTTTAATTTCTTAGGTATTAATATTCCCCCACCCATTTCTTGAAATAAAAAGGGGGAAAAAGAGAATAAATAAATAAACTATTTTTCCTGAGCCCTAGCTGTGTGCCAGTAATCTTCTAGGTACTTAAAGATGTATATTATAGGAAAAATATAGGAAAAATTATGTTAACTTATTTTAAAGACTAAAAAAGTGACAGCACAGATGTTAACTAACTTAACGAAAGTTACATATACAGATAAATTAATACATGCTGATATGGCTGGTTTGTGCACTTCTCTTTTCTCAAAAACCATTCAGTTAATGCTTTTTGATAATCTGTCTGTGGCGTGCAGGTGCCTAGCACAGAGATACAGAAAGGTTTGAGTCTGTCAGTAAAGGAGATTGACAAATGACTCACCAATTGTAACATGGCCTAATTTTTTCTGTGCAAAAGTATGTTCATCATTCTGAAAGTCTCAGAAAGGATAACCAACTTGGCTTAAGTGGCACCCCTGCTGAGAAGCCTATTTTCAACTTCAGTCATCTGCAGCTGAGCCACAGCAATAAGAGTTATGAAGGCAGAAGAAGGATGAGAGGAGATCCCAGGCAGACACCAGGATGTGCACAGAAAGACTCCCTTTCCCTTCCATAAAATTCAGTTCAAGAAGGGAGTTCATTTTCCTGGTTCAACATAAAGGCAATATAAAGGTATACAAGATACATCTACCTATTACCTATTTTTATAATTAAAATATCCTAGACAAAATTTTTATCGTATATTTATAGAGAGGTTCTGAGTCCCAGAAATGAATAACATCCTATATTGGACATTAGTAAATACTGACTGGTACAAAAATGTTGTATTATATTTACTGAGAAAACTTGCTTCTCTGTACTTTGGTAAGCATAGAGAGTTCAGTGATAAAAGACAGAACATTTGCCTTTGGGAGTCCAGTGTAGTAAGAGAGTCATTTATGCAGACATGTAGCAAATCATTATGAACTATGACAGTGATATATGCTGGATAACCTAGAGGCATAAAGCAAAGGTGCCCAATCTCTTGTGCTTAATACTAGAAGTCAGATTTGCCAACGTCTTTGGATAGAGATGCTTGAGTATCACTCTCAAGATCTCATTCTGCAAGTAAGAACATGAAGAGTTCATTTTGTATTAAATTCTATGTTGATGCTGTTTTTCTTTGATGATTATAATGATGATGATGGTGATGTTTAATGATGAGGATGATGATGACACCCGTAGTTGGTCTCAAAACACACAGAATACCTCCTAACTCCATAGCTCCAGCTAAAATTTAGGAGCATATGTAGTCTAGAGTAATATCATTTGGGTCAACTGCAATGATATGCTTTTCCAAGGTATCTGGTCAATGACAGGACTGTTAAAATCAGCACTTACACAGACATTTAGCATTGATTGGCCTCAACAATTAAGAACTCACTAGGGCCATAAAGTAAAAGCAGCAATAATTCTTTATCATCTGTGACTGCTAGAGATACTCTTGGACCACAGGTCTAGGAATGAGGACATCATCAGATAAAAATTATTGGAAACACTGTGGTTTGACTTTCATATGTAAAGTTTTGTTTTGTAGTTTGTAATTGTTTTCCTTTAGATGAGAAAACATGTAGGCAGAATAAGGAGGTTTGTTAGCCACAGTAGATTTGGGGAGAACAAAGAACTCTGTTTTGCTCTTGCCTCTTTTTTCTTTTCTTTTTTTTGAGATGGAGTCTCACTTTGTTGCCCAGGCTAGAGTGCAGTAGTGTGAACTTGGCTCACTGCAACCTCTGCCTCCCAGGTTCAAGGGATTTTCCTGCCTTAGCCTCCCGAGTAGCTGGAACTACAAGCACCCACCACCACACCCAGCTAATTTCTGTATTTTTAGTAGAGACGGGATTTCACCATGTTGGCCAGGATGGTCTCAATCACTTGACTCATTATCCGCCTGCCTTAGACTCACAAGGTGCTGGGATTACAGGCATGAACCACCGCACCTGACCTTGCATCTTTTTTTGTTTGTTAATAAGGCAGTAGGGGATGTCACTGGAAACAACAGCTTTGCCATTAAAGATAATACAAGATTTAAAAAAAAAACAAAAAAACTGCTACTATTTATTTGAGGCGATAAGCACGTGGAAAGCTACGCTGAATCCAGGGTAATTATTTTGCCTCCCGTTGACACTAGCCATAAGCCGAGCACATAGGTTTGCATGCTAGTTTTAACCCTGTGTTTCTGGGGTGCTGGGTTTCTCCTGGGAATAAATGGTGGTAGTCATTTCAAGGATAAAACTTAAAACAAGGTGGACAGTTGAACAACATGTAATGGCCCATTTTGAAATAAAACAGTTAACTGCTGAGCTTTCTGGATTTAGGCTTGTCAAGCAACTCATTTTCTTTTTTAATGCTCGTGACTGGTCTTGTCAGAAGAGGTCACCTGTGGATCCAGTTAATGTTTCAGTGTGGGGAGAGTCACCACCCAAAGCCTAGTAGTCGCTGCAGTACTTAACTGAAATGCTGATGAAAGGGTCACTTTCTGCCTGGATTCAAGCAGATTCTATTGATTAAAATGTCCAAATGCACATCCCACGTCTATATGAGGGAAGTTATGAAACCCTTTTTAGGAAATATCTGCTTCCTAGTGGAAGAAGAAAGTAGGATTTAATGTTTCAAGCATAGGCTCTGAATTTCAGGCCATGTATCAATCAGAGAAAACTTATTGACAGCAATGACAGGGCCTTAAGGAGACTTCTTTTCTCCAGATGAAGAGTGATTAAGCCAGGTAGCCCTCAGATTCTTTGAGTTGGGAAAATGAGTTTAAATAAGTAGAGTTCTGGGAATGCCCCTAGGACAATGATTAATGTACTTCAGAAAACCCACAGACCTTTATAGCTCCTTTGCTTTCTTTCTCTTTATCTCCTCCCTCTTGTCCTTCCTGCCTTTCCTCCTAACTTCTTTCCATTTCTTTAGTCTTTCCTTCATTCCTTCCTTCTTTCATTTCACATTTGACTGTCTGTTATAGACCAGGAACTATACTATGAATAGAAAGTGTGTAAAGAGAAGACCTTCCAGTAGCTTCATTGAGTATCTCTGTGTGTGTTCTTTTGTATTTGGGTGTTTGTGTGTCTCTCTTGGGGGAAGGGGATGCCTTCACATTGGAAAAACACAAAAATAATTCTTTATAACAAACTCTGATAAAGATCTTACAGGATTTATAACAAGCACTTGCTGACAGGAGGAAAAGGCTTTCCCTGTTGTAAATGAGGCATATTTAACAGAGCAAGTGAATTTTCAGTTGTGTCTTAAACTACGATTCAGGGGTTAGGTGAAGCTGGAGAAGAGCATCTTAAGCTGAAGGCAGAAGCTTACAGAGGCTCACGGGGTTGGGGGGAGGAATTGAATGTGGCACTTTCAGGCAATGGCAACATCTTTCAGTGTGGCAGGAGATAAGGCAGCAAAAGTGAGATGGACCCAGTCGGTGTAGGGTCATGGATACCACACTAAGCCCTGGAGGGATAAGTACTTTTGTTTTGTTTTGTTTTGGAGACGGAGTCTCACTCGGTCGCCCAGGCTGGAGTGCAATGGTGCGATCTCGGCTCACTGGAAGCTCCGCCTCCTGGGTTCACGCCATTCTCCTGCCTCAGCCTCCAGGGTAGCTGGGACTACAGGCGCCCGCCACTACACCTGGCTAATTGTTTGTATTTTTAGTAGAGATGGGATTTCCCCATGTTAGCCAGGATGGTCTCGATCACCTGACCTCATGATCCACCCGCCACGGCCTCCCAAAGTGCTGGGATTATAGGCGTGAGTCACCACGCTTGGCCCGGCCCTGGATAAGTAGTTTTAACATTTGCATTTTCTAGCCTTGATTGAGTGGCTGGGCTGAGTGGCTGGGGACCAGTTTGGAGGCATTTTGCCGTTTTCTGTGTCGAAATGGAATGAATTAAAGTTCTGCAAAGCCTGATTTTTTTTTTTAAAAAGTGCAGATGTTCCCAAGTCTAATTAATCTCATTGTATAAAAATCATAGAGATAAAGCGTGATTGCCCATATTATTTATGTTACAGAATAATAATTATTTTCTATTTAATATAGCTTACTGCAAGATTACACAAAATAATATGTGTCTCCAAGGCATTTTAAATAAGCTTTTATTTTGCTTACACGTACAGTTTCAGGCACGTTTCAGAAAGTGAAGTGCATCTATTTCTCTTCACACGGGTTCGATAATACAGAGAATCATCACTGCTGTAACTGCTGCTGCATGGGTTGCATCACAGGGTTTGTTCACAGGGCAGTAGTAGGTGGTTTGGCAAATTTCAGTGAAAAAATTAATTAGATCAGTGTACTATGGAAATCACTGTTCAAGTCACCCAGCTGAAGCACCATGCCTGGCATCTGCCTCATAAGGTTTGAAAGTTTAATACACTGTCACTGGGGTTGTTGCTAGAGTACACACGCAGCATGTGTAGGACCTGTATGCAAGTCCCAGCTAATAACACACAACATCCTTGCTAGAATGCAGCCTGCCTTTCATCAAGTGAAGTTTTCATTATCATTTTTATTTTAAGTGGAAATTTTACTGTCAGGCTGTATAAATAAATTGAGTAGATATATTCTAAAGATTGTGGGTTTAGATGCCTGTGGATATTAGTAGTCTGGGGCTCTGCCGAGTTCCTCTAAGGCACATGTGAAGTCGTTAATATGGATGTTTCTTTTCATGTTTCCCCATTTTTTAGGTCTGTGATGGGGTCAAATAAAGAACCAGACCTTGTGCATCTTGAGGCCAGAACTGTGGATGGTCGTAAGTAAATCAACTTTGCCACAATAATCTTAGTCATATTAGTTCTATGACTCTGTCATGAACTGAGTCTGTGTGATAATCTCATGGTGTATGCAGAGTAATAGTGGATGTGTGGTTTCTGGGGATTTGGGGTTGCAGGGGTGACCTGCTTCTTTTGACTCTAAGCTAGTAAAGTGCAGGTATCTTTTGTTCAGGAGAGCTAAGGATAGGTAGGTAGGTACAGTGGCACAGTGGCAATAATCATGTGATTTGGGCATGAAGACATCTCCTGTCTTCAGTAATGCAAAATAGTCTTAATAGTTTTTCATAAATATATCTTTTCGTATATATTTATAAATATATAGGTTATCCAGAAATATGTATATTTGGATAGTGGTGACACCAGCACAGCCCTCTCATCCAATCAAAGTGTCTTTCCAGGTAAAGAGAATACCTCCAAACTCTTGATTCCTGAAGTGTTTTGTTGTTGCTGCTGCTGCTACTGTTTTGTGTTGAATTGTTTCTTCAGTCTCCTTATTTTGTCAGACACCATCCAGGCCATCCCTCACTGTCTTGTTCGGAGATTCACAAAACACTTGGAAAGAATTTTGAAAAAGAGAGAGAGAGAGACTTTTTCTGTGTGTCCCCATCAGAGGCAGCAGGAGGAGAGTCAGTTGAGTGAATTGCTCACCCGTCAGTAGTTCTCATCACCTCCGGGTGCTTATGCTGCAGTGAAGGACAGGACTACACCTCGTGGCCTCATGACAATGTTGTAGGATGTTTTCTTCATTTCACATATGAAGAAACAAAGGCATAGAAAGCTTAAGTAATAATAAACGTAAGCTCCTATGGTAAATAAGTAGAGGACAGTGATGTCTATCTCACAAAGCCCATCCAGGTGAGAATTCGAGAAATCCATGCACATAAAATACTTCACACAGTGCCTGACCTACTAACACCAGTGATGAATGTTTCCTTCCCCTTCTCTGGCACGGAGGATCCTCAGAAGGGCTAAGCATTTGAGAGGGTACCGCTAGACCTAGGATAGAGCACTCCAGGTGAGAGGGGTAAAAGAAAATGAGAAAAGGGGGAAACTGTACATAGAAGAGGGTGGGGGAAGAAAAGATAGGGAGAAAGAAAGAGGTCTCAGATGTAGAGGAGAGGAGGAGAATGGACTATCCACAATTACCACAGAGCAATGAGGCTGGTGTAGGCTGCCCAGCGCTGGCCCAAAGAGGGATCATCTCATTTCCAAGACATTCCCAGTTTCTAAAATATCCCTCACAATTCAAAAGCACCCTAATCACTGCCATTTGTGCCTGTCTACCAGTCCTTAGCTCTTCTGAACACAAAGGCAGAAGATCCTGCACTTTACCAGCTTACAGCCAAACAAAGCAGGTCACCCCTACAACCCAAACTCCCCAGAAACCACACATTTTTTTTTTAATTACTATGCATGTACCATGAGATTTCTCATCTCTAACGGTTTTGTTTACCTTTTTGGGGGGAGTGAATATATTTTTTGACAGCGCCAGTAGGGGCACAGGTCAGGGGTCAAGGCTGACCATCCTCCTCTGTAACCCAGGCAAAGCTGCCATGTGTGACATGCCCAGCACTGTGCCTGACACAGAATGAGCTCAACAGGTCAGAGCGGCTTTCCCACCTCCTCAGTGGGCTCACTCTGGTGGTGACCTCTCCGTTTCCTTGGAGCAGATGGTGTTATCTTGGACTCCAAGGTCCAGTTCTTACTACATAACAGAGACCAATATTTTATTAATGCAAAAGTAAATGCATCATTGTTTAAAAGTCTTGCTTACTAGAGATAGAGACCATCCTGGCCAACATGATGAGACCCCATCTCTACTAAAAATACAAAAATTAGCTGGCTGTGGTGGTACACGCCTGTTGTCCCAGCTACTTGGGAGGCGGAGGCAGGAGACTCACGCAAACGCGGGGGGCAGAGGTTGCAGTGTGCAGTGAGCTGAGATTGCGCCACTGCACTCCAGCTTGGCGACAGAGCAAGACTCCATCTCAAAAAAAAAAAAAAAAAAAAAAAAAAAGGTCTTGCTGACTTCTCATTGCTTTGATCATACAGAGCTAAATTCTCATCTTGACCTATAGCTCCAACATAACTTGTGCCTGCCCATTCCCTTAGCCTAATTTTACTCTGCCCTTTCCTTGCTCCTTGTCTGCAGGCCTTTAGGCGTGTTTTCAATTCTTGGAACATACAGGGGTATGTGTCTTGCCATAAAGCCTTGATACTTGCTGTTTTCTCTATCTAGAATATCCTGCTCTCTTGCCCGTTCCCTGACCAATCAAGCATAATTGATTACTGTGGATGGTTCAGACCTCAGGTTACTCACCTATTTCTTAGAAAAGCCTTTCGTAAACTCTGAATCTAAATGAGTTTTTTATTTTGATTGCTTTTATACAACCAAGTTTTTTTTTTTATCACGTTCTTCTCTGTTTGAAATTATACTTTCTATTTACATAATTACTCGATCACAACCGTTTCTCCCCACCAGTCTGTAAGTTTTATGAGAGCAGGGACCATGTATGTCATATTCAATATTGTATCTCCAGAGCCAAGAATGGTAGCACACATCTGTAGTCCCAGCTACTGAGGAGGCTGAGGCAGGAGGATCATTAGAGCCCAGGAGTTCAAGACTGTAGTGCACTATGAACACACCTGTGAATAGCAACTTCACTCTAGCCTGGGCAACACAGTGAGATCCCATCTCAAAACAAAAACATTATGTCTCCAGCACATGGCACGGCATCTACATGTAGAGAGATCTCACTAAGTGTATGCTGAGTGACCGCAGACCTGGCTGACCAGTTGTCAGGGCTACCAGTTGGCTATCTCACCTCACTTACCAAGTTGTCTGAAAATGTTAGAGCCTCGCATCTTAAACCTTAGCATGTATGCTACCCACCCAGGGACCTTGTTGAGATCTGCATAGTGATTCAGTAGGGGCCTGAGAGTCTGCATTTCTCACAAGCTCCTGGATGATATCCATGCTGCGGGTCTGTGAAACATGCTTGAGTAGCAAAGATCCACAACTTTTCACTAATTTTAAGAAAATTAGTGAAAGAGCTTGAGGGTCTGTCTCCCATGATCGCACCCCTAGTTTCGGAAACTCTGGATGGAATTGGTAGCACCCGGATTGCTTTCATTTTCAAGCTTTTGGGCATATGCTGCTGCTTTCTGGCTTGTGGCATCCAATGCACATGACACTGTATCCTAAAAACAATGAGGCCATCACTCTCTGTGAGCTGCACATTTTCATACACCCAGCATTATTCCTGTGCTCCCTGAAGGCATGGCGGTTGATAATGCCAAACTGTCATCTCAGGCTTAGCTTTCACAAGGCATGAAATATATCAGTTCTAATTTTATTTATTTTACTTTCCTTTTTTTTTTTTTTTTTTTTTTTTTTTGCAAAGGCAGCATCTTCAGAAACTATCCAAGGGTGAAAATTCAATAAAAGGATTTAATTTGAAAAGTTAGCCCTGTCAAAACAAAACAGAAAAAAAAAAAAACCTACCAATTGATTTAAAGGGTCTAAGCATAACACCTGACCTATCACGGTGTTAAAAAAAAAAAAAAAAAGAGAGAGAGAGAAAAAGAGAAAGAGATTGTCTCAATAACCAAGGCTCCAGTTAAAACAACAACAACAACAACAAACAGAGAAGAGGAGGTTGGAAGTAAATAGCACAGAGAGGTCAGGGTAGCCAGGTGTTAGCAAATGTGGCGGCCACAATTTGACAGTGTGTTTATCAAAATCAGGTTACAGTCTCATCAGCTGCGCTAAGAATTCTGTATCTCTGTTCTTTCTCATTTCCTTTTTTTTTTTTTTTTTCCTGAGACAGAGTCTCACTCTGTCACCCAGTCTGGAGTACAGTGGCGCCATCTCGGCTCACTGAAACCTCTGCCCCCCAGGTTCAAGTCATCCTCCTGCCTCAGCCTCCTGAGGAGCTGGGACTGCAGGCATGCGCCACCATGCCAGGCTAATTTTTGTATTTTTGGCAGAGATGGGGTTTTGCCATGTTGGCTAAACTGGTCTCGAACTCCTGACCTCAAGCGATCCACTTGCCTCTGCCTCCCGAAGTGCTGGGATTACAAGCGTGAGCCACCATGGCCGGCCTCTTTCTCATTTCCTGATTGAAATCCTCTTTTTTTCTCCATCCGTTTATTATTATTATTATTATTATTAATTTTTGTGTGTGTGTGTGATGGAGTTTTGCTCTTGTTGTCCAGGCTGGAGTGTAATGGCATGGTCTCAGCTCACTGCAACCTCCGCCTCCCGGGTTCAAGTGATTCTCCTGCCTTAGCCTCCTGAGTAGCTGGGATCATAGGTGCCTGCCACCACGTCCAGCTGATTTTTTGCATTTTTAGCAGAGACGGTGTTTTACTATGTTGGCTGGGCTGGTCTGGAACTCCTGACCTCAAGTGATCCACCTACCTTGGCCCTTCAAAGTACTGTGATTACAGACATGAGCCACTGTGCTAGACCCCATTCATTGTTTACATATATGGAACCCATTGTTTTTATTCTAGGTTGTACATCTTGTAGAGTATATGCCAAATATACTCTACAATAATGTAATGGTTTTTTTGTTTTGTTTTGTTTTTTTGAGATAAAGGCTCATTCTGTTGCCCAGCCTGGAGTACAGTGGTGCGATCTCAGCTCACTGCAACCTCTGCCTCCTGGATTCAAGCGATTCTCCTGCCTCAGACTCTCCAGTAGCTAGGATTACAGGCACCTACCACCACGCCCGGCTGATTTTTGTAGTTTTGGTAGAGATGGGTTTTCGCCATGTTGATCAGACTGATCTCAAACACCTGACCTCAAGTGATCCACCCACGTTGGCCTCCCAAAGTGCTGAGATTACAGGCATGAGCCACCACACCTGGCCATCATGTTTTTGACTTTGAACAAGAAGTTATTTTCTGACCTTAGTGTGTTCACATATTCTGTAGTCAAGACACTGAGACATTTGACACAGGAAAAATCCCTCAGTTTAGCTCTTCCCCATGGAGTGTGTTGTGAATCCTTATCTGGATTCGTTATTCAAAATTTACTCTTGGTCTACTTCAGATGTCCCTAGATTACATGTTATACATAATTTCTGTTTCCACTGAAGTTCCCATATTTGAGGGGAGGTGAGCTCTGGAAAGCTTTAGTTTTTACATGAGAAAAAAAAATTATATATTTATTTTTACAAACCTTATAACTTACAAGATTACTCTCAATTATAACGGTTGGAAATAAACTGTGGTAGTATTAGTAATATAAGCGACTTTGTCGCAATAGAAATCGCAGAAATTTTTATATAATAATACAGTCATTATATCTGAAAATATTATTTATACTCATTCTTTCCTCAAAATTGTAGTAGTTATCAGACCTGCCAGTAGATCTTGATATATAATATATTAATTTAAAAAGTACATACAAGGGTATTAAATACTTGTTTTTTAATCTTTTAATAACTTTATTTAAATTTAATTGAATTAGTTTTTGTGTTTGTTCTGGGTAATTTATTTTATACATTTAAAAAATTCTGAAAAAATGAGTCCACAGGCTTTCTCAGATTGCTGATGGGGTCCATGGCACAGATTCTGAAACTTTGCCCCCAAAACAAGTATCTGGATAGGAATGTGTGGTTATTTATATAAACTAGTATATTATCTTAGATCCTCTAGAAAGCTTTTGTACTGTGAGAGTCTATGGTTGGCACTGATGTTTCTTACCAGCTAGCCTCTTATATGTAGATATCTTGTAGTTTACATCTGTGACAAGGATGTTATTCTTTCTTGTATTACTTTCTGCCTTGGGAGGTGAGCTGAAAAGAGCAGGCTCAACTACAGTCAATCACAGGATGTATTGAAAGTTTTGAACATATTTATTGGATGTGGCATTTATTGTTGGCCTGAGTTCAAAGAGGACAAATTGACAGGTTCTCATCCAGGAAGCAAATACTTTATTGTTTAAATATTCTGTGTGTGTGTGTGTGTGTGTGTGTATACATTGTAGGAGCCCAGTACATTAAAATACTAAAAAGGAAACCTACATTCTATTGATTTACCTAACATAGGTGCATTTGTGTATGTGTGTGTGTCATGCATGTAGTTAAAGAGAAAACATTGACCAAACTGTTGGATTGAAAGCTGTGTGAAAAGTTGTATCTTATTTAATCTCCATTCTATGTCCAAAATATAACTTAGATCCCAAAACATTTATTTTTATTTTTATTTTATTTTACTTTTTTAGTAGAGATAAGGTCTCACCATGTTGCCCAGGCTGGTCTTAAACTCCTGGGCTCAAGTGATCCTCCTGCCTTGACCTCCCAAAGTGCTGGGATAGGCATGAGCCACCACCCCCAGATGAAACATTTAATATTTGTTGAATTAATAAATATATTAGTGTGTCACTATTTAGGTATATCTACTGAAAGAAGGATCTTTAACTACTGGGTCTGTGGAGCCCTGTAGCACTAACAGATGAATGCAAGAGACTTACTAACTCCCTGAAACTGGGTGCCACATTTTATGCATATTTGATTTTGGAGGAAAATAACATAACTTTTATCAGAATTTTTCACATGGCAATTTCACATGGATATATAGTTGTATATTATGGTCATCTGTAAGAGAACCTGCAGTACCATCTTTGGCATTACTGCTTCTCCCTTTTACTTCTGAAATAAAAGGCCCAAATGTTTCTGTACTGGTGGTGATCTGTGCCAGCAGGAACAGGGGACAGGGGACAATTATTGGTCCCAGTGTTTATTTGCATGAGTGAGTAACCTCATAACAAGTTTCCCAAGGACTAATCTTATACACTGGGGAACAACAAACCTTGGCCCTTTAACCAGCTGTGAAAATGACTGCCCAAGAACTCTGTGAAATGAGCCTCAAACTAGCATTTTAACAGGCAGAAATAAAATAAAAGTAACTCACAACTTTATATAACTATGCATCCCACTAATTCTGGTCTTGGGTGAGAACTGGAAATCTCATTTTCTACATCCTATCCGCCAGCTTTCCAACCTAGTTTCCATATTGAACAGTAAGTGTGTCAAAATTTGGATAAGGTAAGTGCTGCTGAAATGCTCTGGGGAGGTAATAGAGACCTCAGTTCTCAAAGTCTTCAATATCTCAGCTATAGAGTGGTTTTACTATGAAAATAGCTTACTTTTATACCAACAAAAATAGCAATGATAACAATAAAAAGCCAAGAGGTTATATATGTATGTGTATATACATATATAACATATATGAAATACAGCATATATATATATATGCTATATTTCTCCAGAAATTGTTTAGGCTTATACAGATGATTATGTATATGTATACACACACATATACTTACATGAGTGTTCTTGTTGAACAATTATGGCAAATTTAGTGTTTGTGAATACAAATGCAACTTAAAAATCTTTTCATATCAGCACATATACATTTAGCAACTTCATGGTTAATTGATATATAGAACCCCATTACAAAGTCAACTATATTTAGTAATTACTAAATTATAGAGACCTTTGTAGATATAGAGACTTCTGGCTATTTCAAACAATGCAAATATATACATATACACACATATTATTTATTTGGTTAGTAAGCATTCAAGCTTGCGTAAGCAGCAAACACCACTGAAAGAGAATTTGATGAAGGAAAATTCCTGAGTCAGAGAGTATATATATTTCAAATTTTTGTAGACATTGTCAAATTGCCTCCTGAAATATTTGCAACAATGAATAGACTCTCAGTATGAGAATGCCTGTGTTTGCAAGCCCTCAACAATCTTGGACATTATTGAAGACTTTTCAAATATAACCCATCTGAGAGCAAATTTTAAAAAGGCATCTCCTTATTGTTTTAATCTGTTATTTATTTAATTAGGAGTGAGGTTGAGAATTTTTTTTGTTTTTCTTCGCTACCTTTATTTCTTCTTCAGTGAACTTTAAAAAAATCAAATCTCTTGAATAGAAAATATGAAACCTTTGGCACTGATATACACATTTAAAAATATCAAACTGGCACCCCCCACTTTGGCCAAAGTTCCAACGCTAGCACAACAGTTGCCATTATTAGACCTCGCATTTCATAGTCTTCCTTTATCTTCTTATTTTAGTCAATTTATTAATAACTTCCAAGGTAGAGCTTGGAAGAGGTTAGACGTTTCCATTTCTGGTCAGCTTCAGATTCTGACAGATCCTTACCACTTCCCAGCATGCTGAGAAAATGCACATTCTCACCTCTCTTCTATCCCCAAATAAAGCAACAAGGTTTAGCTGGTATAGCCAGAATCTAGTACTATGCTTTTTTTTTTTTTTTTCCTAGCAGTGTTACTCTGACCCCATATTTCATATTGCAAAAGGCTCTTGATTTCAATGACTAGTGACATCCACTTGACCTCTCTGATTTAGTAACCTGAAGACAGCCCTAACAACCAACCAGAAAAGCATGAAATAAGATAACACGGGCCTCCTAGCACAGCATTGAAAAGCCTGATAGTGACAGTACAACAACAGGCTCTGCTGGGCAGCTTTCAAATTGGGTTCTTTGTAGCCATTATATGCCACTTCTTCTGCTTCCCAGGTGCCCACCCACCTGCATGAAGGTCTGTGCCCTTATATTCCATGCTGAGGCTGAGAGAACAAAGGTGCACAAAAAACTTTTCACTCACAGACCTTAACTTTAGGACAAAGATCTAGGCGTCTATTGGGTCCTTGGGATCCCTCGGAATACTATAGCAGCACTCCATATAAGATGCAGATGTGGCAATCCCCAAGTGTTGAAAAATGTCTAATGTTTCTGACTCCTGCTTAAAAAAAGTAGCATCATAAAGACCCTGGCATTCACTCACATATTTTCTTCCTTTGTCCTCTAAATGCTCAAGCAACAGTGATGCTAGGATCATGCATTATATTCCTATTACTTATCTGGTGTGAGCACACTAGGTACTTTTCAGCTGCCTTACTTATAACAACCCTTGGAGGTAGATACTATTCTTGTTTTCCTCATTTTAATGATGGGGAAATGGGGCTTACAAATATTTAAGTGTTTTTTCCATTGTTTCAGAGTTAGGATTTAAAGCCAGGTCTGTTTCACTCTGGACCTATTATTATTCATTCATTCAAAAAATATTGTTGGACATCTACACCACATCAGATGCTCTTCTAGGCATGAATGAGGGATGATTAGGAATGGATGCAAAGGCTCTGCTCTCATAAAGTTTACCTTCTAGTTAGGGGAGATGTTATAACAAATGTATGAAGCATTTGTATGAGAAGTGGAGCTACAAATGTATGAGAAAAACAGAGTGGGGAGAATAGAGAGTGATCAGAGAAAGAGGGCCATCAAGGAAGAAATCTCAGATAAGGTGGCATTTGGTATTTAAGCCAAGTCTATATGGAAATATGGGAGAGAGCTGTGTGTCTGCCTGCTGGAAGAGCATTCCAGACAGAGGGAAGAGTACATGCAAAGGGTACGGCTATGAGCATACTTAGCATGGCTGAGGCATAACAGAAGGCCAGGTGGCTGGAATAGAGGGAGGGGCGGGCAAACGTGTCATCTGTCTTTATTCCACTGAGACAAGGACTGTGCCATACTGTTCTTTGTTGAGCATCTCCTGTGTTTCAGGTATGATAGCTGGTATGGAGGGTGATAAAAATAATTAAGAAATTGTTCATTGAGGCCGGGCGCGGTGGTTCACGCCTGTAATCCCAGCACTTTGGAAGGCTGAAGCTGCTGGATCATGAGGTCAAGAGATCGAGACCATCCTGGCCAACATGGTGAAACCCCGTCTCTCCTAAAAATACAAAAATTAGCCGGGCGTGGTGGTACTTGTCTATAGTCCCAGCTACTTGGGAGGCTGAGGTAGGAGAATCGCTTGAACCTGGGAGACAGACGTTGCAGTGAGCCGAGATGGTGCCACTGTATTCCGGCCTGGCAACAGAGAGAGACTCCATCTAAAACAAACAAAAAAAGAAAAGAAAAGAAAAGAAAAGAAAGAAAGAGAAAGAAGAGAAAAGAAGAAATTGTTGATTGAATGTGTCCACGTGTCTTAAAGGCAGTGTTTCTCTGTTCTGAAATTAATCTTATAGCATGTAGACACATCTAAATAAATGTGCACACCCTCTCCCCTCTCTTCCCCTTCCAAAAATAAAAATAAAACACCTGGAGAAGAAACTGGAAACTGTATGCTTTCTCCTCCATGAGCTAAACAGTTTTATTTCTTCCTGCCCGCTTTCTACTTTCATTCCTGCTTGCTTGCTTCTTTTTTTCCTACTTTTTATCCTTCTCTCTCTGTCTCTCTTTAACTCCTTCCCTTGCCCCCTACTGTCTTTGTAAACTTAATTTGGAAAGTTATGTGATATGCTTCTCAGTTCTCCATGATTGAGTGTGACCTTGTATATAATTTTCTGTCTTTATCCAACTAAACTAGGTTCTAGTGTGGGTTTCCAGTAGGACTTTCTTGCAAAACACACAGCCAGTGTTCCCCAAACACATCTCACATTCTCTCATGCCTGTGTGCTCCTGCCCAGTGCTCCTTCTTTCTGGAATGATGAGTTATCCTTGTCATCATTCCAGGCAGCCTTCTAGGCTTTCCCTCAGCTCTTCCATAATGTCCCCATCCCTGACATTAGTAATTCCCTCTATAACATAGACTGAATAGTAAAATAGTCTGTAGCCTAACGAGGACTAAATAGGCCATGGAGGAATAACAAGTCCACAGCTCTGTGTGATACAAAGTGAAATAAATTCAGAGTCACAGGAAAAGTTTCTAGGACAGAGCAAAACATCTGTGCAGAGGTAGGAGGACTGAATGTCTCACCAGCAAGCCCATAGCACTTCCATTCCTCCTAGGATGCTCTCATCATGCTGCACTGTAATTGGACACGGAACTTTCTGTATTTATATTATCAAATTGGTGCAAAGGTAATTGCAGTTTTTGGCAATTACCACAATGACTCTTTGCACCAACCTAATAGTATGCTTTTTGTTTTCTCTCTCGTGTTCCCAGTTTTTAGTTTCACGCTTGGCTAAATTTGATGATCCCAGAATTTTCCCTGTAGTAGTCATGGCCTCCGGAATGCCTAAAGGCCAACAATAAAATACAATATTTAGTCAATTACACTGGTCCCAAATCAAGAAATTTCTTAGAAGAAAGCAATGCTAAATCACAAACTCATCATGCCAAGCTAGAACATCTGATGTCAGTTTATAATTTTTACAGAAGTAGCTTGTCCTCTGTGTAGACTTTCTGGAGCTAAGACTAGAATCTCACTTTTGACATTCTCAATTTCTAGCTGGTACGTGTGACAGAGGGCACTAGAATAATGATAGGAATTAAATGTATATGAACAGCAGCGTGTTGACTTGTGTGTGTGTATGTGTGTGTGAGATGAGTGAGTACATTTAATACAAAAGTTTCAAAACAAGTAATAGAGCAGTAGAACAAAAGGAAAAGTTATATGCACTTGTATGGGCTTTAAAATCTGTTCTGCTTTTAAACAGATTGCTTAAATTGCTGATTTAAATTGTTTCCAAGTGGAAACAATGAGGAATAGGTGAGTTTTAAAGTGCTTATGCTTGCTTGCATCGTTTCTAGCTTTGTTTATAATTAAACTTCTGCAATATTAGGGAAAATTAAAGTATTTGGTGCTAAATAAATATGTGTTGAATGATAGAATGGATGGATAGAGTCCCAGAGATCTGTAATATATTTTTTTGCTGTTGGTCAGGCTGGTCTCGAACTCCTGACCTGAAGTGATCCACCTGCCTCGGCCTCCCAAAGTTTGGGGATTACAAGTGTGAACCACCGAGCCCAGCCTGGATTTTAAACAAAGTTTAAGAGAGAAAAAACATGTGATCCACTTAGCACAGTTCCTGATCCCGAGGAAAGGTTGCTCTGGTTATTTTGGAGGTTAATGCTGCTGCTGCTGTTATCAGTGACATTCTGGGGATGGAAAGGTTTGTCTAAGCCCCAGGAAAAACTTCACAGAAGAAGGTCTAGGAAGTATTTGGACTGAGTAACAGGAAAGGAAAAGACAGTTGAAACCAGCAGAACTCTCTGAATGAACATAGGGAGTCAGCCAGGAATAAGCATGCCGTTTAGAAATAGCAGAAGCCCTCAAGACACAGACTTGCCAGCAACATCACAGAGCTTTGTTTTGTTTTGGCAGCAGTGGGAAGGAAACAGGTTTCAGTGGATAATTTATGGTAAAGATTTATTGGATCTTAAAGTCATAGTCTGATTTGTAGCATCCTTTTTGTTTCTAAGCTTCTAATAACTCTCATTATGGAAAGAAATAGTCTAAAACCGAGCTTGGTCAGTGACCTTCTCAGAGTCACACGCCATGCTGGAGATGGAACTAGGACCCCGAAGATCCCTCCAACAGGAAGACGGAACACCTGCCATACCCACTGATTGGCCCTGTGTGTTGGCTGCAGAGGTGACTTCCACATTCTCCTTGTAGCCCTACTTATTTTGCAGTGCTGTCTGCTAACCACTACCACACACTGTACTGCCTATGCAGAAGATTTGTATTTGTATTAATTATTATACAAGGAGAATATTTTTTCATGGTGTTTTTAAAAACATACTTAAAAGAAAAAAATCTTTAACCCAAATAAAAATTGAATATAAAAAGAAAGAAGTGGCCAGGTGTGGTGGCTCACTCCTGTAATCCCAGGAGGTCGAGGCAGATGAATCATGAGGTCAGGAGTTCGAGACCAGCCTGACCAACATGGTGAAACCCCATCTCTACCAGAAATACAAAAATTAGCTGGGCATGGTAGTCCCAGCTACTTGGGAGGCTGGGGCAGGAGAATCGCTTGAACTCAGGGGGTTGCAGTGACCCGAGATCGCTGCCACTGTATTCCAGCCTGGGTGACAGAGTGAGACTCTTGTCAAGAAAGGAAAGGAAAGGAGGGGAAGGCAGGGGAGGGGAGGGGAGGGGAGATGAGAGGAGAGGAGCTGCCTCAGGTAGAAATATGCTTAGTACTTTACAGGTGGTTAGCTTGAGACACAGTGAGCAGTATTGGTGATTGAAGAGAGAGGACTTAAATACCAACTACAGCTACTATTATGTGAGTACAGTCTAACCTGGTGCTAGACTCAACACATTTCAGGACTAAGGCAATCAAATGTCATAACTTCTGGCAAGACGGATATTGTTTATTCCCATTTTGTAGATCAGAGTTTGGAGATGTGGAGTGATTTACTAAGCTAGCAGGCCTTGAGCCTGCATTTAAACCTCTGATCCTCTGTTCAAAGCCTCCCTTTTTAAAAGCAGCTTCCCTTTTCTAGAACAGCACAGGTTTTGGGTGGATGGGGATTGCATTATTCTAAGCAGCAGCTGTTGCGGAGAGTGAAGATGCTTGAAAAGAACAGCACAGTGTCCTAATTACCTATGGCAAGGAAAACATCTGTGTAGGAAAAGTAATGAAATTAATTCTAATGTCTAGCAGTTGCATGCATTAATTGACATTAATTAATGCCAAATTACAAGATACTTCCTATGGAATCACATCATACACTCACCAGAATTGAATATGGAAAGAGTTCATCATACTTAATGCTATTACAGCAAGCCCCAGGGGGAATAAGAGTGCTTGGTCCCTCATTATGAAGTGCAGCCAATTTCTTTCTGTTTCCATTAGGAGGAGAAAGGGAACAAACCAGGAACACTTTACCACAGGCAGACTGTTCAAAATGGATCATTTCCCCTTCAGCTTGCAAATTTCACTTTGAGCCACTCAGAGGAAGAAGTGTTTTGAAGACCTCTTCCGGGGCTTTTCTTGTGTCCCTACTTTTACACTTGGTAATTCTCAGACCAAACGGCATGGGAAGTAGAGAAAGAACAAGCAGAGAGAGACAGTTGATTTCACAGCCCATCTTGACTCCCCCCTCCCCTACTTGCCCGGCTATAGAGGGGCTGGACTAGGGATTTGTTGTACAGATTGCCAACTCTTTCACATTAGTGCCTCTCCGCTGTTGTTGACATCTCATATATATCTTTTATTCATTTTTCCTGTGCAAACATACATTTATAGATATCTATATATACAACCTGCAAAAAAACCTCAGGTCCATAATGCACATATTTTGGTAACCTACTTTTTAAAAACTTTTATTTTGGAATAATTTTAGATACACAGAAAAGGTACCCAAGATAGTACAGAATACATGTACTTTATACCCAGCTTCCTCTAACATTAACGTTTTACGTAACCATGGTATATTTTCCAAAGCTAGGAAATTAACATTGGAATAATATTACTAATTGGTAACCTACTTCTATAATATAAAATATATTCAGCATTCCCTCATAAAAGCAAGATTTTAATAGCAAACTCTAAATGTTCCATAGTTTATTAAGTTCTTTTTCTATTGTTGACCATTATGTTTTCTCCAAAATTTTTTATTATACATAACACTAATAAATATCTTAGTTGTTAAATCTTTGCATTGATCTTTGACTTTTTCCTTACATAGAATTCTCAGAAATAAACCCTAGGTCAAAGGGTATCTCTTTTTTTCTTTTTTTTTTTTTTTTGACAGAGTTCACTCTTGTTGCCAGGCTGGAGTGCAGTGCCATGATCGCGGCTTACTGCAACCTCCACCTCCTGAGTTCAAGTGATTCTGCTGCCTCAGACTCCCAGCCAAGTAGCTGGGATTACAGGCACATGCCACCATGTCTGGCTAATTGTTGTGGTTTTTTTTTAGTAGAGATGGAGTTTCACTATGTTGGTCAGGCTGGTCCCACATTTTTGAGTATCTTGATTCATATTGCCAAATTACCACTCAAAAATGTTAAGGTGTTCATGTTTTGTATCTAGGGGTATCTGTTTGAACCTTAGATAGAAGCCAGACTTAACAAAGATTGGCCCCAAACTCACTGGGATTTTTCATGTAACATAGTATAGTAGAAATAAACCAAAGTTGGAGTCAGTCTAACCATGTTGCAACCACATACTGCCATTTCTACAAATCACTAATTTTTAGCTTCATTCTCTTTATCTGCAAAATCAGTTGATATACTCTGTAGTGTTGTGAATATTAAATGTACTATAGCTATGTGAACATGTTTCAGACTGCCTGGCTCATAGATGATTAACAAATGTTAGATTCCATCTTTGTTTTCTCCCTAAAATCCCTTAGATAATAATTTCTATATAGATGAGTTAGAAACATGAAAGGAGTATGTTATTATTTTCCATCTTATGTTTGTACAGGGACCTCTGAAGAGGAGATTTAGGTCTTAAGGAAAAGAAAAGAGCCATCAGACATTAATACAAATAAAACAAGAATTGTGTATGCATCAAGTCCTCATTAGGTGTCAGTCTTAGAAGTTCTAGTTGGAAATTGTATTTGTAATTAGAAGCTCAAGACCTCCTAATCAAGTTCTTATTGTGTTTAGCCATTGTTTTTTGTTCATTATCTCACATAACAAGAGGCACAGAGGTTGGGCAGCTTGAGGCTCAGTACCATCAACAGCTCAATGATGTCATTAGGGAATGGGTACTTTCCATCTAGTTGTCATACTCATTGTGTAAGCTTGACTGTAAGACTGGCTCCTTTGGGCAACCAGAAGCCTAGAGCCATTCACATTGAGACACAGTGTTTACAGAGGCAGAAGATCTTCTGCTGTATCTCCTGATATCTCTCAGCTTCCCCTTAAAAGCTCTCTCCTCACTTCTCATGTACCAATACTAGGTTTAAATGCCCCCTTCTAAAACAACCAATGGCAAGTGGAGAAGGAAGGCCTGAGTGGGTTTAGAGTGACAACATTCATTCCTGCATATGGGAACTTCTGAGTCACATGGAGAAAAGATGAGCTGACAGATCCAATATTGGATATTTCAGCAAAAAGGCAGAGAAAAATGGGTGTTCAGCAGCTCGCCAAAGTACCTGATTCAGAAATACAACTGGAATATTTAAATTTGGCTTAACTAGTCTTTTTAAGCGTGTTCCCAAAGCTCTCATCATTATGAAAGGTAGCAAAACAGAAAACAGAAGTATTATCATTCTTAATCATAACAACTAACGTCTGTATGAGTTTGAGTTTCAAAACATTGAGCATATATGTTATTTTAATTCTTACAGCTAAAGTACAAGAAAATTGATATTGGCATCCTCCTTTAATAGATGAAGGAAGCAGTGAAACTGGCCCAGTTGTCCCATAGAACATGATGTTTATGCTTTCTTTTGAATGAACACAGAAATTGATCCTCCCAGTCTTCAAACTTGAGAAAGTTACATTTGTTTTGTCCAAGTTCTCATCTGAGTTGCTTTATCAGGAAACCAACCATCAGGCCTCCCAGATATCATCAAGGAACTTAAGCTTACCAGATCACTGCATCTAGACAATAAGACACCAGATCCCTCACCCATCCTGATTGCCTAACTGACAACTTGCTTGCTGTTGACCAGCTGTTCTTCCTTACACCCCTTAATTCCTATTTTCCCACACATGGTTACATTTCTTCCTTGCTATATAAACTCCTAATTTTAGTTTGTCAGGAAGATAGATTTGAGACTGATCTTCCGTTTCCTCAGCTGTGGCACCTAATTCAAGTCTTCTTCCTTAGCAATACTCATTGTCTCAGTGATTAGCTTTCTGTACCACGAACAGATAAACCAAGACGGAACATTGGTTAGCACTGCAGTAACAGCAAGGCTCGGGAAGATGAAAGGGTTTCCTATGAACTACACAGCTAATAAATAAACCACACCAGAATTCAAGCCCAGTTCTTATTGTCATAAATCTCCGTTGTTTCTATGACCCCCAAGCTACATTTTGGAAAACAGAAGTCACTTAAAAGCTGTAAAATGGTCTGGCAGAGTGTAAAATTGTGAGGTAAAGATTTTGTGTGCTAGAGGGAGGATCGTTCTGGGAAGGGATGAGTCCCAGAAACTGTCTTTAAAAAGATCCTGTGTTCTGCTCTAACATGAAATTACAGGAATGCCTGAAAAAGGAGATGAGGAAGGAAGAATAGAGGACTCTAATTTAATTTTGGAGGTGGCTTCACACCAGGACTAGACAGGTTAAAGCGCTTGAGAGCTATCCCCATCTTGGGAAATGTCAGCGGGGTGAAGGAAGATGGTGTGTAAGGCTCTCCACTGTCTCCTGAGAGTTTATCAGAAACCCCATCAGTCATTGGTCAGAGGGAGCAAGAGAGTATGCCGACCCCTAGTGGCACTCTTTGCAGAGTACAGGTACACACAAGTTCCTTAAGTAAAGGTGGTCCTGGACAACTTCGCCTTCCTAGTTTTCTTAAGAGAAATCTTTACTGAATCCTTATATCTAGCTTATCTGTCTCTTGACATACTATTTCCCACCTCAATTTCATGTAAATAATCATCTTCTGATATTTTCATTTGGAAAAGTGGATTTCTGCATAAGTCTCTGGTATCTTAAAATCAAACCCACCTACTCATTAAGCATCAAAAACAAGTAAAATAACTTCTTTTTTATACTCTAAAGGATATATTTCAATAAGTGGCGTGTTCCGACAAATATTCATTTATTGGCTACTGTGTGCCGGCAACAGTATTAGGATCTGGTGGGCACGACAGTGAATAACAGCAACAACCAAAACAAAAAAGGCATTTGTCTTTATGGAGATTACATTCTAATGGGAGCAGGGCTCAGTAAGAAAGAAATAACAAGGTAATTTTATATTGTGATAAATTCCATAGAGAGAATTAATGGGATGGTGCGTGATAAGGAATAATCATGGAAGATCCTCGGATGTAACAGTGAACTAGCCAAAAATCTAGAACCTGCTTTGAGAACAGTCTGGGGAGAAGCATTTTAGGCAGAGGGAATACAAATAAAGAGTCTTTAAAGTGGTAGAAGGTTTGGCCAACTTCCTGAACATAAAGTAGGGTGGATTAGAAGAATTACAGAGAGAGAAGAAGAGATTAGCATGGTGAGAAGTGGGGGAGGTTGGAGGGTTGGCGTGGTGGGTGGTGGAGAGTTTGAATTTATTCTCAAGGCAATGAGGCAAAAGGCATTTTACGTAAGGGAGTAACATAATCTGATTAGATAGAGACCAGGATAGTGTGCTCAAAAAACAGGAATAGCCTCCTTCATAAAATATATTTCCAGTAATAGAGATCAAACTGATGTAAGAGTTCTCATTAATGATATTGTATTTATCATCAGATGATCGGGTGAGATCCAGGGTCTCAATCGACCCAATTATAAAATAAAAGCAAAGTCCTGACTCAAGGGGAACTCCTCCCAAATCAGTTTTGCTTTTTTTTTTTTTTTTTTTTTTTTTTTGAGACGGACTCTTACTCTGTCATCCAGGCTGGAGTGCAGTGGCGTGATCTTGGCCCACTGCAACCTCCGTCCCCTGGGTTCAAGTGATTCTTTTGCCTCAGCTTCCCAAGTAGCTGGGATTACAGGCGCCTGCCACCGCGCCCAGCTAATTTTGTATTCTTAGTAGAAACGGGGTTTCACCATCTTGACCAGGCTGGTTGTGAGCTTCAGACCTCATGATCCGCCTGCTTTGGCCTCCCAAAGTGCTGGGATTATAGGCATGAGCCACAGTGCCCAGCTCTATTTTACTTCGAATGAATTATGAAAGAAAAACCCTTATCTTAACCTAGAATCTTATAACAACATCATTTTTATCATTAGATGATGAATGATTAAATGTATGTGTGTTTTCCTGTTTGTCAAAGATCAAAGTGTGAAGGTGAAACCTACTAATGAGAAAAAATTGACCATGAAATCGCAAGTATTATTGCCAGTTTTTAAAAAATATTTTCATTTGGGTTTGGGAGGAAAAGAAATAATTAGCAAGAATTTAGTATTCTAGGATATCAAGATTTGATGGAAACACCAGGAGATGTTGTAGGTGGTATTGAGAGCAAGTGAGTAAAATAATAATGATAATAATTTAAATAATAATAACAATGACAATAATGTATTTAACAAAGATTATGAGACTTGTTTAGAGAATTGGAAATGGTGGCGGGACGCGGTGGCTCATGCGTGTAATCCCAGCACTTTGGGAGGGGAGCCCAAGGCGGGCGAATTCGAGGTCAGGAGATCAAGACCATCCTAGCTAACACGGTGAAACCCCGTCTCTACTAAAAATACAAAAAATTAGCCAGGCATGGTGGTGGTAGCCTGTAATCCCAGCTACTTGGGAGGCTGAGGCAGGAGAATGGTGTGAATCCGGGAGGCAGAGCTTGCAGTGAGCCGAAATGGCACCACTGCACTCCAGCCTGGGCAACAGAGCGAGACTCAGTCTCAAAAAGAAAAAAAAAAAAAAAAAAAAATTTGGAAATGGTAAGGGAAATAGCAAACGTCCACCCTGACTCTGAAGCTCTATCTGTATATCCCCCTTAACCCCATGTTTTTTTTTTATTTATTTATTTTCAGATTCACATTATCTAACTTGCCGAATGCAGAACTGTACAGAGGCCAACAGGAATCAACCTTTTCCAGGCTACATTGACCCAGACTCTTTGATTGTTCAGGATCATTATGTATTTGTTCAGGTATGAAAAATCCACTTCTGTTGATTGTCTCAGAAACCTTTATTTTCCTTGTTTCTGTCCCTATTGCAGTCCCTTTTGCCTGCTTTACACTCCATTAAGAGTCAAAAAGAGAGGAAGGGAGGGAGGGAAGGAGGTAGGGAGAGAGGGGAAAATCACTATCTTTTCAACAAAAGGATAATTACTGAATGTGGAATCTTCTATACTAACAGAATAGTAATGAGTTTCTTTGGGCTGTGTCCGGATATCTTATCCATATGGGGTCATGAAGGCATCACAGAGAGGAGTGAGATTGTCTCTAGGATGATGCACAGTACGATCTGTCTCCCACACCTGCATTCCAAAGAAGCTTCCAGTTATCAAAGGGACTGAACAAATATGTCAGTCTCTTTCTATCTGGGGAAGGGTCAGCCAATCAGCCCCCTCCCCAATACCCACTTTAAAAGTGGAGAAGCAGGAATGGGAAGGGAAGCTGTGGGGTGGCTGGAGATAGTGGGAGGCAGAGGCCAGGGGGTGAGTAATCAGCTTTTATTGTCATGCACCAACTGTGATTAGAATAAAGACACTTCAGAGCAGATATATTCAGCCAGGTTTTTCACCCCCAGGAGAGTGGAGAACAGTTTAAGAAGCTGAAGTTTCCTGAGTTGTTAGTAGAGACAAGAAGCAAATATGCTGCACTGCTTTTCAGCATTCAAGGAGAAATTTAAGCTTGTTTGGACAATGCATTTAAAAACTCAGTTACCGCCTTCCATGTTAAAAATGACAAAGGTACTATTACTAAATAGCTTATATGTATATATAAAATTATACATAAAGACCCATTCTAGACAGTAATACATTTATTTCGACAAGAAATTGGAATTTAGAATATTTAATTACATGCTTCGAGGAGGCCATTTGTTTAAGTGCCCATTGGCCTGTGTACTTTTAAAATGTTTCACATGTGATCTCACACAGACACACACACACACCCCCCATTTCTTTATTCTTCAGGAAAATTAGTAATTAATACTCGGACAATTTCAGCATCAAGTTGTCAAGGGACATTCAAATAGTTACACGTATTGGTTCTGTCTATAATAATTCATTTCTGTTATCAGTGCCGCTCCTAGGAACCTTTTCTGGTTTCTAATAACAGTTTGTGATCTACATCTATGACTTACAAATGAGAATCAATTCTGCATTTGGAATTTCATACAGTCTTTACCCATGCCACCATGAACATCCTGTAGCCCCTCACTAGACCTAAGAGGTGATCTGGCCACATGACAGTGAAGATGATAACTTTCCAAGTCACATTCCTAATGTGATGAACATGCACATTTGCCGACCTTCTGGGTATGCAAACTCCAGCTGTCATTGAAACTCCAGGCATTTAAAGAGTTTAAGGGTGGCTGCAAAGGAGTGAGAGAGACTGGTGGTGGTGCCCTTGACACTGTGCCCTGCAGGTTGCTCATATGCTGGGCTGGAGACCACACCCCTTCCTGCCTTCTCTCACACCCACCAGGATTCATTGAGCTGCATGCTTCGGACAAAATTGGAGGGGAGCTGGCTGTGGTGGCACCTGCTTTTAGTCTCAGTTCCTGGGGAGGACTGCTTGAGCCCAGGAGTTGAAGGGTACAGTGAGCTATGATTGTGCCACTGCACTCTAGCCCTGGGCAATACAGTGAGATTTAGCTTTAAAAAAATTTTAAAAAGGCTGGGCGCAGTGGCCCATGCCTGTAATCCCAGCACTTTGGGAGGCCGAGGTAGGTCGATCACCTGAGGTCAGGAGTTCGAGACCAGCTTGGGCAACGTGGTGAAACTCTCCATCTCTACTAAAAGAATACAAACATAGCCGGATGTGGTGGCAAGGGCTTGTAATCAATCCCAGATACTCAGGAGGCTGAGGCAGGAAAATCACTTGAACCTGGGAGGTGAAGGTTACAGTGAACTGAGATGGTGCCATTGCACTCCAGCCTGGGTAACAGCAGTGAAACTTAATCTCAAAAAAATAAATAAAATTAAATAGAAGAGACCTACATTGAATTTAGACGACAATCCTAGCCTGGTTTTGTGTCTGATACGTCAGCACTCCTGTCTGTGCCATGTGCCCATAATCATCAGTGTAACACCATCAAACTGGAATTCAGTGCCCAGAAATGTGAGCCTCCAGCTCTGCCACTGTTTGACTTGGGCCGTTTCATTCTGATATGGCACAGGGACCTACCTACTTGTAGGGTCATAGACTTGGGTCTAGAGACTTGGGCTGGTGATGGCAATCAGCCAGTGTACCCCAAGGTTAGTATCATTTGAAAAAAATAACTCAAAATGTTTTCTGGCATCTGAGCCACAGTGCAAATTTAAGAATTGTATTTTTGTCCAGTAGGTTCAGTTTGGGCCTCTGACCAGCTCACATACTCTTTATAAGTTGTGTTTGAACTGAATGCCAATTCTTTACACGTGTCTGCAGTAGACATTAATGCCATTTGTTGTGTTGGAAACTACCTCCTTCCATTCAGGTCGCTGTTCTGTGACCTGTGTCTGTCATCGTAGCTTGAGCTTCTTACAATCTTGTTTTTATGATCCAGCTGACATCAGGAGGGCGGCCACATTACTACGTGTCTTACCGAAGGAATGCATTTGCCCAAATGAAGCTTCCGAAATATGCTTTGCCCAAGGTATGGCCTAGATCACTTTCTTCATTTCACTTTTGACTCTCATTCACAGAAGCCAGCCTCCATCCCTTTCCCAAGGACTCTTTCAACCTCTCATAGTCATGTTTTATTTACATCTCTCATCTCTGTTTCCCAAGTTTGCTCTGCCTACTGTCTTTTTGACCATTCTTATTATCCTTCTCTTATTTCCTCCCTCCCTTCCTTTCTCTCTCTCTCTCTTTTCTTTTTCTTTTTTCTTTTCTCTTCTCTTTTCTTTCTCTTTCTTTCTTTGTTTCCTTTCTAATTCTTTCTTTTCTTTCATCTTTCTCCTTTTCTCTTTTTCTCTCTCTTTCATCTTACTTTCTCTTTTTCTCTTTTTTCTCTCTCTCTCTCTGGGATTGTTGCTATAGGAGCATTCATAAGAATTTTAATAATTGATTTGAAATAATTTAAATAATTTTAATAATTGATTTAATAAAATCTTTACAATAATAATTGTAAAGATTTTCAAGCCGTATGTATTGGTTTTCTAACAAGACAGAAAATATTTTTTGGATGTGTTATGTATCAGTGCAACAGCTGCAATCCATTTCTGTCTGGTTTGATTATCAGTTGTTTACTGAGCGGTGATGCTGTGACGTGGCACCAGCCTTTGCTTTCTCTCTCAGCCAATCAGCTCTCTGTAAACTTATGTGACTGGTTGTCTTTAGAGTTCTGAGGCGCAGCTAATTTTTTAGACTTTCCCAAAGGCATACCCTTTGGAAGACAGAGACAAGCAAAAGTTAAAGACCCTCAACTGTTGACAGCCCCAGGCTGTCTTTCCAGAAGGTGCTGAAGAACTGCGTTAATATGGAGCGCCACCTAGTGGAGGTCAAACTGACTTGGGAGCTCAAAGCTGTGTGTTTGCGATCTTGCTGCCATTGTGATTTATTTGAAGTGACTAGGAACTGTAAATGTATTGTGCCTTAATCTTAGAGCAAGGGAGATGTATGTGGCTATAAGAAAGGGACTCTGCAGGTTTAAATAGAGTTCTAGCTCAACTTGGAAGACTTTGGGTTGTACAAAGAACATACATAACTTTTTTTTTTTAATTGAGTTTCCATGCCTCTTTCTCTTGTATTTTCATCCATGACTTTGTAGTATGTTGACTTGAACCAACACCAGACAGCTGCCCAGGAAGTCATATAATAGACATAACACAAGGGCACAGCAGACCTCCTCTCCCGGGAGAGCTAGTGGTGACAGATTATTCTGGCTTCTCCAGGCTGAATTCTCTCTCTTGGCTACCACCCTACCCTAACCCTAACATAGTGAAAGGTGGGCTGTAAGCCTCAGTCCATTAGAGGTAATAACACACATTGAGTTGCACTATTTACTCCAAAGAACTATAGCTATGCTTGTAGTTGTTATTTTCAGCTGCTGAGAGATTGATGACTGTGGTAATTATCCAGAACTGTATGTATGTCTGTGTCTGGATACATTTAAGTTCTTGTTCTTGATTTGGCTTAAGTGTTTTTCTTTTTTTTCCAATAAAACACGAATTTACAACATTGAAGTTGTGCCTTAGATAAGAATTGGGTAACATCACTATGTAAAAGGAAAACTGAGTGTTGTTCAAATTACCCCTGATAATCTCTTAGGAAGGTTTGTCAGAGAAATGAACATGTTAACTCAATAAATACAACAGTGCCGGGTTTTTCTTTTTTCTTTTCCTCTTGAGCATTGAAATAAATTGTTGTTTCTTTGATTGACTAATAAATGAAGTAGTTGACTTGCAGGATTTGCACCTTAAAAAAAAGAATTATCCTCAATGCAATGACATGCTGCTGCTGTTCAAGAGGGATGTGGAAATGGAGACCATATCCTCATCTTATGTGCACTCTTGGGAATAAACTGTTTTTTGTTTGTTTGTTTGTTTGTTTTGAGACGGAATCTCGCTGTGTCACCCAGGCTGGAGTGCAGTGGCATAATCTTGGCTCACTACAACCTCTGCCTCCTGGGCTCAAGCGATTCTCCTGCTTCAGCCTCCCGAGTAGCTGGGACTACAGGCGCATGCCACCAAGCCTGGCTAATTTTTGTATTTTTAGTAGAGACAGGGTTTCACCATATTGATCCGGCTGGTCTTGAACTCCTGACCTTATGATCCACCTGCCTCAGCCTCCCAAAGTGCTGGGATTACAGGTGTGAGCCACTGCACCTAGCGGGGTATAAACTCTTTAAGTGACATAAATTTTGGTCGAAATCAAATGCTATTTGTAGCATAACTGAGGCTAGAACTCAAGTCTCCTGACTCTCAAGGTAGTGTATTTTTTATATTATACTTTCTTACCTTGAAGGTAAATTTATAGCTTCTGTTATTAAAACATAGCATCATCACCTCCTCAAAATTCCATATACTGTCAGGGGCATTAAGAAGAAAATCCCATTGACTTAAGGAGCCCCAGAAATCATACTTTAAAATCAAAGAAACGTTTGTAGAGTCATTGCTGGAAGTTGGGGAAACAGATACTTTGCATTACTTGTTCATAGCCATCTCACAGATCATTGCTGACAGTTGCCCCCAGTGGCATCTAGCCAATATGGAAGGAAAACGTTTTACTTTGAACCCAAATTTATGTCTGTCTTCTTCCTCCTGTTCTCCCAGAAGATCATGTTCCATTACTCAGTCTCATCTGGGTTCTGAGGGTAGAATGCAGTGATTAATTTAGCTTGTTACCAGAAAAAATAGGAGCTAGTACAGCAAACGAATGTATTATTTGATCCAGGTGGGTTTTTATTATTTAAGGCAATGAGATTCTTTATTATAATCCCATTATACCTTCGAAAAGAAACCCCAGCTTGGGTGGAGTGGTCTGCGACAAAGGTGCATGTATTTCATGGCCTTCTGTCAGAGTCAGGGCTGGTGCAACTGGAAATGAACAACGCTTCATGCCGACCAAAGGAATCGAGACAAACCAGCACTTTTATGCTCAATTTTCTTTAATCACCCACTACCATTGTATCAGCTCCTGAAAGATCATAGTCACCCTGAGCTGTGCTCAAAAAAATGTTTAATAATATAATAGTAAAGAATGATAGGCGGTAGGGAGATTTTAATATTGCCTTTGCCGTTAAGAGCACGTGGCCCTCCAGACAGGCAAACGTAGTGACAGTCTTCCTTAACTTGCTCGGAACCCATTCTGAGCTACTCAAGTGAGATAAATGAGGCAATACATACGAAAGTGCTTTGAGCATTTTGGAGGACAGATACTCTATAAAAGCAAGGTAATATTATTATTAGTATGGATCTAGTTGTCTCCATGGTGGAAGATCGATGTGGACCAAGATGCAGGTGATGTGAAGGCTGCTTTATTTGCAGCAGGAGACCTGGATTAGGGACCCAGATCTGTCACTAACTTGCTTTGAAACCTTGGGCTGGTTTGTCAATGCCTCTTTTCTTCATTTTTTTTTTTTTTTAAATAAGGAGCTTAGATTCACAACAATATTTTCTCATGTGTGTTACTTAGAATAAAATGTCCTTAGTAATCCTTCCTGAGAATTTGGCGGTGTGGTCAAATATGTCTGAAAAAAGAAAGAAACTCCATTCTGTGTTTCTTGCCTAGAGAGTACCAGTAGCTCGCTGGTATGTTGAAGGTTTAGAATGTCCAATGAGCAAGAAAGCTCTTTAATTCACCGTTAATTAAAATGTTTTACCGTTTTAAAGTGGTAAAACATTTTTCAAGTTTTCCAAACTTGAAACTTGAAAATTTTCAAGTCTTCAAGTCTTTTAAAATCCTAACAACATTGGTTTTTTTTTTGTTTTTTTTTTTTTGAGACGGAGTCTCGCTCTGTCACCCAGGCTAGAGTGCGGTGGCCGGATCTCTGCTCACTGCAAGCTCCGCCTCCCGGGTTTACGCCATTCTCCTGCCTCAGCCTCCTGAGTAGCTGGGACTACAGGCGCTCGCCACCTCGCCCGGCTAGTTTTTTGTATTGTTTTAGTAGAGACGGGGTTTCACCGTGTTAGCCAGGATGGTGGTCTCGATCTCCTGACCTCGTGATCTGCCCGTCTTGGCCTCCCAAAGTGCTGGGATTACAGGCTTGAGCCACCGCGCCCGGCCTACAACATTGTTGTCCTACGGAACAGACTTTAGAAATGCTTCAATACAAAATCTGTAAGATCACAGTTGCTCTCAAATTCTGTGATTTGGTTAAATATTCAACATAAAGTGCCACATTGGGAGAAAAAGCACATTTTTCCCAATAGAAACAGGGTTTAGGGAAGGAGAAAAAAGTTGCTATATAAATATTTTAAACTTTTCAATTAAAATGTTTAAGACCAATATCATTTGAAAATGGCTGTTCAACATAATTATATGAAACAAAGGAAGGATTGGAACTCAGCCCATATCTAGAGATGGTCATTTTAATCTGTTATCATTGTGTGATTAGTTCTCTAAGTGACCTAGACCACAATATTTGGTGCATCTGTGTTTTCCTTTCCAAATCTACAAAATAAAGGCTTGGGAGAAGTGACCAGTACAGGTGATGCACTTTACTCTTCCAGCATAGGATTATTTAATCAAATATCTATTGTGAGACTCAGAGGTTCACCAGTGCAGAAATTCACTGTAAATCACAGAAGTGGGAATTAGCTATGCGGTCAGGTTATTGTTGAAATATTTTAACTTGGCTTCAGGGATTATGCTGCATCTTACTGACAAGGAAGGGAAGATGAATTGGGAACAGTTGTTTGATGCTTCTCAATGTCAAAGTAAGGATTTAGGTCTTTGCCCTATAGGATGGAGAGCCATGGAAGGTTTGGTCATCAATGCAGGAACAGCTCTGGAGCTAATTTCCACAGACAACTCTCTCCATTAGAAAGAAACCAAACACTTGGGTGTAGCTTCTCCCAGTTCAAAGAATTTTAAATTTTATTTTAAACAACAACAAAGACACTTGGGTGAACCACTTCTTCTCGTGTATGTAGTTAGGACTTGAGTATTTGCAGTAAACAGAAAGGCCAAATGAACCTGGATTAATCAACGAAAGGGATGTAAGGGCTCACTTAACTGAGAGTAGCTAACATATCTAGAGCATATGCTAAGTGCCAGACACTATTAGAAGTGCTTAACACTTATTAATGGATTTCATCCTCACCACTCCATGGGGAACCTACTATCCTTGTCTCTATTTTGCAGGTTGAAATTATAAGACACAGAGTGTCCAAGTTCACGTGGCTAAGTTATACAGCCAAGATCTGAACTCAGGTAGTTTTACTCGAAAGTCCATTCTTCAGTCACTTTGCTAGACTGTCTTCTTTAACTGAAAAGTCTGGCAGTGGGATCAGCTGCTTAAATGTCCACATTTAGGGATCAAAAAATGTCACAGGATTGGGCCATCTCTCTCCATCCTCTGACCCTGTTTTCATAAGGATTGGTTTCATCCTTTACCTCCAAGATATGTCTCCAGCAGATGTGGAATTTTCTCTTTTATTCTTACTGCTTACAAACCAATAGTGAGATACTAATTTTGTCTCTCCCTAATGACTCCACAGTCATTCTAGAAACATGTCATATTGACTTTATGTGGGTCACCTGCCCATCACCTATTCAGTTGCTGTTGCCAGAGAAATGGAATATTCTGAATGCCAGTTCTAAAAGCTCATTTGTTGTGCTGCTGGTAGAAGAAAGCAGAAAAAAGTTTAGATGAAATATAGAAATATACCTGAGAGGAATGCGGCTGTTTTTCAAAACACATCAATCCGTGCAGTTGTACCTGCATCTCCTCAGGTTCTGCATCAGATTGAAAATATTAAAAAATATGTAATAAAAAGTAATACAAATTAAATAAATGATACAACTGTTTACATAGCCTTTACATCGTATTAGGTATTGTAAGTAATCCAGGGATGATTTAAAGTGTACAGGAGGATGTGCATAGATTACATGCAAATCTTATACCACTTTATATAAGAAATTTCAACTTCTGTGGATTTTGGTATCTGAGGACAGTCGTGGAACCAATCCCCCTGCAGATACCTAGAGAGAGCTGTAATTACCAGGAGAAATGTAAATAGACATTCAGTGGATAGAAGCACATATTAAATTAATGGGCAGGATTCATTTTTTGGCCTCTCCACTTGGGGTTCTTTCTACAAAAATGTTACCAAACTCGAGTATGTCATATTGAGCCTGAGTAGAGGTGAGGAATATAAAGCTCTTTGGATATGGACTTCTCCCTCTGGGATCGAGTTTACTGTGATAAAGGGTAAAGAGGAGAGGGAATCTTGTGGCTAAACATCTAGAGCAGAGTCAGAGCTGAAATGCTGCTTAATTGAGAACATGGGCATATATGACAATGAGAAATTTAGGTTAGTAGTTAGGTAGAATTTCCCTGCACTGGAATTGTTAACAGGAAGATTGCCAGATCTCCTAAAGCTTTTCAAAAATAGAGTATGGTGCATCTGGAAAGATTAGAGTACTAAGCAATGCCAAAAACAAGAATTGTTCTACGTTGTTCTTCTACCTTTGTGGTTATATGCAATCTTTGTTTTTGTTTGTTTTGTTTTGGTTACTTAGCTTTAATTTTTGGTTTTTGGAAGTTGTTTTATGTCTACTGTCTTGGGCAAAGGGTAAAATGCAGCCAAGAACATGTTAACAGACATCCCCTAAAGAAGAAAGCAGGCTTTGGTCTGAGTCAGCAAGCTTCGGACTGTGGTAGCTTCCATTGTTCTTCTCTAGAGTTACGAATGGGGGAAAAGAATTTGAAATTCCCACCCCAGGGGCATTTGCTCACTGCCTCCATGCTACCTTTGCTTTAATTCTGTCTTCCAGGACCACCAGGATCTGAAAACATCGTCAGTTATGCAGACTATCTTTTGCCCTTTTTCACTGGAGGATTCCTGCAGAACCTCTCAGTTTAGGTTTTGATAAGCAGCTAAGTCTTTGAACACATTAACATGAGGATTAGTACTTTGGGTTTCCCTGGTGAATATTTTCTTAGGGCGGAGGGTAGAGGAGACTGGCTGGGGGTTGCTGAACCTTAGGGCAGTGCTTTTCAAACTTTAATATGCATGGTAATTATTTAGCAATCTTACTAAAATGCAGATTTCCATTCACCAGGTGAGGCCCAAGGTTCTATGTGTTTAACAAGCTTACAGGTGATGTCCTTGCTGCTGGTCCATGAGCCATGCTGAGAGATGCAGGGTTTGTCTATTTTCTCTCTGTCCCTCCAGCTTTTCCTCATGTCTGCCCCATATATGCCTTCTGAGCAAGTATCATATTTGTGCTTGGCAAAAATATCAGGGTGCTTGATTCTCCAAATCATACATATTTAAGAAAGTATTTTTCAAATTATGTAATGAGGCATTTAAAACTGATCTATCAAACATCCCTCCATCCTATTTTTTAATGACTTTATTGCCTAACCCCACAAGTGACAAAGGAAATATATGATTAATGCTTAACTAATTATTATTTCTCATATATGCAAAAGGAAGCTACCTTCTATTAAAGTACTCATTCTGGTATTCCTCATTTGATGCCACACTCTTTGGATGCCTGCCAGGTTAACGTGTAAAACTCTTCTTCCCTCTTCACGACCTTGTGTCTTTTCACAGGACATGCATGTTATCAGCACCGATGAGAATCAGGTGTTCGCAGCGGTCCAAGAATGGAACCAGAATGACACGTACAACCTCTACATCTCAGACACACGTGGTGTCTACTTCACCCTGGCCTTGGAGAATGTCCAGAGCAGCAGAGGCCCTGAGGGCAACATCATGATCGACCTCTATGAGGTATGTCACGAGGCATATGTGGTCCTAAGCCACAGCAATGCCCAGCTGGCTGATGGAAGCCCCACATGGACTCTTTTCCTGGTCATTTTAATACAGTTCCTTATGTGGCCTCATTTCTCTTGGGAAATGGAGAGATTTGCAGAACATTTTTATTAGTTAATTTGCAATCCACAGAACATCTCTGGGAGGGATTCTGGGAGAGATTCTTTTTTGACAAACTCCACAGGACATGAAGGCTTAGCGGACTTGCGGAATGTCTGGGGAGGCAGCCAATTACAGGGTTTGACGAGAGTGGCCTGCATGCGATGTTTGGACATAGTTTTGAAAGGCAGACAGGGCCGTGAGTAAAGGGATGGTGGATGGCACTCCCTTGTCTCTCAGAAGAAAGAATGAAGGGGATCAGGTCTCCTGCATCCAGTCAGAAGACGCTTCATTTGGACTTGAAGACCTTTCTGGTTAAATAAGCTCCCTTGGCTAATGGCCTTTTTCTCACAGGGCCAGAGAGTGAGATAAGATTAGCAGGTGTCTGTCTCCTAAATCCAGAAAAATAAAATAAACAACTACTACAACAAGAACGGAGCTTAGCAGACTCTTTGTTTCTCAAGATGGCTAAGATTCAAAAGAAAATCATGTATGTTGGATTGGTTAGCTTTCATGATAAATACCAATGCTTTAATTGCCATTGAAGGCACAGTTAGCTAGAAAGAAAACTGCTGCCTTGGGATGGATCTTATCCATTCGTCAGTCTTATCATGCACTACGAAAGATTTATAATAGGTTATAATAAGCCATTTGAAAACATTCAGAATTTGGGAAGTGCAACAATATACCTATATTCTCTCTGAAAAAAAATCTAAAATGGATTCAGATATGTACAGTCATAGTGACACTATCATTTAGTCAAGAATAAGCGCAGTGAGTCAAGAGGTTGTTTGTCTAAGAAGTAAGGATATATCTAGTATGAAAGAAACTAACTTCACTTAAGAAATTTTAACCTGTCATTGTAATCCCTTTCAATGTGTTCTATCTTCCTCCTCCTTCAGAGGTTCTTCGTGATTTTTTTCTAGTATCTAAACTTTTATGTATGTATAAAAGCATATTAGTAAACTGTATGCCAAAGTTAGAGCCCAGGTATTTGTAATAGAAATTATGGCAGACTAGCATAGGGTCTAGTTTATATGTATATGTTTAGAAAATTCTACTGCAAACTTTTTCATACTTTCACAAGGTTTTCCACTTCTTCTTCTGCCCATGTTTCAGATAAATACAGTATCATGTATGACAACCTCAAACTGTATTCTAGAAGAAATTTACATATTGTGATGATTTAGTTTCAACTTCATGTTGAATAAAATTTAATTTAGAGTACAGATTTTGGATTTAGGTTGCCTAAGCTTAAATCCTAGCAATGCCACTTCTATGTATTCTTGAGACAAATCCAGTAACTTCTGAGCCACAGTTTCCTTGCTTAAAATATGGAGATAAATATGATACCTACTAGATGTGATTTTTCTGAGGATTAAATGAATTAATCCTTTCAAAGCACGGAGCACAGTGCTTAAAATACAATAATGCTCAACAAATTATAGATAGCATCATTAATATTATGTTCCAGTGTGTTCAAGCACCACTGCAGTGTTCTACTCTCCTAGCCTTAACATCTACCCACATTGTTTAAATGCCCAAAACATTTTTATTATTTCGGATTCCTACATCTTCCCATATTGCAATTAGTGCAGCCATATGACATTCTTCATATCAAGTAGTTGTCTTTTTTTTTCTTTTCTTTTGATATGGAGTCTCGCTCTGTCACCCGGGCTGGAGTACAGTGACACGATCTCGGCTCACTGCAACCTCTGCCTCCTGGGTTCAAGCTATTCTCCTGCCTCAGCCTCCTGAGTAGCTGGGACTCCCACCACCACGCCTAGCTAATTTTTGTATTTTTAGTAGAGACAGGGTTTCACCATATTGGCCAGGCTGGTCTCAAACTCCTGACCTTGTGATCCGCCTGCCTTGGCCTCCCAAAGTGCTGGGATTACAGTAGTTGTCTTCTTATAAACAAGTGTAAATTACCACATTTCTTTTTCATTGGTAAATAGACTATAAACAATAGACTATAAACATTTTAACTTGAAGTGTGTTTTGTTGAAATGTCATGCATTTTCTTGCCTTGACTCAACACTGAGCATGCTCTGAGCATTCACTGGCATGAAGTCAAAGCAACTGCCCAAGCTTAATCACCCAGTTTTCTTTCCTGGCCCTCATTCTATCCTTGATCTCCCAAAAACATGTTCTGACTTTCAGGTTCCATCTTCCCCTTCCTGATTATCCTCTTCCCTCTTTTTGAGTCAATATGGAATTGATTCTCTGGATAAATTTTGTTTGCTGCCAGAAATAAAAACCATTTTAATTGGTCCCTTGATGATGAAAAAATGACAAGTTTAGACAGGAATGACTTTGCAATGTCTTGTTATTTGCAACTCTTTTCATGACTAGTTTTCTGAATTCAAACATCAGTAACAGGTATGGAATGAAAAGAGGAAACAAGGCGACCTCTGGACATGCCAAACATTGCTTTGTTAATCTTGTGCTTCCCCTTTGTGCCTCTTTTGCAGTTGACTATCTGTAGGGAAACTGCTGGCTCTTATTATCATCATTTTGAGCAGTGGTATGACTGTATTGTGTAAAGGTGCTCTGCATCCTGGGGCTGGGAGAGAGGAGTCTTTGTTTTATTAGCCTGACAGTTCACGGCAACTTGAATTGAAATTGATGTGATCAGAACGGCAGTGCCGTATCTGCTGATTACCTAGATAGAAAGAATATTGGCTGACACGGAGCCTGGCACAAATGTTCCCTTAAATCTGATTGTTCTGGCTAGCAGGAAGCTGAAAGCCATCCAGCATGAATTTCCCAGTAGAATTGTAATGAATGATGAGAGCTTAGAGATAAATGAGAAGTAAGAAAATCCATAAATGAATTACTAAGGAGCAAAGATGAGCAACACATGAGGTGGGGGTTACAGAGACAGCATACATGGAGTGCATGTCTGCTCACATTTGGGGTGACTGAGGAGGATGGCCTTTGTTCTTTGTTTGCTTTTGCATGCCAATTATGTGCTATTCCTGCATTTGTGAGCTCTTCAGGCTATTTTAGCAGAGGTGAACTGTATAATGTATAAACATGTAGATGGGTCTGTGCGTCACGGATGTGCACTGCTGATGGGTCTTTGTAAAAAATGCAGAAGGAAGCACTGTGCTCATTAAAATTAAGCATTTTGTTTGCACATATGTTGGAACCTGGATACAGATTCTGTGTTCTCTACCCTAGAACTATATGTGTATATGGAATGAGAGAGAGAAATGCTAGAGACAAAGTGTTGGGGGTACAGCCTTATATGGTTTAGTTATTGAAATACCAGAATTTTCCATCAGTGTGAATTGGACTCCATTCAAGAGAGCCAAGAAATAAGAGACAAGAAAGTTGGCCTCAGAGCAAAAATACTAGAAATGGATTTTGTTGATATTAATAATGTCTAATATTTTGGGCCACTTTGTGCCAGGCATGGTGTAAAAAACCTTCCGTAACGATCTCATTCAATGCATACATTAACTTTATGATGTAGGAACTGTTGTCACTTTCACTTCAAATATAAGTAAATGCAGGCAGAGAGAATACAGCAACTTTTGCAAGCCCCCAAAGATGGTAAGTGGCAGAGTTAGGACCTAAACCCTAGAGTATGCAAACTCTCAACTATAGACTGTCATGTTTTCCCTGAAGGATCCGCATCTGGGCTCGTATTTGGTTGTGATACGAGCATTAAGACTGAAGAACATAGAAGGGCAGGGTAAATAGAGTTAGACTTTGCATACCAGTTGAAAACAGAAGACTGGAAGAAGAAAATGATGAAAGTCAATGTAAAGAGAATCAGAAGTTTGATTGCCTGAGACCTATCTATGCAGCGCCTTTAGTACCAAGTGCTGAGTTACAGCTAAGTTCAGGCCATATTGACACATGGCTCGCAGTCTTGTCGGGTGGATGTATTTGTGTAAGAAAAGCCTGGAAACAAGTGTCCTAAAACTCCATCACACCTGAATAGAATGAATGTTCCAGTGGCATCGTGTGGGTTGGGGAACAGAAGACTGCATGTCTGGTGGTGGCCAGAGCAAAAGAAATGTGCTGAGTGTATCTGAGAAGAGTGATGCCTGATGTATTTGTGTAGTGTGGATGATGAGAGGGAGCCTGACAGGTTTGGATGACACCTTCTCTCCTTTGGGAAGGGAATATTAATTAATGATGATGAAGAGCACTTTGGCTTAATAGACAATGACAGTTCACCCCAGCTGAGTGCAAAGGGTTGTGTTGGGAGTGAAGCCACTTGGCTGACAAATTCAGAATACACAAGAATGTGTGCATACATGAGTGAGCCCTGGTGGGTGTCATGAAGGACAGCCAGTGACCAGGGCATGTTCTGTTACACACAGTGTCTTCTGTATCCTCTCTTTAAAAGAGAAAACTCAACGGTTATAATAATATAGCATACACCTTGATTTCTTGGAGAAAGACTGCCTCTTACAATCTAGGTTAGGAGGTAGGGAAGAAAAATGCTCTCCTATTGAAGATACGTTTATTACAGGATATTGAATGTACTATTGGCCAGGTGGAGTGGCTCACGCCTGTAATCGCAGCACTTTAGGAGGTGGAGGCAGAAGGATCACCGGAGGCTAAGAGTGTGAGACCAGCCTAGTCAACACGGCAAAACCCTGTCTCTACTAAAGATACAGAAATTAGCTTAGTGTGGTGAAGTCCCAGCTACTTGGGAGGCTGAGGCAGGAGAATCACTTGAACCCTTGAGGTGGAGGTTCCAGTGAGCCGAGATGGTGCCAGCCTGGGCGACAGAGCGAGACTCCTCCTCAAAAAATAATAATAATAATAGTAATAATAATAATAATAAAATAAAAGAATGTACTATTATTTCAGGCTACTGTCTCTTGAGGAGGAGAGTGCTGTTTGAGGAGGAGAGTGCTCTTTGGTTGGGGCAACAGAGAAGGAAAGAACATTTAGGTTTTTCTTGGCCAATGGTTTCCCTGATTGTGAAGGCACCCCTGGCCTCATGTCTCTCCTTCCTGCTATCCTCTCTTGAGAAGAGAAAAATATCCCATCCACAAAGCCCAAAGAAATTGTGGCCATGAATATGTTCTCTTTCTTGCCACAGTTGTTGTTTCATCTTTTTAATTTTTTTTTTCAAATTTTGGCACTTAGGATTTGTAATTTAAATCTGAGACTGAGAGGGTGGTAGTATTCATCTTTTAGTCAACATTCAAGGCAGAAATAAGCAAAAACACCTGCACAGGAGTCTTCCCAACTTAGCCTCTGCATGGAGCTTACAAAGGGTTTTCTTACACAAATACATGAGTTCCTTTGAATTAATTTATGATAAAGAGTATAAGGAGTACTAGAGATGTCTATAAGAAGATTCCTGATTCCCTTAAGAACAGGACAGAACCATCCAGAAAGTAAACCTAAAAAACACGGGAGAAATTCCCAGCACCTAGCACATTCTAACTCTCAAAAAATGTAGTTGTTGAGATATTCTACGTATTATATCTGCAAGTGCCTAGAAGATCGTATGATACTTAGTAGATGCTCAGAAAATATTTACTGAATGACTAGAGTAAATGTACTAATGACTGAATAAAATACAATTTATTTGAGTAGAACATTCTGATGCGATATTTCTCTCAGGCGATATTTCTCTAGGATAAAAGGAGAAGTTTGAAGAGGCAGTATAGCCACAGGCCTAAGGGTGTAGATAGACTCTGTAGTTAGACAGACTGACTCGGAGTCTAGATCTAAGATTCTCCAGGGGGATGACCTTAGGCAAGTGATTAGCCACATCTGAACTTCAGTTTTCTTATCTGTAAATGAGGATAATATGAACTCTAATGCATGCAGATATTCACAAGTTCCTGTTTGCAAAGCCTTTCATGTACAGGTTGAGGATACCTTATCTGAAATGCTTGGGACCAATAGGGTTTCAGATTTTAGATATTTTTGGATTTTGGAATATTCACATATTTATAATGAGATATATTGGAACTGGGACCCAAGTATACACACAGGATTAATTTATGTTTCATACACACCTTATCACATAGCCTGAAGTTAATTTTAAATAATATGTTTAATAATTTTGTGCATGAAAGTTTTTGTATTCTAGAAATTTATTTTTTATGTTTTATTGGTACATAATAGGCACACATTTTCAGGGTATATATAATAATGTAATTTATATAATTAGTAAATAACATATTAGTGTACTTGAGATTATTCATCACCTTAAATATTTTTCTTTTCTTTAGAGTTTTGATTGTGTTTTGCCTGTGACCCATCACATATGATTAGGTGTAGAATGTTTCACTTACGGCATCATGTCAGTGCTAAAACATTCTAAGTTTTGGAGCATTTTGGATTTTTAGATTAGGGATGTTCAACCTCTGGTACCTGAAATTTAATAATCAATACATTTGGGTTGCCATTATTGTGATATCTTTCCTCCAAAACAGCTTTATTAAAATATAATTCACATATCGTACAATTTATCCACTTAAAATGTAAAATCCAATGGTTTCTAGTATGTTCACAGAGCTGTGCAGCCACCACCACAATTTTAGGCCATTTTCATCATCCAGTACAGAAGCTCCACAACCATTAGTAGTCACTCCCCGTTTCTTCTCCTCGCATCTTCTCCCCGGTCATGGTTACCAGAGGCTTGGGTGTCGCACCTTCTAATGCAGAACGCTCACTGCCTATTTCAGTAGGAACAAAGACGGGCTGGCGCGGTGGCTCACACCTGTAATCCCAGCACTTTGGGAGGCCGAGGCAGGTGGCTTGCTTGAGCCCAGGAGTTTGAGACCAGCCTGGGCAATGTGATAAAACCCTATCTCTACCCAAAACAAAACAAAACAAAACAAACAAACAAACAAAACTCCCAAAATTAACTGGGCATGGTGGCGTGCAACTGTTGTCCCAGCTACTTGGAAGGCTGAGGTGGGAGGATCGCTTGAGCCCAGGAGGTCGTGGCTGCAGTGAGCTGTGGTCACACCACTGCTCTCCAGCTTAGGTGCCAGGGAGAGACCCTGTTTCAAACAAACAAAAAAACAGGGTTCTTTGTATAAAGTTACTTTACTATTACTAATTTTAAAGAGTAGCTTGGTAGAGTGAATGACAATCTGAAGGTTGTGTTAGAGTAGGAGACCATAATGTGAGAGGTCACAGGGGATGACAAAATTGGAATTAATATATGATAAAGAGTATAAGGAGTACTAGAGATGTTTACGGGAAGATTGAGTCCCATAGGAAGATCCCACAGTTGTTGACAGCCAAGATACAGGTACCATCTGTATGAGAGACAAATTAAAGAACAGAGAATAAGTGTCGGGATAATCAGGATGAAAAGAGATTCTGGTTTCTGGAAAAGGTTTATGAGCTGAATCTTGAGGGATGAATAGGTAGAGGCACATCAGGAGGTTGTCCAAGGGAGTTGGGGGTAACCTTTGTGAACAAAGAGAGTCAGATAAGAGAAGGGAAGAAAGTGTTCTGAGACCATCATGTTGGCAACAGGAAATGCACCAATGTACTTTGTGTTAGACTTAAGGTTTGAGCTGTAACACTTCACATTTAAAGTCTAATTAAAATGATATCTTGACTTATATTAAATAAGAAATAACTGTTAATTACTTTTGAGATATCTGGTAGCACATTTCTCTATAGGAGAAGCAAAGACTAAAGTAGCTTTCCAGCACACTCAGAATTCTTAAAGATCTTTATGCAGAATTCAGACGGGCAGTAAAGGCAACAATTCTTCTCCCAAAGGAGGACAGACTTCCAACAGTGGGATGTACCATTCCCATGGGAGTTTCGTCATCAGAAATTCTGTGTCTATGGGAAGACATGGCTTCCACAGGAAATACTGCTTTACCCCACCGTACCCCATCCCTCAGCTCCACTCTATTCCATAAATATGCATGCAGTGTGGATACAGAGAGGTTATCTAGAAACATAAACATGCCCCCTCATCCTCAGTGGAACCTCAGACCTTACACTCACACAGAGAGAGACATATACTACATGCATAGGCAGGTACACACGTGTACACCCACGCACATTCCACGTTTGGGGCACTCATGCTTGGTATTAGTCCCGTTGATATCTGAAATCCTACAGTGAGAAGGTAGAGGTTCCAGGAAACATAGGATGAGACCTTAGAATAGAGCACTGGAAGAAAGTGGCTCGTGCATGCCTAGGGGTTTCCATGAGACACACAGAAAGATGGATTTCTCAAGCTCAGAGTGAAAGGAACAGTGAATAGCACAAAAACCTAAGACTAGGGCTGACTACCTTTGCAGACCAGGCCAAAGCAGCAAAAGAAAATAACAAAACAAAAAAATCCTACCTTAAATGGATAAAGTGCCTTGGCTGCAAGAGGAAAATAAGCGATAAGCAGACCCTCTCCAGCTCTATCCTGTGTTGATACACATTCCCTTTACTTTGCCAAGTTTTTATTCCTCAAGATAAACCTGAAGGCCAAGCTGCCAGAGATGAATTACAAAGCACAGCGTTTTGCTCAAGTGGCATTTGATAATGCCAAGCAGTTGGGGGCCAATAAAGTCGCCACTTCTGCAAATCAAATGAACCAGCTCCCAAACATGCATAACCCGGCGCTGGCACCCTTGCCAGAAGAGGGAGAGGGCAGGAAGGAAAATGGGCAACGAAACTACTGGAATAGGTAACATTTTTATTCCTTCTGCACTTATTGTCACCCTCTTGAGTGTTGAATGGCTAAGACAGGGTCATTTCTCATTCCTGGGAATGGTATAGAGGAAAGACCAGTATGACTTTGTGAAATTATGATTTACGTAATTTAATTTTTTAAAGAATTGGCAGTATATTCATATTTAAGTATGTAACAGCTTCTTGAACATATGCAAAACCAATATGGAGTTCCCTGGTGGGCAGCCCTTGCGGAGCTGGTGCAGTGAATTACTAAATATTATTTGTAATTAACGCACTGCTGTTGGGAGGTAGAGTGCTCCTGGAGTTTATGCCTTCCACATTTGTTGAGGTTAGACAATGCACAAGAAATTGTTCTGTGCTATTGATTGCCCAGAATGCACCGTGTTTCCTGTATATAATAGTTCAAAGTATTCCTCTCCACAACTGATTTGTACCATTTAGTTGTTTACCATACTTCTTGTTTCAAAAGAGTACAAATGTGGCCCAACTGTAAATTATCCCAGATGCCAGATCAGCGGGTACACACTAATGAGGTCTGACTGTCAAAAGCAAAGGAAAAATGTGTGTCTTCTATCGATTGAAACCCAACCTCTTAGAATTGACAGATTCAAGCTGTATTTGAAGTCAGGCAGATTTGGGTGTGAATCTCAACTTTGTGTGATCTCAGTTTCTTCATCTGTAGAATTGGGGTAAAAGCTGCAGGTGCAGGTTTGTAGTGAGTATTAGAGGTTTTATAAATAAAATACTGGACATAGTGCTTGGCGTTTGGCGAGGTCTGAAGAGGTGATAGCTATTGCCTCACTATTCTGCTTAAAAATTTTTCATGTTGTAAAGGGCCCAAGTTAAGTAGGTTTAAATATGCTTGTTAGCCTGCTCACTTACTCCCTAGGTGAGTTCCACCTAGGCTTCCAGAAAGCCACCAAGTCAAAGTGTCTATTTTCTCATCCTCAAAATGTGGCTAATGATAATTATTCCATGGTTATTGTGAGTATTAAATGAGGTAATGTACATGCAGCGTTGGAATGCATTACTCAACATGTTTCAGTCTTTTTCCTCACTGTCCTCCTGTTCTCCTGGGTTGTTACAATTTCAAGCAGGGTAAAATGTGCATGAATGTGTTTGATAAACTCCAAAACACAAGAAAAATATAATGCATAATTATTTGCTTTTGCAAGATTTTGACAACTTACTAATGATTACTTCTTACCTAACATATAGAAGAGAAGAGACAATCATTTTCAGAGGCAAATAATTAAGAGCATCTGTTTAGGCTGAGAACAACGGTATTTTAAAAACAAAGTAGGGAGTATTTGATGATTTAGGAAACCCACCATTTATTTAAATTTAAAAGCTGTCCTCTTATATTCAGTGCATTCTGGTGGCTTAACAGAGAGATCTTACACAGAAATAAAGCAACAGTAATTGGATCAGGAGCTTTAACTGACCTCTTTCAATTGCCCTAGCCTGAAGATAGCTTGATAATTGAGGTAGGCATTAAGAGCATAAGCTGTGAAGCCATAGAGTTGTGAGGTGATAATCCTGAGTCTGATACTTACTGTGTGCCCTTGGGCAGTGTGACCTTAGGCAAGTCACTTTATTTGGATGAGCCTGAGCTTTCTTCATCTGTGAAATAGAATAAACGATACCAAGGAGGACTGTTTTAAGGATTAAGTGAGATCAAGTATTTGAGACTCTGGGTGCTACACTAGCATACAATAAAAGTAACCCCTATTTATTTATTATTACTTACCAAGCAACAGAGCTGAAACCATGAGAATTTATCTCTTGGCAACTGCAGGCTCCTGTCAGCCTATGTTAGGGGTAATAAGAAGTCGCTATCAAACTCTTATTGTGACCCCCATATGATAAGGATCACCAATCTGTTGTTGTTTGTCCAGTAGCCTGGGAAGTCATTATACCTTGAGTGTCACCGCCTTCCCCCATCGTCAACCTTTCTTTCCTCCAAGATAAGTGCTCTCAGCTGACTTTGACAGCCTTCTTTTTTTTAAGTAAACAAATATATCGCTTCTCAAATTGATGTATTTTTCAGCCATGTCAATTTTTCCCAGGTAGCAGGGATAAAGGGAATGTTCTTGGCTAACAAGAAGATTGACAACCAAGTGAAGACTTTCATCACATACAACAAAGGCAGAGACTGGCGTTTGCTGCAGGCACCGGACACGGATCTAAGGGGGGACCCCGTGCACTGCTTGCTGGTGAGTCTTCATATTGAAGCAGAATGCCTCACACAGTAGAGGGACAGAAATGGATATTTAACAGAGGATGAGGATAGTTCTGGGACTTTTGCTCAGTTCATGAACAAAAGGGAGTGGGGAGGGGCGTGAAGGCAAAGGGTATAGAAAACTCACAGCACTGCCTAGTGTGATGTGCCAGAGAGATAGGAGAACATGGGCAGTTTCTTGTGCCCTTCCAGGATCCTTGGTTCCTGCCCAAGTTCTGATGAGGGCCTCAAATGGTAGTTTGAGGGAGAATAGGACAGTTTCTATCCCTGGTGATGATATACCCCGAACAACCTACTTGCTCATGAGTAACCTGTTACAGAACTAATGATACATAAATTCAGCTGTAGAGTTGATGAACTGAATGCAGAGTCGTGTAGGTGTATTTTCCTGTGGAGATGTTTAATCATATTTTCAGAGGAGTTTATGACTCAAAAAAGGTAAGAACCACTGATTTATACCCTTATTGGTATTCTTTACAATATGTTCTGTTCATTTTTGTCTTATTCTGTAAAGCTGAAGTTGGCAAACTATAGCCTGTGGGAAAAATACGGCCCACCACTTGTTTTTCTAAATAGGGTTTTATTAGAACACAGTCATGCTTATTCATTCACGTATTGTCGATGGCTGCTTTCACTGTACAAAGGCAGAATTGAGTAGTCATGAGAGAGACTGTTTGGTGAACAAAGGCCAATGTATTTATTTTCTGTATCATGAAAAAAGCCTGATATTTATTACCTGGCCCTTTACAAGGGTTTGCTGACCCCTACTTTAAAGTATGGCTTCCTTTTAGTTGCCTTACATTTGGGCAGTGTGTAGATTCGTAGGAATTTATTTATATATTTGATATATGATGGCATCCAAAAGGAGGATCAAAGATGAATCTTGCTTTCAAGGAGTTTGCAGTCTACTTGGCTACTTGAATGTGACTAGATTAATAAATGGAAGACTGCAGAGTCACATCTCATTCCTCTTAGTAGCTCTGATGCCTGCCCCAATTTTGACACACAGATAAGTACTGAGTGAATGCAGAAGGAGGTGAGGAAGAGAAAAATTGCAAATTGCAAATTGCAAACATTATTAATACTATCAGTGTCTGTAAAACACTTCAGAAGTTGTGTCTAAATTTAGAAAAAAGAGAGATGATTGTGTAAGCCTAGAGGGAGGACCACTTCATCTGAGTAAGAAGGGCTTGTAGGGGATGGGGGTGTGTGTGTATGAATTACACGTATATAGTTGTTCACACTCTTCATGCAGTTCTCACTTTGATGTTATCTGCACTCAGCTTGCTTCCTTCCATCCCGTAAAGTCTGGACAGTCACTTTGCAGGTTCATCTCTCACAGCTGTAGGCAGGTCACCCTCCTAGTTGAGAAGATGCCAGCAGCCATAGCTTGACCTTATTAGTTGCAGAGAATATCACAGTTGTCACTGTGCATCAGGGAAGTAGTCTAAAATTCAGCTTCCCACTCAGCTTCTATCCTTATTACTGGCAACTTACAGGGGGAAAAGGCCAGTTGTTATAGTAATGGCAGTGACAGAGTAAGTAAATGTAGCAGCTATTATTGAATACCTACTCTATGCAAGGCACAGTTCAGTGGCATTTTAAAAAAACAGGATCACCTTCCTAGTTCAGCTATAGCAAGTTGGAGCATAGTGCTGCTTAACCAAAGATGCGTGGGATATGCCAGTTCCTTAAGCTGGTCTCTACTCCACAATTTGGAGATTAAACGCCTATGAGAGAGAATTATGAGAGAGAATTAACCATGTCACCTAAATGGGCTTGCCTGGGGACTCTGGCATCATAAATGAACCACTAAAAATGGCTTTTAAGCACTTAGCAAGGTATTCCCTGCTTCACCCCTAACCCAGTGTCAGAAACTCTTATTGTTGTACTTCCAAAATATAAATGTAGTATCAACTTACTTCCCTATCACTACTGGGACTGCCCCAATCCAAGCCAGCATCGTTGCTCACCTGATCCACAGTGACAGGCTTCTAACTGGTCCTCCCACTTTTACTTGGCAATCCCTTCTCTAGACAGCAGCCAATGGGACCATTTTTTAAAAAATCAACTTTGTTTTGAGGTAAAATACACATACCTGCAATTTTAAGAGTATAGTTCAGTGAATTTTGACAGATGTATATACCCATATAACCATTACTACAATCAAGACAGAACATTTCTGTTGCCCTAAAAAATACCTCTTTGTGCCTCTTTGCAGTTAGAACCCACACTCTCAGCCCAGCACAACCAATGATCCACTTTATTTTCCTGTATAATAGATTGTTGTTTTTTAAAATTGTGTGTAAATGGTATCAACTTGAACTTTTGAAAAATCAGATCATATCGCTTCTTTCCTTAAACCTTCTAATGGCTTCTAATACACGTAGAATAAGTAAAAATACTTTATCATGACCAATGAGACTTCATGTGATCTGGCCTCTGTGTAGTTCTCCTCCCTGGTCTCCAGCCTCTCCCCTCTCCCTTTCTTCCTTATATGTAAGCCAAGGTGGAGGAGGGGTTTTTCTTTCCATACCGTGAACTCATCATGTTCATGTATGTCTTAGGGTCTTTGCATTTGTTATTATTTCTCTTAAAATGTCCTTCTCTTTGTCTGGCTTGTTCTTGGCATTCAGATCATTGCTTCATTATCTTAATTTTAGAGAACTTTCTTGAGCATTCCCTGAAGTTGTATTTGTCTTTACTCTTTTTATTTTCTTCATGGTCCTTACTGTTATCTGAAATCAGCAGGTGTACTGCTTAATTTTCTTGTCCATCTTATCTTCTGAAGTGTGGGCTTCATGAGCCTAGGGACGGTGCCTGTCTTTTTGACCATTCCAAAGAATCAGCTCCAGGAATCATACCTGCCACGTGGTAGGGGCTCCACATGAGGGGTGCCATGTCTGGAGTATGCACTCCATCGAAAGGTGTTGTGACAGTTTCACATTTGGATTTTAATGGAAGCCGTTCATTCCCTCTGAGAGTCCACTGGAGGATTTGTCACATTGTCTACCTTCTGAAGCTCATGGGCTCAAGTGGAACCCAAAGTTAACAAAAGTAGGAAGCTCATTAAGATGAAAGAAAGATGGATTATTGGGATACAGATGTATGGAGCTCAGGAGTCTTCCAGCCTTCTTTCTTTGTTAACCCTGTTGTTTAATGTAGTTTTAACCTGAGCTTCAGAAAGCAGGCTGCAGGTGAGAAGGGGAAAATGACAAAGGGAAGCAGGGAGGAGAGACCAAAATCACTTTACAAAAATCTGCCAAAGGCACTAAATAGGAAAGGAAATTTTTGAGCTACAGGAGACGAAGACTGTTAAAAACCTTTAGGCTTGGGAGCTGGTGGCAAAGATGAGATAAAAAGTGATTTTAGATTGTGAGTACTTGGAAAGTGACAGTGTCACTGAAAGCACAGCCTAGTGATTAGAAAAGAGATTTTTCCAGCAGGACTGTTACAGATGTGGAATAAGTTCAGAATTACAGCCCGAATGCAATGTTCCTGGCAAAAAATCTATGCTATAGAAATAAGACATCTAGGGTAATTTGGGCTATATTTTTAGGACTTTTAGACTGATTGCCTGGAGGGCCCAGCTGGGATTTCTTTCCTCTGAAGACAGAATTGTACAATTAGATAGAATATTACAGGTCACAGTCCACCTGTCTCCAAAGCCTCAGGATTGGGCTCCCAAGAGGCAAGATGTGAGCTGAACTGAGCCTGTGACAAATCCTTGGGCCCTTAGGGAAAGCACACTGTTTCGTGGAAAGAGGCGCTGACTTTGTGGATTCGTCTGGCAGTTTTCTTTTCTTTTCTTTTCTTTTCTTTTTTTTTTTTTTTTTTTTTTTTTTGAGATGGAGTCTCACTCTGTCGCCCTGGCTGGAGTGCAGTGGCACGATCTTGGCTCACGGCAACCTCTGCCTCCCGGGTTCAAGCGATTCTCCTGCCTCGGCCTCCCGAGTAGCTGGGATTACAGGCATGTGCCACTACGCCCAGCTAATTTTTGTATTTTCAGTAGAGACAGGGTTTCACCATGTTGGTTGGCCGGGATGGTCTCAATCTCTTGACCTTGTGATCCACCCACCTTGGCCTCCCAAAGTACTGGGATTACAGGTGTGAGCCACCGCGCAGTTTTCTATTGGAACCGATCTGGCAGTTTTCTATTGGAACTGATCTGGCAGCTGCCCCAGGAGAATCTGTTTTTCACCTTTCTTCCATTGTCTGTGACTCCATATATTTTGCTGATTTGGGCTGGAGCTGAATTCCCCATACCCAGCCAGTTGATCCAGGGGCCTCCTTCCTCTTTGCCATTGACTCTTTATTGAAGATGTACTAAATTCGAATTTCAAGTCAGAGAAAGAAATTATACAAATGAGTATGTATTTCGGGAGGGAGAGTGTTAGGGATACTATTTGGGAGCTTGTTCTTTACAAAAGCTCTGATGTGTCTTTTCAGTACAGTATTCAGATTAGATACCATGGAGATAAAGGTACCATGAAGAAAGGATCTAAAGGCAGTTGATACAGAGCCTGAGGAGAAAGAATTGGGATTTGAAGCTGGTTGACCCTTAAGTAATATAACAGCTTTAAAGTTGACTTATTACATGATGGGGAAATGTCTTCCATTATATGGTAATTCCCCAGTGGGATCTACAATGCTAGAAATAATTTATGGATCACCTGGAGAACATTATGCTACGTGAAATAAGCCAGGCACAGAAAGACCAAGTCTGTGTTTCTTCTACTTGGAACCTAAAACAATCAAACTTATAGAAGCGGAGACAGAATGGTAGTCACTGGAGGCTAGAAGTCGGAGGAAATAGGGAGATATTGGGCAAAGGGTACAATGTTTAAGTTAGACAGAAGGAATAAATGATAAATACTTGAAGTATAAAATAATAATGGATCAGTTAAATTCAGCAGACATTTATTGAACACTTGCAATAACCGAAGTATTTTGTTGGTTAAAATAAAAGAATCAGGCAAAGAAAGGTAACTAGTAACTAGAGGTCCACTTATGGTTTCACGGGTTTGCAGACTCCCTGAAATTAAGTGCAAGACTCTGTGTACTTGTCTGTGTGCACTTTTTCTTGGTCTTTAGTTTGCATCAGATGCCCAAAGTTTGTACCTGACTGAGAAAAGATTACAGACTAACGATCTAGTTGCTCTTAGAATTGGTATGCCATGGATAATTGACATGCCATGGCCTGTGACTATGTGTAAGGATGCAAAGGGCAGCTTCCAATAATGTGTGCTGGTCATTCTATCCTCTGTAGGTCAGCTGCTGGCATTGGTGGTTTGGGTGTACATTTCTATATTTTCTGAATGTGGAAAGGTCAGGAAAATAGAGAACTGCCTTTGGAACAGGCTGTGCTTTGACTCTATTGACTTGGAGATAACCCTGGAAAGAAAAAAGCAACTATTGCGACTATTAGCCTGTGTAGGTAGTCAGCACATATTTGCTAATGAGATAAAAGAAGGCAGGAAGACAAGAGAAAGGAAGAGAGGGGCCTATGATGTGCCCCCAGCCTTGGCAAAATGTGCATAAGAACTGGAGAGCTTTGTCCTGTGTCCTCCAGGAACTTGGAGGGGTTTGATAAGCATTATAATAAAATATACTAATATAAACTATATTAATTGTTTACGACTTGACTTGGACAAATGTCCAAAACTGGTCAGTACAGCAGCTTAAGTTGAAAAAAGTGAAGATGAATCACTTCACACTGTTTTTTCCTTAAACATTTGTGTAGACTATAACTGCCTTGAAGAAAATGAAAGAAAAAAAGCCACAGAATATTCTCCTTGTACCAGCTGGGGGCAATCCAGTACTACAAATGTGAGAGTGGAGAAAAAAGTGCACCAAAAGATAATTTCTTATGTTGCTGTTACTGCGTGAACTGGTGTCTTTTTTTCTCAGATTAATAGATTTCAGTCCTCTGAAAGCGATAGCAACAGAGGCATGCTGAGGTAGCCAATGGAAAATGACATCTTTCCTTTGTTTTTGGTTTTGGTTTTTATTGTTGTTGTTTTGTTTTGTTTTGGTGTGGTTTGGTTTTGTATTAGAGATGGAGTCTTGCTCTGTCACCCAAGCTAGAGTGCAGTGGTGTGATCTCGGCTAACTGCAACCTCTGCCTCCCGGGTTCAAGGGATTCTCCTGCCTCAGCCTCCCGAGTAGCTGGGACTATAGGTGCCTGCCACCATCCCTGGCTAATTTTTGTATTTTTAGTAGAGACAGGGTTTCACCATGTTGGCCAGGTTGGTCTTGAACTCCCGACCTCAAGTGATCCACCCACCTCTGCCTCCCGAAGTGCTGGAATTACAGGCCTGAGCCACCAGGCATGGCCTGACATTTTTCCTTTGTAATGGCAACTGCCCCTTACCAAATAATCCTTAGGTCAGGTGGAAAATAACTTTCAAAATCTTCCAACCGTGGCAAGCAACTGGCTTAAGATTGCAAGTTGGGTGCTCTCCTGGCTAGGAGAGCCAGGTGCACCTGTTGCAAAAAGTCCTTGGTGATGCAAAATGTCCTCTGTTAAGCTCATATGTCTAGGAATAATCCCCAAGCAGTAGTCTGCTTCTTGGAATGCCATACAGATGCTCACAACATTATTCAGATTATGTGGTTTATAGTCCTGCCCACATACTTCTGGCATTGCTCTGAGTAAAATAGTAAAGTGGTATCTTTCATGTCCTAACAAAAAAGCATTACTTGATATTGCAAGCTTCTATTTATTATCTTGTTTAGATTCTATGCTAGGTTTCACAAAAGATGCAAAGCACTACGTAATGAGTTATCTTTATTTATAGAGTATATTCTTAGAGGGATATAATTGTATATACCTGAAATAGATAATACAAGATTGTGCATAGTGAAATAAATTGTTGTACATTAGAGGAGGGGAGACCCTGATAGGCTGCAGTTATCAGGAAGACTTTCATGGAAAACTGGTTTTGCACTCCTGGTTTATCCTGTCTTACATCATCTGAGTGTTGTACTATGCTGTTCTGGAACATCCACCGCATTTAATTATATCTGTTCTAGTCTTCCTCATGGACAAATAAAAGCCAAGCGTCTAGGCCTAATATTTCTTCTAATAGGGGCTGTCTTTTTTACTCTTGTAGAAGATTATAAAATGGAAACTCCTTTTTTTGAAAGATTTACATGAAATTTTTATGCAAAACCAATCATTTCTTACTATTGTTGTACCTTGAGAGTTTTACTTTGTTGGCAGTAAAGAAAATTGTGATCTGCTGTTTTATTTCACCAGCGTTCTGGCTGCTTTTATTCCTGAGTTTCATTTTCACTTTGTCATTTACTCCATCCTATATAAATTTAATCATTGCATCTGTAGGTGTCTGAATGTCTGCTGGCTGAAACTTACAGAGCAGAATAAAAGTAATAACAGAGATACATTGGTGATTCCAAAAACTCCAGTTGATAAGATTAGAAAGTAATCTTCCTGAGAGATGAAAAGAAATGTGGGTTCAAACACAAACTTATATTTTTTGACAACTCAGTACAAGAACTATTTTAAACAAAATTCATATAAGATTTAGTGTCCATTTTTTCTTGAAAACTGTTGATATCTCAATCAGATAATTTGACTGAGGTTTCTGCACAGATAAACAAGTCCCTTACATTTTCATTTAAATTTTTACTACTAGTGCATTTTGTTTACGAGTATGACTTTTATATTGAATGATTCTGATTCTGATAATATCCTGGTAGAGATGCTGGGTCAGTTGTTTGGCGGGTGTTTGGATAGTTTCATATACTTTTTCTATACAACTGAGACCAAGGTCTCAAATGGAGGATGACTAAGAGATGCCAACCTACTTTTTCAAAATCCTCCCACCCGACTTGACCTTCTCTCCTGGCTTCGTATCCCATTTCTCCTCTTCAGTCTTTCCTGATGACATACTGTGCTACTCACCTTTTCTGCTTCTTTTTCTTTGTTGTTGCTATTACTCAGGCCTGGAATATTCTTTAACCTCTTGAACATCTACCTACTGTTCATAACCTATCCATCTTTGCTTCAGGCACTGTTTTCTTTTTGGAGTCATTCATGATTCAAACTTCAGCATAGTATCTCTACCTTCTACAATCTCATACTATTTTGTCTCTACATTTTTTATGGCTGTTAAAATATTCTCTTTTATGGTAATTAATAGAAGGATCTCATGCCCTCTATATAAACTGTAAGCTCTGTAATGACAAAGACCAAATTAGATTATACCTAAAATGAAGGTGATCTTTCCTTTACTAACTTGAAGATTGTTTTACACTTAGTGGACACTAGATATTTGGGGGATGAAAGATGATGGGTAGGTATAGGTACAGTGGGTGGTTGGAGTGGTGCATAGATGTATGGTAAATGGGATGGTTGGTTAGATGGATGGATGGATGGATGGATAATCTAATTCTGAGCTTCAAATGACCATTTTGATTATGTGATTTTGTGGCACTTATTATTTCTCTTTTCAGCCCTATTGCTCACTACACCTTCACCTGAAGGTCTCTGAGAATCCCTACACGTCAGGGATCATTGCCAGCAAAGACACAGCTCCAAGCATCATAGTGGCATCAGGTAAGAAGCTTGCCTGGTTTGCTGGCTGTGGAAATAGTGTTTATTTTAAGAAGCTAGATATCTGTACTTGGAACTTAATGAGCAAGCTAAAAATATTTTTGAAAGGCACCTAAGCCATTGGCCCTGAAGCAAGTCTGCAGAAAACTCCTGCACAGACAGAATGCTTGCAGTCAAAATCTTTCTCAGGCAATGCACCTGCCAATATAGTCCATTGTTGCTTTTGCAGAAAGTTCTTTTCACTAATGTCATCTTTCTCTTTCTAGGTAATATAGGTTCTGAATTGTCAGACACTGACATCAGCATGTTTGTCTCTTCAGATGCAGGAAACACCTGGAGACAGGTAAGAAAATACCCTGGGTCAAATCACCAAAGTTTAAGTAACATAAAAATTGCCCAGCTTGGTTCAAATCTGGGAACTTTTTCAGCAGTGCTACACATAAATCCTAACGACTGTGAATATGTTTGTTTTTCCTTTTTTAATAAAAGTCTTAAATCTTGGAATTTAGCAAATATTTATAGAATTAGATTTTTTATCATTTAATAAAGATGTTCCTTATTCAGAGCTTGTATGTAAGGACATTTATAAGTCACAACGAAACCAAATTAAGTCTGACTAAATTTTTTCCTGTAGATGAAAACCAGAATACCTAAGGGTTTATCATATAGGGAATATGCAGCCTTAAGGGTAGATTACATATCTAATGCTGAGTTGGCTCCATAAATTCCCCTTGCCTTGAAGTCAGAATAGGAAGGAATGCAGATATAGAAATGGCCATTACCCAGGTGGTATTCTGAGATGTTTAAATCTCATGTGCAAAAGACAGAGTAATAACCATCAGGATGCATATGTTAGAGAAAGTAGAAATGGAATACTTTAAACCAGTGTGTTTAGCTTAAGTGCTTCATGCCTTTCTTCTGAATGAAAATTAGGTACCCATAGCTTATAAAACAGGCATTTAATAAGGTTTAGCAATCTTAACAAGACATGCACCTAATGCGTGGTGGTTATACCTCAATAAATATGTTTTAATAACCTACCAATGTTTAATTATCATACAATAACTAGCACTGTAAATTGAAATCTAATGCATAGGTAATCACACTTAGCAAGGAGAGCACTCTGCTTTACATTTTAGATAGAGGTGTCCACATTATGTTCCAATTGCCATTTCTTAGCTTCAGACTCTTTATAGATCCTCAGTGGGATTCTGATATTTTGAGCGGAGGAGGAAGGGAAGAAATTTGCATAAGAAACCCCATAGCAATTGATCTTGGAGGTATGTAGAAACTTGGACTATCCTAAGTAAACTTCCTTTGGAGAACAGAGAGCTAGGATCCCATTTTCTTCTTTCCAACACCCCAAACAAGGCAAAGAAGTCTTTACTTCTGTAGTCTTGGGGTGCATCTTGGGTATAAGAAATAAACAAATTGGAAGAAGAGTGTCTGTAATGTAACTCCAGGCAAGCCTATACTAATAATCTGAGAGAACAGTATGCATCTTATACAGAAAGGATCTAGAGATTGTTTCCATTGTGTCTCCATTTGACTTCAAATTTGTTTCTCTACATTTGGAGAAAGACCCAATGATACATGTACCCAAAGATGACAACAGAACTCACCATGATTTTGGTGGAACATCTATTAATTAAACAAGAACAGTTTTTGATAACAGTCGGAAACTTCAGAGTAATAAGATCTGGAAAGGGCACTGTAATGCAGCAAGTCCAAGTTCCGTCCATTACTGTATGCATGATCTCAGGCAAGTTACCACATCTCTCTAAACCTTAGATTCCTTATTTATGAACATGAGACTGTTGGAGTAAATTATTTCTAAGGTTCCCTCTGTCTAGAGATGTATAATATATGACAGTTAACCAATATTCTGACATCATCATAACTGGGAATCAATAGAAATTATCATGAAAATGAAGGAATCTAAGCATGAACCCATAAATATTCATTGTTCAAATTTATTTTATACACACCTAAAATTATTTTGTGTAACACCAATGGTACAGTAGCCTATGTTGGGGAGAATTGTTCTATAACTTTATTTTCCCAAAGATTTAGGGAAACCTATTTGTATCATGGGAAGGATTTTTGTTCTCATATGAAGACTTATTCTTTGAAGGTTGGGTATGTGTGGATGTGGATGTGTGTCCATGTATGTGTTTTCCTCATCCAGATCTTTGAAGAAGAGCACAGTGTTTTGTACCTGGATCAAGGTGGAGTACTGGTTGCTATGAAACACACATCTCTCCCAATTCGACATCTTTGGTAAGGGCACCTGCTGCCTGTGTGATCTGCACCTGATGGTCCTGCACTGCTAAGATCAGTCTAGGAGTCAGGCTATCGAACTGTGTCTGTTTTTGCAGTAAATCTGTTACCAAAATGCCGAGGTTTGGTTCAGGTCCTCTTACTCTCCACACAAAAGGCCCATCCACTGAGACAACAATGTTGCCAGGAAAGAAAACTTTAATTGGGTGCTGCAGCCAAGGATATGGGCAATCAGTCCCAAGTCCATCTGTCTGATGACTAAAATTAGGGGTTTATATAGAGGGAAGAAACGTAACCAGGTGTGGGAAAACAGGAATTAGGGAAGGATAAAGAAGAGGAGGTGAGGAAGAGGAAGTGGTCCACAGGAAGCAAGTTGGCAATTAGACAGTCATGATGGGTAAGTTGTCTGGCTTCTCATTGTCAGATGTCTTTGTCTGGTAAGTTTCAGCTCCTTGATACTACCTGGGAGGCCTGATGGTTGGTTTCCTGAGAAAAGAACTCAGATAAGACAAATGTAACTTTCTCAAGTTTGAAGACAGGGAGGATCAATTTCTATGTTTATTCAAAGAAACCGTAAACATCGGTTCTATAGGACAGTTGGGCCAGTTTCAGAATGTCAAGGTCTACTAGAGCAGTGGTGGTAGGAAAGAGAAAGAGACACAGACGGGGGGTGGGGGGGAAAGAGAGAGAGAGAGAGGGAGTGTGTGAGAGTGTTTTACTCCCTGAGAGAGAAATTGCATTATACTTTGCAAATGTTATGATACTTTCACCCTCACTCCCTCACCAGTATATTGTTCTCTCAACAAGATTACAGGTAGAACAATGTTCATGATCAGGTATAGTCTCTGAATAGCTTGACTTCTTGCAGTCACCTTTCCCAAATAACATCTCCTGGAGTTTAATATCCATATCCATTTTTGCATTCCATACAGAGATGATCAACTCATCACAGTTCTGCTCCAGTCTCATTTCTCCTGATCTTGCTTTCTTGTTTTTCTTTTTTGAGGTGATATTCCACAATTCTGCCTGTGCATGTCCCACAGATGGATGTATAAGGACTAACTTCCAGAGGAGTTATCGATAGGCCCTTTCATCCGTGTTTTTGAAAGTGGTTCTCTCCATATATGAGTTTGTCCAAAATCAAAAGCCCAGTTTTCCTTCTACTGTTAGTTATTTTGATGACAGAAGGGAAAGCTGCAAAAGAGAAAAGAAAAACAGGCTAAGCTTTAGCAAGGGCATTCATAAAGAAACGCAGAGCAAAAGAAAAGATCCTGGGTGACCATCTTAGTTCATTTGGGCTGCTATAACAAAATACCGTCAACTGCGTGGCTTATAAACAACAGAAACTAATTTCTCGTAGTTCTGGAGGTTGAGATGTCCAGGATCAAAGTGCTGGCAGATTCAGTGTCTGATGAAGGCTCCACTTTTGGGTTTATAGATGGCACCATTTTGCTATGTCCTCACATGGTGGAAGGGCAAGGCAGTTCTCTGAGGCCTCTTTTATAAGATGACTAATTCCTTTCATGGGTGGTCCGCCCTTATGATTTAATCACCTCCTAAGGTTTCCACCTTCTAATATCATCACATTGGTGATTAGATGTTCAACATTTGAATTTTAGAGAGGACACAAGCATTTAGACCATTCCAGTGACCATCAGGACTGAAGAATTATCTTCTCTTGCTTTCAAGAGCCTATCCTGTACTCATTCATTCAGTGAGGTCAACCAGGATTTATAGTTGTAAGAAGGACACACTGAGGACTTGGTCACTTAGAGATGAGTTGATTGAAATCTAAGTAAGTCTTACAAGGTCATCACTCTTCAGTATCACCTGTGAGACTTGTTAGACAGTAGAGAGGTTTTGGACAGGGTCAAGAGCTTGAGGTCTAAGAAATAAAAAAATATCCAAACTTTCAAAAATTTTATAAAAGACTTATAGTTAATTCCCATTTAATGTAGCTGTTCCTTTATTGATGTTGTAATACATCTGTGTCCCCATGGCTTGGCTAACTGTATTTCTATTTTCTGATATAATTAAGAATACTTATTTATATGAAAGGCTCATTTTGACAATGTCTCAGCTACTTTTAAAATGTATTATCTCTGGGTTGAGAGTGTCTTCCCTTTGAAATGACTTTTTTTTTTTTCCTTCGGAGATCTGATGACTGATATTTTTTATATCATTAGGTTGAGTTTTGATGAAGGGAGATCTTGGAGCAAATACAGTTTCACATCTATTCCACTTTTTGTGGATGGGGTTCTGGGTGAGCCTGGAGAAGAGACTCTCATCATGACGTAAGTTGAAACTATGATGTGGTCCAGCCTTCATAGAAAAGAGTAATCTACAAAAATGTTTTATAGCTAAGCCTGTTTGATTTGCAGCTGTTAGGTTAAGGTTGTTGCATCTTACTGCAAGAACGTACAGAAAATAGGGAAGAAAAATGTGGGCAGCTATTTTCTTGGTTCTTTGATAGTTTTTAGGAGACCCAGACTGAGGCGCTTAGAGAAATTAGAAGTGACAATTTCATTAGGAAATAAATCTGTACATTTAAAACTTTAATAATAAAGAACCTGCATATGTAGAAAATCTCAGGCATATAGGAATGATTTCGCTTTAAGTCAGAACATAGAGTTTCATCAAAATCCCACAAAGCATTGTATTTTTCCCTGGCTCTTTACCTAACCCAATTGTGAGACATATGAGGAAAACCGTGAGAACAGTCTGTTCTTGTGAAATTGCATTTTATACTCATTTTTGTCTGGAATGTGATGATCATTAATTTGCAAAAGATTAATGACCCTGCCTATGAGCTTCAGTACATGGACTTTGAATTTCAAGTATGAAACTGTAATAATTCATTCCTTTGGAAAATTGGACATGGAAAATAGGGATGGTTGTAAAGTAGTTGATCTGTCATCAATGAAAACTTTCAAGCCAAAGTCAATACTTGGTAAGCTTTCCAATTCTCTCCCCTACCACTACTCCTTTTTTTTTTTTTCTTTTTTTTTTTTTTTTTTGGAGACAGAGTCACACTTTGTTGCCCAGGCTGGAGTGCAGTGTCATGATCTCAGCTCACTACAAGCTCCGCCTCCTGGGTTCACACCATTCTCCTGCCTCAGTCTTCCGAGTAGCTAGGATTACAGGCACCCACCACCATGCCCAGCTAATTTTTTTAATTTTTTTTTTTTTAGAAGAGACAGGGTTTCACCATGTTAGCCAGGATGGTCTCGATCTCCTGACCTCGTGATCCACCCGCCTTGGCCTCCCAAAGTGCTGGAATTACAGGCATGAGCCACCGCGCCCAGCCTACCACTACTACTTTTTAATGGCAGAAAACAATAATAAAAATCTAATATGACTAATAGCTACACTTTTCTTAATGGGAAACATAGCTAAATTAGCAATGCGTTCCATAATTTGTCTTTCTTCAGTTTTTATATTTTCAAAACAGATTTTTAAAAACTGACCCAACAGGCCACTTCATGGCTTTTCTTCAAACCTCTGATTGGTAATTCAAACATCTCAGTAAATACTTAAGTCTCTCTGAGTAAAGAGAATAGAATGTGCAATGTAGGAAACCATTATTAGTACTTGGCTCTGCTGATCACTTTCGCTAGGGGCTGGTGGGAAGGTAAAATAGCATGGAAACCATGGGAACTATGTACATGAGCAAGATAACCTAGAAGTCTAATCTTGGACCACATAGAATACAGAATTTATGATTGTTTTTCTCAACCATATTTTCCCAACCAATCTTGTGGCACAATATGTACAAGTGGGCTCTTGAATTAAACACTCTGGGTCTGGTTCTACCTGTTATTATGACTTGATTTTGTTTTTTGCAATGTTAACAAAACTCATTGAACCTCATGTTATCTATCTGTGAAGTGGATCCAGTAATAGTACCCTCCTCAGCCAGGTGCAGTAGCTCACACCTGTAATCCCAGCACTTTGGGAGACCAGGGCGGGCAGATCACGAGGTCAGGAGATCGAGACCATCCTGGCCAACATGGTGGAACCCCATCTCTACTAAAAATAAAAAAAAATTAGCTGGGTGTAGTGGTGCATGCCTCTGATCCCAGCTACTCAGGAGGCTGAGGCAGGAGAATCACTTGAACCAGGGAGTTGGAGATTGTAGTGAGCCGAGATTGCACCACTGCACTGCAGCATGGTGACAGAGCAAGACTCTGTCTAAAACATAAATAAATAAATAAATAAAATAAAAAGTACCCTCTTCATGAATGTGTTTTGAGGATTAAATGATGTGATTCATGTAATGTGCTTAGCTCAGGGTGAACACTCCACAAATGCTCTCTGTAGTTATTACTCATGGCATTATTATCATTGTGATTATTTTTATCACCATGAACTCTGTAGAGTGTTTGGACACTTCAGCCACCGCTCTGAATGGCAGCTGGTCAAAGTAGACTACAAGTCCATTTTTGATAGACGGTGTGCCGAAGAGGACTACAGACCCTGGCAGCTGCACAGCCAGGTAGGAGGAAAAGAACTGAGACTAAGGCCTAGGCAGGAAGCATGAGTGGTGTTGGGGGAAAGCTGGTTGCTAAGGTATAGGAACTAGGATGATCTAGGCCAAAATGTCCATCCACTGTTTACTTACACATTTTGTGTTCCACAGCAGTGAACAAGCTCACCATTTATAGCTTGTTGTGAAGTCATTTCTGTGTTTATTGTGCTAAAATATAATGAGATAAAATTCAAATGTGCTTGGCTTAGACTTACAACTCAAAATGAAATACCAATTCAGCACTGAGATCCAAACATAATTCATCTAAGAATGTCATATGGTTGCATGGTGGGGGAGGGGATGAGGACGAGATCTTCAGTTTTATCTAGCAGTGCAAACAGAGACATAAAATAACAAAATTATGCTGGGTGAGTGTTGCCAGAGAAATCCTTCTTCCCATTTGCCTTGATTCCTTGGAACTATATAGTACTTTTTGACTCCTTGCCAGGTACTCCTGGTATGAGAATGCAGAATTATTAATAGGCAACTTTCATTTGTCCTGGCCTCTCACCTATTCAGCTTATATCAAAATGCTTGGATGGAAGTGTCTCTCCCTTGATTTCCCAAGGTACAAGTCGTTCCACAGATCTCTCAAAGGATATGGTAGAAGTACCTGCTGCAAAGCCATCACCATATTCAGGCAGAAAAACGTCATATACCTCAAACCTAGACTAAGTAATATGTTTAAATGTAGATGTGTAAGGAAGCCAGTTAAAGTGAGTTTGCTCAAGAAAGACGGTGTTCAGTAGATTAAGCAAAATTCTACTCTGATCTTTCAGAAACACAAGAGGAGGAGTGTGTCTGATAGTGGGCCCTGCGTTATCTGGAAACACCCACCCTATTCAGAGGCTAAACAATAAAATCGCTCATTTACATTGCTGATATTTTCTCCTTTGGGATGCACAATCATTGTGATATTCAAAGCTTTTATTTATTTTGTGGGAAAACACTGAATTTAGCTCTCTCGCTTGTCTGGTAGAGGAGCATTAAAATCTGTGCTATAAAGTTGTGTGGGCAGAGGCATAATAAATCGAGGCAAAATGGATCTTTATATTTCTTAGCAATGCTCCTCTTTCATGCTCTCATAAATGACCAACTGTGTAAATCTTTTATTATAGGGGAATTGAACTTAATTACTACAGATTTGTTGTCAATGCACTAGGTGCAGACTGAGTCTTACTTAACTGTGTGTCCTTCATAGCACTGCACCCAACACTTTGCCAAATAAAGGTTTGGTAAGTGCACACAAAATTAAGGATGTTATTTAATAATCCTCAGTGATTGTTAGGATTGCCTTTATAGTCAGGTTGTATAAGAGGGCTCTAGACCGCAAAAGGAAAATGTTGTTAGCACAAAGAGGGCTACCAAAGTTCACATTACACTAAGATTTGCAAATGTCTCCCTAAACGTCACTCATTTGGAGCAGGGAAAGTCCAAACTATGTGCCCAAGTATTTGTGATCCTCCTCTGCTTACAGGGGGAAGCGTGTATCATGGGAGCAAAAAGGATATATAAGAAGCGAAAATCAGAGCGGAAGTGTATGCAAGGAAAATATGCAGGAGCTATGGAATCTGAACCCTGTGTCTGCACTGAGGCTGATTTTGATTGGTGAGCTTGTGCAATTATCTCCTGGAGCCATTCGGTGTATCAAATCCACATGGGCCTGAATGAAACCTTAGAATTGAAATAATAGTAACATACATAGGGCTAAGTGGCAAGCTTCATATTCTTATAAAATTACCTCATAGTTTACTAGCTATGTACATGTGTATGTGGGATAATCAAGAGTTTCTTTAGACTGAAAGAGGACTCAGAAGATGGCTGGTAATTATCTTCATATAATTGCTAGATTCCTAGGACCAAAGGAGAGCAGATTTGGCCGGGCGTGATGGCTCATGCCTGTAATCCCAGCACTTCGGGAGGCTGAGGGGGGTGGATCACTTGAGGTCAGGAGTTGGAGACCAGCCTGGGTAAAACCCCATCCCTACTAAAAATACAAAAATTAGCTGGGCATGGTGGCAGGCACCTGTAATCCCAACTACTCAGGAGGCTAAGGCAGGAGAATCGCTTGAACCCGGGAGGTAGAGGTTGTAGTGAGCCAAGATTGCACCACTGCACTCCAACATGGGTGTCAGAGGGAGACTATCTCTTAAAAAAAAAAAAAAGGCAGATTCTTTCTGTGCTGCTTCAAACAGCAACACTGGAAACAGTAAGAAACAGTAAGTGTATTTTTTAGGGAGCAAACAAAACAAACATATTTGTGTTCTAGATGAAAGCTTTCTAGAATCTAGGATTGCCTATAGTGGAATAATAGCCTTTTAGGGCAGTAAATTTTCTGTCCCTGCAAGTTTTCAAGTCGTAGTTAGCTGACCACAGCTTATGAGATTCATGGAAGACATTCTCGAACTCAGAGCAAGGATGGATTCAATGGCATTGCAAATCTGTAACTCAGTGAACCTAGCGATAAAGGAGACTTCTTGCTTTACCAGGATTAAGCTAATTTAAACTGGAGAAGTACTGAGACATTTAGAGGTTAAACTCTAAATGTGCCATAGAGTGCCATAGAGTCCTTCTTGAGACATTTACTCAGCAGAAAACTAGCTTGTGGGCACAGTGAAGCCCTTGGCTTGTTGTCAGTGTTAATTGTTCAGGTAAGGCTTACACATTATTGAGGACAAGTAGGTGGTAACTCCCTTGGTATTTTCCATCTCATTTTCCATTGTTTCCTTCCCTCTTCTTTTTGCTTTTCCTTTATTTGTTTGTTTTTAATTTAGAGAACGCAATCACTAAATGTATACATATGTGTTACCAAACTTGACCGACATAAGAACTAAAGTCATTTTTAACAATTTATTTCTAGCTGTATTGCAATCTCAGGTTACATACTGAATCATTAAAATATAAGTGATTGGACTGAGATACTGTGTACATACGCATCACATATCTTAGAAAAATTAAACCTTCTCTTGTGATAGACATCTGGAGATATTCTAGCACTAAGAAGGTCTGACAAGAGTGGCAGCCAGCAGTCAGACCAGTAACCCACAGCTGTACCCCTTGTTGGTGAGGACGCCAAGCCAAGAGCCATTGAAATATCTATTTGGGCTCAGCCAGAGGGCAACAGAGTTTCAGTTACATTGAAGCTCCAAATGAAATCTTCAGGGGCCTCCCCAGTTGTGACTTCTGTTTTAGTTAGAGCAGTATTATCACAATGACAAAAATATTTTATCTTTGTACTACCCTTCGGGACTCACACCCTGAAATGCATTCACAGGGAAAACTACCATGAGATTTTTAAGTCATTTGTCGCATCCCTCTTTCTGAAGCAACTACTTCTTCTTCTTCTATCCTGTTCAAGGAAGATTTGCAAAGGAAGTTAGCATCTTACATTAGTAGTTTAGCTTTTGCCTTAAGAAACAGCCATTCTTTAGCAGGAGGCAAATTTATTCTCTGGTAGAAAACCAAAGAGAAAAAAAAAAAATGAGATGAGATGTCCCAACGTCCTGATTTCTCCTCAAAACATTTACTTCTCTGGGAATCTTTTCTACAGGCTTCAAAGGAAGCAGTCTTTTGTTGTTGTTGTTGTTTTTCTTTTTCAATTGTAAGCTAGTCCAGACTGAAAGGAATACCAGATAAGGAAAGCAATTAGATTTCTCCTCTCCCACATCCCTCGTGCCCCTCAGTCTTGGCCCAATCCCTGCATTCGTTTGTGATTGGATCTGCTACTCATCCCACCAGCTGAAATGCATTCTGAGAAGTGGGAAATTAATTACAAAGGAGGCCATTGTAAGGTTTTCTGATCCAATGGGATTTCTGTAACTGCATGATTTCTGAAAATATTTGGGAAGGCTCATCACGACCTTGTTGGGTTTCTACCAGCAGCTGGAGTTTCAGTGATTACACCTGGCTGTAGTGTAATGAAAGGTGATTGTCCCTGAGTGTTTCTCTTTGGTTTGGCTTTCTCCCGGACAGTTCCCCAAATGACCTTGCCTGTCCCTCTCCAGCATTTGTAAAGTAACTCCCCAAAGTGAACACTGGTTGTCCTATAGGCAGCAATTCTGAAGTCTTCCTGCCCGTGCTGCGTTGAACCAGCACCAAATCCTGCTGGTATGTGCAAAATTCTAAGTACCAGCTGCCTGGTGACAGGCCTCTGAGCTGAGCCTATTTCTCCCTTCCTGACCCTTGTGTGCCAGCATCTCACCTCCATTACACAGATGGGCCAGTTCATACTAATGCTTGCCGATTGCTGCCTGCGATTTGTCTGTGCATGTGGAGGTGCAATTTGTTGTCATTCTCTGTGCCCAGGTTCATTTGCCAGAAGCCAAGAATATCAGGCAACTCAGAGGCCTCTGGAAGCATGAATGAGAGGAGGCTGAGAGGGAAGTCTTTGACTATTTCCAAAGTAGAGAGAGGATTTAAAGCAGTTAGTTCCAACTGGCAGTGCTAACTGCCTAGTATGAAACATTTCCTTAGGGGAAATGCTCGAGACACTCCTGAAGGACATTTCCTTTTTGGCTGTAACTTTGAAGCATATGGAGTGTACACAGAGAGACCTGGCTCAGCTCTACTTGGTAGATCCAGATGTCTTGGAAGAGCATCCCAAAGACATCACCAGTAATGAGGACTGTGCCACATGTGACCATGGTAAACTCTGCGATGAATTTCTCACCAAGGGTTGAGCCCCACCACTGCCTGTTTTCTCATTACAGCTTTCTCTGGGCCCAGCCATCTGTATTGTGTATCCTTCTAATGAGAACACAATCTACTCACTCAGCTTAAGAGTGTTTAAATGGAATGACCAGTTATGTAGGATATTTTCCTGAATAATTGATAGATAGTCTATGAAAAAAGTTCTATTTTTGAGAAGTCATTGATTCAGGGAATGCTTGTGTGTGTGTGTGTGTGTGTGTGTGTGTGTGTGTGTGTTTGTCTTGTTTTTGTTTGTTTTTACTAATTGATTAGTGTAGCACTTGGCTGTGGACTGACATGGAATTGTTTTCAGTAATTTTGCCACCTACTGAAAGGTTTTTCTCGGCTCTTTCCTAACAGCGACTATGGTTATGAGCGACACAGCAATGGCCAGTGCCTGCCGGCATTTTGGTTCAATCCATCCTCTCTGTCAAAGGATTGCAGCTTGGGACAGAGTTACCTCAATAGTACCGGGTAAGTGTCTGGAGTAGTGACCTTGAGAGGCCAACCTTTGCTGCCTTTCAACATGTGTTATACTGACAGAATTACTTCTGATCAAAGACCAGGCATATTTCCTTACAGCACGATGTAATTGCTTTTGTTTATTTTAGCAATGAAGCACAACTTTGCACTAATGGTGCAAGTTTCATGTGAGAATAAGATCCCAATTGCAAATTTAAAAAAGAGAAATGTTTATTGGATGAAGATCACGATGACAATATTGAAATAAAAATATCTTCATTTTCTCGACACTTTGTTTTCAAGTTATTTAATCCTGTGAAGTTACCCTTTACCCTTATTATATCCATGATGAGGAAGGCCAAATAGATATTTCATATTTGCGTTTCCTGTTTTATAGATGTGGAACCTGGAATCACAAAAGGAACTCACTGACTTTTCAAAAGTATAGTAGTGCTAATACGAATGTATCTTGCTTTCTCTTTATGTTCAGTCTTGACACATTTAAACATGCATTCTGACCTTTGTAAATCCGGAATCACATTCTAAAATTTGGTGTTTAATATTCTGTGTCATGGGGTTTATGCAGTATTATTTAAGAAATGCTATAAAAAGGAAAAAAAATTCGTAAATTTGTCTCAAATGTAGTTGGTATCTATAAACTTTAAAATAGTGTATGGAACCTATTTAAATTCTGATTCAAATAAATGATCTGTAAAAAGACACATTTGAGCCTCGAGGAAAATTGAACATACACTAATTCGGGTAATGTATTAGTTAGGGCTTTCCAGAGAAACAAAACCAGTAGGATGTATATTTATTTACAAAGATATTTATTGGCCAGGCGTGGTGGCTCACGCCTGTAGTCCCAGCACTGCACTTTGGGAGGCTGAGGCGGGCAGATCACTTGAGGTCAGGAATTTGAGACCAGCCTGGCCAAGATGGTGAAACCCCATCTCTACTAAAAATACAAAAAAAAAAAAAAAATTAGCCACACATGGTGGTGTGCGCCTGTAGTCCCAGACACTCAGGAGGCTGAGGCAGGAGAATCACTTGCACCCAGGAGGCAGAGGTTGCAGTGAGCCGGGATTGCACCACTGCACTCCAGCCTGGGCGACCGAGTAAGACTCCGTTTCAAAAAAAAAAGAGAGAGATTTATTGTAAGGAATTGGCTCATTCGATTATGGAGGTAGGTGGGTCCCAAGATCTGCAGGGTAAGTCAGCAAGCTGGAGACCCAGGAGAGCTGACAGTGTAGTTCTAGTTCAAGTCTGAAGGCCTGAAATCAAAGAGCCAATGTTGTAGTTCTAGTCCAAAGGCCAGCAGACCGAGACCCAGAAGAGCCTGTCTTTCAGTTCAAGACCGAAGGCAGGAAAAGAAGCCAGTGTTCCAATTTGAATGCCATCAGGGGGAAGGAATTCTCTCTTACTTTGGGAACTGTCAGCCGGTTGAATTTAAGCCTTCAGCTGATTGGATGAGGCCCACCCTCACTAGAGAAGTCAATCTGCTTTACTCAGTCTACTGACTTAAATGTTAATCTCATTTAAAAACACACAGAAGTGTAACATTTGACCAAATATCTGGGCATACTATGGCCCAGTCAAGTTGACATATTAAGTTAACCATCATAAGTGATATTAAAGAATTATATATTTAGGCATGATAAAGACATTTTGGCTAGACTAAGAAAACAGCCTTGGTTTTAGAGATACATATTTGTGTGAGTTTTGTTTTAAAGTGTTAAAAAACAGGTAAGCACTGATAATTTTTTGGAGATGGGTAATGAGCATATGGGAATTGATTACATTACTTTTCTTCATACATATTTGAAAATTCTGATAATAAAAAGTTAGAAAAGAAGCCGGTGTGGTAGTACGTGCCTGTAGTCCCTGCTACTCAGGAGGCTGAAGTGGAAGGATTGTTTGAGTCCGGGAGTTCAAGAAAACCCTGGATAACATAGGGAAACCCCCATCTCTACAAAAGAAAAAAGAAAAAGAAAAAAGAGAGAGAGAGAGAGAGAAAGGGAAGGAAGAAGGAGAAAGGAGAAATAAGGAGGTAGGAGCCTTACCAATCCGCCATTTCTACTTGATAAAGCCCCTTCTCCTTTCTCAAGCCAGCCACAGTACAGAGAATCCACTTGAGGAGGTGAGACTTCCATTTATGTACTCTGTATCTGAAATGTTAAATATGTTTTTTTTTTTTTAAGATTATCAAAATAATAGATACTATTCTTTTCAAGGAGGGAAAGGCATAGAAGAGGACTGCAATGATTCCTATTTCTGATGTTAGGGATTCCTAGAACCTTTGAATAAAGGAATAAGCTATGATTTTTTTGAATGATAACACAACATCCAAGGAAATACAAGTAACATTTTTATAGCAGTGGGTCAGTGACGTCTTAGCATGGTACCATGGGGGAAAAAAATGAAAAGGTTGATAAAATAACTAAACTTAATGGGGAAGGACTGCAAAAGACAGAGGTTTTATTACTTGCAGGTACTAGCATGTTTAGACACTGTAAAGGGCATTGGAAGCCCCTCAAGCTAATTTAAGAATTGTTTTGTTTTGTTTTTTTTTTATAACCAGCTCAATCAGTCAAGGAAGTTACATTAGTTTGTCTTTGGTATTGATGATAGGAGGCTGAAACACAGAGGGATCAAATTGTTCCAGATGCTACTCAATCATAGACCAAGGCTGAATGACACCTGTGACCCCTCACTCTTCAGTTCATTGAGATTTTTTTTTTTTTTTTTTGAGACGGAGTCTCGCTCTGTCGCCCAGGCTGGAGTGCAGTGGCGCGATCTCAGCTCGCTACAACCTCTGCCTTCTGGGTTCACGCCATTCTCCTGCCCCAGCCTCCAGAGTAGTTGGGACTACAGGTGCCCGCCACCATGCCCGGCTAATTTCTTGTATTTTTAGTAGAGACGGGGTTTCACCATGTTAGCCAGGTGATCTCCTAACCTCGTGATCCACCCACCTTGGCCTCCCAAAGTGCTGGGATTATAAGCGTGAGCCACTGCACCTGGCCCATTGAGATCTTATAAATCCTGACTAACATCAAATAAAACATCAGTGATGATTAAGTAATTTTATATTCAAAAGGAATACCATCTATGCCACATAAAATTAAAATTATAATGTCAATTAAAATGTGACTTAGCAATAAGCGTCCAGGTATATAAATGTTGGTCAATGCAGTTGTTATGTTTAGTAGTCACAAAATTACAACTCTACCTTCTAGGACTCCACCTTCGCTCTCAGGGGCTTGTTCATTTCAGTGGGTATTACACGATAGCATCTGACCCCAAATGATTTTTGTTAAGTTGCCACATCCACCAGTTTTGCATGTTCCAGTTAAACATTTTGCAGAAAAGCATCAGCACTGGTGAGCAAGCTGGTTTGTAAAGAGAACATATGATAAATACCAGCCATCAGCGGGTATGGTAAATGTTCTGCTCTCATAAGTAAGATGCTCATAGGTGGAGGAGTGAATATGCAAATAGGGCCTTACACACTAAAGTCAAGGGAATGGTTGTCAATAATAACCCCACTGATTAGCATGTTGTCTCAACTACACATTTTGCATTAGGAACACGAAGACCTTTAGCTGGGACAGAGGCCTGAAATCATCTACAAAGAAGGCCTCACACCACTGAATTCCCATTTGCATTGTCTGTAGCCCACTCAAGAGTTGGTAAGAGGTAAAATGTCAGTGAACTTGGAAAAAAACTTTCTGTCTCCCTTAATGTTACTCCAGCCCCTCACCACAGATGTCATTTGGCTATGTGTTGATTCAGTGGTATTTTATAAGCAGATTCAGTATATAATGTTGTAGCCACTAATAATGCTGCCACTATACATTTAGATTTTTACTTACAAATATTTAGTCACAAAATAAATGTGTATGTTTTATATGTTTAAAAGCCAATTTACATCATCATCCCAATCCTGGCCCCTTTTCCCCACACAACTGTGATCTGTTTGATATGCATGCTTCTAAAACTTTTCTTTGCATTTGCTAGCAAATACTGATCCCAAGAGAAAATACACAAATTAATTTGGGAGGTTGTTTTTATATGTGATTTCCTACTAGATACATTGTTCTTCTGTTTTCCTTTTTCATTCAAAAATATGACTTAAAAATCTTTCTAAGTCAGAATATATAAGGATACTTTCTCATTTATTTAATTCCATGGTATTAAGTATTATTATAGTATTATCAGTCATCCTTCTTCCATGGACATTTGGGTTATTTTGCTTTTTCTGCCACTATAAATAATGCTGCAGTTAATATTCTCATCCTTTAATACTTGTTATACAGATAATACAAAGAGAATTAAGTCTCTTTTGGCAATTGGAGGTGTTTCTGTTAGCTCATAATGCAAATTCCACTCAGCCAACTGGTTCTGTCTCAGACCTGAGTATCAGGCATTGCCACGTTTCTCCCTTGTAAGGGTTAAAACACTAGCTTCCTGCTCACGGACTGCCTGTGAGTCCCACATATTAGAGATTCATTTGTATTAAGTGCCATCCTCCTTTAAAATTCAGATGCTAGTGGATTCTGTAAAGGAAAACTGAGGGGAAGAAGAAGTAGGATTTAGCTAAATAAGGTGAGGAAGGTCATTTCTTGCAAAGAGAACAAGAGATGATCCTGGGGAAGGGCCACAGTGGTAGTTTTCTCCAGGACAAGCCCAGATGCCAATGCCTGCGTGCCTAAAGAGTTAAGCAGCCACTGGGAACCCTGTGTCCAGTGCCATCTTAAGCCATCCATGGTCACCTCATGCTCAGTCAATGCAGAATCTGTATTAGCCTCAGGGCTGAGATGAAGCACAAAGGAATCCCAAGTATAGGGTTGGCCAGAGAGTAAGCGCCTTCATAAGTGTTGCTCCCTGGGCACCTCACTTGTCTCACCCTTTTCTTACAGCATAGCTCATGGTACAGACATGCAGTGGGAAAGTGAATTGAGTGGGGTGAATGACAAAACCTCCCAGCATCACCTTTCTGAGAGTTTACTTGGAAGCGTGCAGGAAAACTTTCCTTTTATAAAAAAAAGTTCTTAAATACCTCACTTTATAAATGTCTATGGTTACTTTCACTGTCAGCTTATTACCCTGTGTATATAGCAGTGTTCTCAGGTTTACCCACTTCTCCATGACGGGGAAATCCTGGCATCGGTTATTATTGTATTTAGCAGCTTCACTACGTAGAAGTGAATGGTTGCACAATTTTTGTTTTGGAGGTTGGCTAGGACTTAGAAAGGATGGATGGAATAAAAAGTGAACTCGGTGCAGAATGTCCCTCCAGGTGGCTGTAACCACCAGTCCTTCTCCTTGGTTCAGTGGCATCAGGGTTTCTCATACCCACACAGTGGAATGGTAGAGCTTGCTGTGTTCTCCACGGTTGGCTCCCTGCCTCTCTTCACCCTCTGCCCTCACAGCTTCTACATGTCATTTTACATGAAGGTGGAAAGTAAGGAGGCTGGCACTGGGGCCTCAGCCTGTTATGGATTGAGAGTGAAATACAAGTGGGGATGTTTTGTTTGGTGAAAAAGGGAGTAATTGGAATGAAACAATTAAGGATGTTCAATCTAACCTCTGCCATTTACTGTTATGTTTTGCAAGTGACTTTGTTTCCTTGACCTTAGTTCCTTAACCTATAACATTTTCTTATTTGCCTTCAGAATTTGATTAAATGTGACGCTGTATGTAAAGCATGTAGCACAATGCCTAGCACATAGTCATCACCTTATAAAATGTGTACCATCACCAATAACTATTGTCTGAAGACTCCTGTAGAGTAAAGAAAGAAGGGAAAAAACTTATTTGTATTATGAATCCACAGTCCAGACATGTATTTGATGTTTAATTGTCACTGCAGTACTAATATCTGGGACATATTTAATATAAGTCTCTGTTTTCTCATTTGTAAAACAAAAATAAGAACCTACATAGGCTCATAAAGTTACATAATTAGAAAGTGATGAAAGTACTGTATACCAAAACATGTCTGTCCCTTTATGCCAGTCAGGTCAGATAATGTGTTTAGCTGATTACTGAACGAGTTCCTTTTGCTCAAATAAAATGAAATCAGTATTCATTTTTATTTTATTTCATGTTAGTGCTGAAATAACCCCAAATTTATTCCTCTTTGTTTCTCTTTCGGTATCTATAAATATCTCAGTATGCACATCTACAAGCAGAAGCTCATTTAGTGATACTTATATATGGTTAAATCTTGTTTATACTGTTTTGGAACCAGGGAGCATACTGCAAAATTTAAGTTGCCAAATTAACTAGCATGTTGCTTGTTTCATGCCAGTGGTAAAAGATTCTGTAAATATAAAATAAAGTGGGCATTGGGTTGGTTTATTCTAAGAAATCGAGATAATCTTCTCAAGGGAAAGATTTCTTCTTGCTATTAAGCTGAAATATTTCTAGATGTGCTTTAAAGAGTATGTATAGAAATTTCTATCTGTAGAGTTTCTTTATAGGGTCCATTAATTCTTCATGGAAGAAGATACAAAGACAGTTCTTACCGCTCTTCAGGGTTAGTTTCTCAATATGCAATGGGGACTTCTTTTTCTTTTTTTTTTTTTGAGATAGAGGCTCACTCTGTTGGCCAGGCTGGAGTGCAATGGTGTGATCTCGGCTCACTGCAACCTCCACCTCCCGTGTTCAAGAGATTCCAATGGGTATATTTATACAGTAAATACATTTTAAAAAGTTAAAGTTCTGTATCTATTTATAAATATATAGTGGGTCCAAGAAAAAATACACACATAAATTCTAGCAAAATAGTTACCTTTATACTATCAACATACATTTGGAATGTTTTAAAATATGCTTTTTATAAATAACTTTTGGTGTTTTATTTCACAGTAGAGTGACTATAGTTAATAATATTATGTTGTATATTTCAAAATAGCCAGAAGAGAGAAGTTTGAATATTCTCACCACAAAGGATAAGTGTGTGAGGTGATGGATATGATGGATTTAATCATTACACAATGTATATATGTATCAAAATATCACACTGTACCTTATAAATATGTATAATTAATGTGTCAATTAAAAATAAAAACTTGAAAACTTCCTCTCTACATAAGCCATAAAACACTTAAATTCTGCTAACCTGCCATTTCCTGGATTTGCTATTTCCAGTGTCTTTGGGGGCTTTGGTCTTTTCCAGATGATTCTGTTTTGGTTGCCTTGTGGGGGTTTTGATGTTTGGTCTGATCTCCTCTCAAGGATATTTTTCAGTGTGCATCAAGGAGAATAATTGGCCCTAAAACTGGTGCATGTATTTAAAGTCCACACAAAAGGCAATCACTTGCATTATTTACAGACTCATCGCTGCAGGGGCCTCTGTAGCTGTTTTCTAGCCAGGAACCATACAGCCTCACTGCACACACTCAGTAATTGTTGGTTGCTACAGAGTTGACTCTCAGAGTACCTTTCTTAAATGAGGTTTTCCATCTTTTCATGGATGACATTGGGATTGGGAAATGAAGGAAAAGGTGAATATCACTGTATATGGAGACTTGCTTTCTCACATGGCGATTCCTGCCCACATCAATGGCCTTGGCATTAACAATTCTTACTCAGGTGCTATGGAACAGTGGCAAGAGAACACCAAACTTAGTCCAGAGTCCCAGACGTGCTACTCGTCCACCTGTGTGAGGTGCAACTCTCTAAACTGTGTTTCCTTTTCCTTATGTGAAAAACAAAAGTATAGTATTGGGTGATCTTAGAGACCCCTTCAAGCTTTAACATTTACATGACCAATTGAAAGGATTCAGTATTAGAATTCCTTGGACTGTAGGTGCTCAAAAGATAGAGGACAAATTCATATAACTTAGTTGTACAACTGGTGGGCTCAGACAGTGGATTCTGTGAGGCATTCTCAATCAGTATGATTATCGATATTAAGTGATTTAGTGAAGCGTGTGTGGCCATATGTCCCATTTCACCATTTCATCAAGCTCATCTTCAAAATGAAGTCACATACCCATTACTATTCAAATTAAATGACGTGTGTTTCCATCCTGCTTAATACAAGAGAAGCTTTCTTCTTTCTACCTGGTCTTCTGTCTTATGCCTGTCCCTTAATCCCAAGGTCTGTTTACTCCGTTGAGGGGAATAGTCCAAAGACCTGTTGCCTTGAGGAGAGAAACTTGGAAAGCCTGCTTAGCCAGCCATGGAACTCTATTCCTGATTGCTGATGCCATGGCTGCTACATAAGATTATTGTTGATATGTGGACACATTGCCACCCCTGAGCATACCTTGTCACATGGGATCGCAGTTAAAGAATAAATGGCCATTTTGGGGATGCCTGTATCTATTGATGAAGAGTCACAATGATTAATATACAGCCACCAATGAGATCTGTCAGCCTGGAAGTCTGGTATAAATAATCCTTATTCACTGGAGATCAGGAAATCTAGGCTGCCACCACTACTACTTTTTCAGAAACAGTTTCTCTGGATGCAGGGGTAGAAGAATCTCTCTCTACCCTAATTGTTAAGCCATGCCATCGCAGCCCTGTGTCTTCATGTCAGAGATCTATAGTTACACAGCTCTTTTAATTTACACACATGAACATACACAAATAGCTGTTTTGTCATTGCACACCCACATTACTAAGGTGGTAGATTTGGAAGATTTTAAGTCTTAGCCATATACTCTACCCAGAACTAGCCCCCTTCTCCATCCCCAAGGCTTCCTTCATGTCCTGCTTCATTAAGTCTAGTGTCATTGTAACAAGGCAGTATTTTCCCTTGAAAGCAAATGCATATAGCACAAGCCAAGAAATTAAACTATTTATGTTTTTTTTTTTTATTGTGAGTGCAAATGAGGAACACCGTTGCTCAATGACAGTAACACCCCCTGGGGTACAAGAAGACCTAGAGTTCCAGTTTCACCTTGGTTGCATGTGATAACTACTGTGACAAAAGGGAAGAGGAGGTTTCACAAAAAGCATGATTTTGAAGCTGATTTTTTTAAAAGGATGAGTAGAAGTTTGTCAGTAGGAAGAAGCATCCTGGGCAGAATGAACAGCACAGGCAAAAGAAGGCATTTAGTATACAGAATGACTTGGCTAAGAGAGCATGAGCTGATGCAAGAAAAATGCATTGAGGTCAGGTCATGGATCTTTACTTTAAACCTGAATGTTACTCTTTAGAATAAGCCTATGGGAAATTTTGAATGATTTTAAGAAAGGAATTGACATAATTGGATTTGATCTTAAGACGACCTTGGCAATAAGTACATCAGTTTTATTTTGGGGGAACTTGAACTATCATAGCAAGTTAATATTTGATACTTAAATACTTTTTTCTAACTTCTGTTATTTTAATATTTATTAAGTTCTAAATGTGCCAAAATCTATGCTAAGCCCTTTTCAACGCATTGTCTCATTTAATCTTCCCAAGAACTTTAGGAAAAGATTCCATAATTATCCCTAATTTGTAGGCAAAGAATCAAAGATTTGAGAGAGGATGGGTAAATTGCCTAAATTCATGGAGTAAGAGAATGAATTTAAACTCAGACAATTTGGTTCCACAACACTAGTTTTAACCTTCAGGTCAGTAGTGTTTTATTTTCTTGAAAAAAAATACACACACACATATATAGTGTTATATATTTTTGGGATATATATATTTATTATATATATATTATTTCAATAGCTTTTGGAGTACAGGTGGTTTTTGGTTACATGGATGGATTGTGTAGTGATGAAGTCTGAGATTTTAGTGCATCTGTCATCTGAGTAGCATACATTGTACCCAATATGTAGTTTTTTCTCTCACCCTCCTTCTTCCCTCACCCATTCTGAGTCTCCAAAGTTTATTATACCACTCTCTATGTCTTTGTGTACCCATAGCTTAGCTCCCACTTATACGTAAGAACATGTGGTATTAGATTTTCCATTCCTGAGTTACTTCATATAGAATAATGGCCTCCAGCTCCATCCAAGTTGCTTCAAAGGACATTATTTCATTCTTTTTTATGACTGAGTAGTATCCCATTGTGTTTATACACCACATTTCCTTTATCCACTCATCAGCTGATAGGCACTTAAGTTGGTTCCATATCTTTGCAATTGTGAATTGTGCTGCGATAAACATACATGTACACGTCTTTTTGATATAATAACTTCTTTTCCTTTTGGTAGATACCCAGTAGTGGGATTACTGGATTGAATGGTAAATTTAATTTTAGTTCTTTCAGAAATTTCCATTCTGTTTTCCATAGAGATGGTACTAATTTGTACTAATTTACATTCCTACCAGCCATATATAAGCGCTCCCTTTACACCACATCCACACCGACATCTATTGGTTTTTGCCTTCTTAAATTTGTAGTCTTTAACATTGGCTGCAAACTAGCATCACCAGGGGAACTTAAAAACAAAAACAAACTGATGCCCATAATTCTCAAATCAACATTTCTGGTTGCAGAGCCTGGGTATCCATCTATTTTAAAGGTACCTCCAGCTAATTCCAAAGGGTAGAGAGGGTTGAGATCTACTAAGCTAGAATATACTGTCACCTTAATATACATTGAATACTCAAAAACATCTGTATTTTGCCATCACCACCTCAAAATGTCAGGAAAAAAACCTACTAAATAGAACAGTCACAGGCTACAAAGACTTTTAATGCTTTCTTCCAGTTTTACTTTCACAAAAATATTGCCTCCTTCTTTTTTCTTTCGAGACAGAGTCTCGCTGTGGAGTGCAGTGGTACAATCTCAGCTCACTGCAAGCTCCGCCTCCCAGGTTCACGCCATTCTCCCACCTCAGCCTCCAGAGTAGCTGGGACTACAGGCACCCGCCACCACGCCCAGCTAATTTTGTTTTATATTTTTAGTAGAGATTGGGTTTCCCCATGTTAGCCAGGATGTTCTCAATCTCCTGACCTCGTGATCTGCCTGCCTCAGCCTCCCAAAGTGCTGGGATTACAGGCATGAGCCACCACGCCCGGCCTATTGCCTTCATCTTTTTTAAGACTTCCAGGTAGCAAAGAAGCAAAATCAAAGAGGGTAGGGGCAAAAAGGAAAATGTGACAGAGGCATATCAAGATAGGGAGGAAGAGAATAGCTGAAACTGGGGTTGTTGGAGTAATAAAATCCTATCTGCTGATGAACCATCGGTAATATCAAAGGCACATTTGCAGAATGTTTCCTTTTCAGTAATTGTACAAAGACTCCCTTGCCATTACAAAGCACTTTTCTTCTTGGCAGATTGAAGAATGCTTTACCAACTAAATGCATCCCAGTAATATTCAGAGCGCAGGTCCAACATAATCATAAGTTGCCTTGTTATTACGGAGGTAGCAGCCCCATTTAATAACATATTAAATGCATTATTCATTTATATAACTCAGACCCAGGGACAGCTGCTGGGATGAAAATAGAACCATTCTGTAATGCAGAAAGCAGGTGTGTGCTTACTTGAGTAAATGAACTCTGTATTACGGCACAATTTTCTTCTAAATTTCAGGGACAGGTCTGGTAGGGCTAATGTGATGCCATTTTCATACAGGAAATAAAATGGTTTCAGAATGGTTTTTAATGAGCATTTAAAAAAATTACCAACAGCCTTCTCTGTGGCATAGTCCCAGGGGGATGGATTCGTGCTTTGGATTTAAGCAGAACTCTGTTATTGCAGGATTCAGGAAAGCCTAAGGTAATGATTGATCAGAACAGTGACAAACAAAAGAATGTTCTCTAGCTGATGATACTAGTGGTGATGGTGAACCCATGTTTCTATAGCTGCACACCAAGAGAGAGTCACAGGTGTGCTTGGATGCTGAGTGATTAAAAATCATAACCTGACTTCAGCTTGTACAGTGCCTCACCTCTGAAACCTGTAGGCAGTCTCTGATGCATAGTGAAACTCACTGAGATACCAAACTTAACCTGGGTGGCATCACTGGTCATTTTCTTGCGACTATTGCTGGTACCAGGATGCTATCATACACCAGTGTATGCATTTTGTGTTTTATTTCCTTCTCTCTCTCACCTGCCCTTATTTTCTCTTTTAATATACATATACTCATAAGCAACTACAAAGGAGTTTTTAAAAAATGTATCAGATGAGGCCAGGTGTGATGGCTCATGTCTTTAATCCCAGCACTTTGGGAGGCTGAGGCGGGCGGATCACTTGGAGCCAGGTGTTTGAGTCCAGCCTGGTTAATATGGTGAAACCCCATCTCTACTAAAAATACAAAAATTAGCCATTCGTGGTGGCACATGCTTGTAATCCCAGCTACTTGGGTGGCTGAGCAAGAGAATAGCTGGAACCCAGGAGGTGGAAGCAGCAGTGAGCCACGATAAAGCTGCAGTGAGCCAAGTAAAGCCTGGGCAACAGAGCGAGACTGTATTAAAAAAAAAACAAAAACAAAAACAGATGGAATGATGTTCAAATTGCTTAGACGTAACAATGACCAACCAGCATGGGCAGTGATCTTATGTCTGGAGCAGAGTTTCGGTGACCCCCTCATGGGCTAGGTGTTAACCCATAAGTTGCTGAATTGTGAGAAGCAAGGACTCTAAGGACAGGGATCAGCATAGCTGGGTTGGTGAGTGAGATGCTTGGAGAGTTTGGGGATGTGGTAATAACCAATTAATATGCAGATATTTCCACATTTAAACTGGTACAGTTACTGGTATGGCCCTCCTGATTACCAGCTTTGAATGTTTGGAACACAAGGAGGCCCTCAACGAGCTTGAAGTTCATACAGCCACACCAGGAAGAAAATCATACAAGGTATAAAGAATTCCTATCAAAAAGAAAAAAAGAATTCCTATCAAGTAAATCATAAGGATTCTTTTAAGGGTTTAGAGGAGGGATAATCTCACTCCATTTAAAGCAGCAGTGCAGTAGTAAAGAGGGGATGTGTGCTACAAATTGTCTAGGGTCCTGGCTATTTGATCTTGAGAAAACTGGTTGGCACCTATGAATCTCAATTCCTCCATCTGTTTATTGGGAATAGTTACAGTATCTTATGGATACTTTCGAAGATAAATGAGTTAATTTATGTAAAGGACTTAGCACAATAACTAGGACATAGTAAGCACTCTCTAAATATGAAATTCCTGCCATTTTACTCTTATATTCAGAGAAATTGTCTTAAAGAAGACAAGAAGTAAGCTGTACCTTAAAGGGTGGGCACATTTTAGGCAGATGATAGGGCATGCAGGAGGACATTGAAGCAGAAAAGGAGAAAAAACACGTACTCTCAAGAAAATTAAAAGGAGAATGGACATGGGCTTATGAGGGAGAAAGAGTCCAGGAAAGTAGAATAAAATTAGCTAGCGGAGGGCTTCATGCCCAGGATTACAGAATTTACAGCTTATCCTAAGGTCATATGAAGTCCATGAAGGTTTTGAACAGAGAAGAGAAATAGTAATAATATTAAACATAAATAATTGGTCATATTTTATGAGCATTTGCAGAGTATTAGGGTACTTTTAAGTACTCTGTGTACATTATTAACCCATTTAATTCTTACATTTAACATATGAAATGAGTTAAGCATTAATAATTGACATTGTAGTGATCCGTAGTGTTCAAAGTACTTTTCCAGACAGTATCTCCTTTGACTTTCTCGCAGAGGAAAGGGCATTCACTGGACTTAAACACATTGGAAAACTATGCCAGTTTTGTAAATAAAGGTTTTCTGGAATCCAGCTGCATACATTCTTTCATGTGTTGTCTGTGTTCACCTTCATACAGTAAGTGCAGAGTTAAGTAGTTGTGACAAAGTCTACATAACCTGCAAAACTGAAACATTGACTATCTGGCTCTTTCTATAAAAAGTTTGCTGACCTCTGGTCTAGAAGAGTGGAAAGTAAGCTTTGATTGCTTCTCATTTGGGCTCTACCACTAACTCTAGGCACTTAAACTTGGGAAATCAAATATATACATACATAAAGTGGTTGCTGTGGACCCAACAGTATAAAGCGATAATGGCTAGATAACACTGAACCTCAAAAATCTTAAAGGTTTGTCATCCTAAAATTGCAAATTTTAATTTACTATGAATCTGATAAATTATATAGGTTAATTTTATAGAATAAATTTTTTCCCATTATAGCTAAAACAAGAAATAAGCAAAAGAGCATCAATCTGCAAAAACTAAAGTCTCTTTAATGTGAGGTTTGATCGTTTAACCAGTATAACCTCTCATGAAATATTAAGTAGAAATATCAAATTTAGCCAGTGTTGTCTGTGCTACACCATAACTGTAGCAGTCTGTATGCGATCTATGAATGTTGAGTCACATATCCATCATAATCTGTTCTTTCTCTGAATTGTAAATTCCTTTGCAATATTTATTACTCATTCTAGTTCTTAATTATATAGCCTTTGAATTATCTCCTAGATTAGCCATCTATGTCTTTCCAACTAGCTTATAAACTTAGTGAGAGTAGGGGCTATATCTTCTATTTCTGCGCATTTCCCACAACTCCACAATGAAGTGATTCATTAATTTTAGAGATGAATAAAACTCAGTTACAATGCTAGTAATAGATACAGCGTGTGACCATGATTCTGTCTCTGTTGGGTGCTTTATATGAATTAATCCTACTTCTTATAGTAGCATGAAAGATGGTTACATGCTTACTGATGGTCCTCAGGGCTAGGCACTATGTCTAATTTAGAAACGTGGGAATGATTCACATTATAATGAGCTGCCTTACAACTTGAGCTTCTTTCCATTTAGGTACAGGAAGGTGGTTTCCAATAATTGCACTGATGGAGTAAGGGAACAGTACACGGCTAAACCACAGAAGTGCCCAGGGAAAGCCCCGCGGGGGCTGCGGATAGTCACGGCTGATGGAAAGCTGACAGCGGAGCAAGGACACAACGTCACTCTCATGGTGCAATTAGAAGAGGTAGGGCTGATTCCTATCTCCCTGCTACTTTCTATGGCCAGTGATTTTTCTTAATAAACCATGGTTTTGTTTCCATATCTTTTTCAACTTTCTCCATTTTAGATGCTATTTAAAAATTTTTATTTTACTTTTAGTTCCTTGGTTTTTGTTGTTATCACTTCACCTTCCCTGATCTATTTCTTTAATTACTTACATTTCACCGCAAGTTGTTCTTCACTCATACTTAATCTCTTACTTTTGGAGGATCTGTCAGATTTAATCTTGCCTTCTTGGCAATTTTAGCAAAATCGATTTTCTCAGAATACATAAATAATATTCCTGAAATAATTTAATATATACACATACTAAACTAACCTGAGAGATGCTCATACTTTCATCCCCTCTCAGCCTGCAGGGTTTTCTTTTCCAAGGGCAACATGATGGTCATGCGTATAGCATTGAGACCAATCTAAACATAATTGAGTGTAATTTATCTGGCAGTTAAGAGTTTGTATTGTGTGGCACCTCAGGGATATCATTAAAAGCATGCATTATTATTTGCCAGATTATGGTTGTCTGAAATGTCTATTTATATGGTGGATAAGATGAAATTTATCTTATATATTTTAGAATATACACAGGAATTCTGTCATCTTGTAAATGAGGAAGACGGTCTCTAAAGGATAAGTACTGACATTAAATCATCTCAATTATTAAACCAAGCAGTCCTATCCTCAGTCACGTTTTCTGGGTACCTAATTATGGTTACCATTGTGTAAAGCCCTGTAAATACAAAGGGATTTTAAGGGCTAACAATGACACCAGAATTAAAATATATAACATTGACTTCCAGCTTCCTCTGCTGATAGTCCAGTGACCCTCAGTTTTTGCCAGGTATAAGAAAATCACCTGGAGAGCATGTGAAAACACAGTTCTCTTGGCCACATCCTTAAAGATTCTGATTCAGTAGGTTGGAGTCTGGCTCAAGAATATACATTTCTAACAAGTTCCCAGGTTGTGCATTGTGCTCAAGAAAAACAAAAACCGTGGCAAGGCTAGGGGTATAGAGAAGTCAGAGGCTCTGGAGTGTGACATGAAGATGGAAAGATGAAGCATTTATGATTGCTTTGTCAGGTTTGATGAAAATTTGTAGTATTTTAATTCTCATAGGAAAAATAACTGTGAAATAACGAGTTTGAAACTCTAGCTCAAATGATGTGCATATCTCTGGTCCAAGGGCCATTTACAGAACCACTGTGTAACCCAATACTCCTTTCCTGATTATCTCCTTAATGAGTGCCTTTCAATTGTATTCAATCTTCTAAATACTAAGGTGCCAAAAATTCTTCAGTTGGAACTAGAAAAATACAGGCCAATTTAGGCAAATTGGAGTCGCTCATTTTTCACATAAATTCTTTGGGGATTTCTGCTTGAGACTATGACAGATTAGCATGCAGTAAACCAAATATATGCATATATATTTAGAGCAAGAGAGACAGAGACAGAGAGAGAAGAAGAAGAAAAATGAAGAGGAGGAAAGGAGGACTAGGAGCTGAGACAACTATGAAGAGGATTGAGAAGCTAAAATTCCTTTCTTAAAAAATGGGAAATTCACTGCAGTGAGTCCAACATTTTATGCTATATTTTCCTTTCGAGAACTTTACCAATTCATATGCCACACTATAGAGGAGGTACAGATTTCAGATTTCCAGTAAAAGGCCAAGTAGAAAGTGTTGGCTAAACAGGTGTTAATAGACTCTCAAGGCTTGGGAGATAAAAATTGGACTATGAGGACATTCCAAAGTTGGAAGTGATAAGGTCATATCCCAGGGAGAAGGAAAGCACAGGGAAGCAGCACATACCCAGGGCCTTTTTCCTCCCTGAGGTATTTCATGATACCTAAGTAACACAGGAAACATAGAAAGCAGTCAGAGGCTGAGAAGTTAAACAAAGTTTTTAGAAGTATTGCTCTTTGGGGAGATAAAAATTTGAATTCAAGATCTATCAAGGAGGAGGACCCTGGTGAACTATCTAAGACTTGGTTCTTGGAACTTCTGGAAATCTCTGTCCTAGGAGTAAAGGCAAACCTGAATTAGAACAGGCCCTCTGTACCCAGAAATCCAATCTGAAATCACTTCAGTCTCTGAATCAATTAGAGTGATTCTCTTCAACTCTAAAATGATTATTAGAAACCAAAGTAAACCTTCTTTAATGGAAAATAACATAAACCACAGGTTTACCCAATATTTTTCATATAAAATGTTGGGCATTTAGAAAAATCCAAGTATGTCAAGATACAGGACCAACAGGGGGGATAAACAGAAAAGAACAACAGTTGGATGAGATATAGTGCTTATTTAAGATATCCTGTAAAATAACAGTGATTAATATGTTCACGAATGTGAGAAAAGGTGGAAAATTGAACCCCAGGGCAGTAATCAATAAGAAATACCAAATAGAAATTGTAAAAATAAAGATATAATAACTAATATTAAGAACTTAGGTATACAGCAAATTGAACCCATATGAATAGAGGTTAAATGGAAGAAAGGACAGCAGGAAATATACCGTCTAGAGCAAAAAAGAAATAGAATATAGAGAAAAAATAATAAGAGGCAAATGGAAAATGATAAAAAGGTCTAATACAGATGCAACTGTAGCCCCAGAAGGAGAAGAGAGAGATAAGGAACAAGAATCATTTTTGTAAAGATAAGGGCTGAGAATTTTCCAAGCCTGATGAAAGATATCAACATATTAACCCATAGATTTAACAGAATCAGCAACCTCAGGAGAATATGTGCAAAGAAAAATCACTGAGCTATTACATTCAAACCGCTGAAATCTAAAATCAGAGAGAGGTGTTTAAAAAGTCCAGAAGAAAATGGAATGACATCTTTGAAGCGCTGCAGAAAACACGAATGGTTTTTTAGATAAACAATAATGAAGATACCGAAACGGGAAATGTTCCCTTGTCCCCCTCGCAGGCGTGTGATGGGGGTGTGGCTCGCTTCTTCAGCGCCCCACTACTGAAATCTCTAGGGGAGCACACAGGAGCAGGCTGTGGGGCTTTGACCCCACGGCAGAGTCTAGCCGTGAATGTTTACAGATCCTGAAGCCCCAGTGGGCGTTTGCTACCGTATGCTCTTTCTGTTTTGCGGTCTATAGACAGCTTGTCTTACCCAGCTCAATTAGGCCCTCTGCCTTGTCGCAAGGACAGACTGCTTTCTGTATCCTGGGTTCTTACCTTGGTGCACTGGAAGAATCGGATCACACCTGGGCTTGGAGAGTGAGTGCAAAGTTTTATTGAGCGGAGGCAGCTCTCAGCAGATGGAGGAAGCCAGAAGGGGATGGAGTGGGAAGGTTTTCCACTGGAGTCGGGCCGCTCAGTGGCCTGGGCTCTCCTCCAACTGCTCCAGCTAAATTCCGTGTAGTTCTGCTGGTCGGTGGCCTGCCGGCATGCTGGTGCCTGTCGGTGCATTCCTCTTGACGTCCATCTGCCTGTGTGTCTGCTTGCTAGGGTGTCGGGGGCTTTTATAGGCACAGGATGGGGGCATGGCAGGCTAGGGTGGTCTTGGGAAACACAACATTTGGGAGCAAAGGCAGGAGTGCCTGTCCTCACCTGGGTCCCAAGGCACAGGCCCAGGGGTGGAGCCCTAGCCAGGGACCATGCCCTTCCCCCCTTCCGTATCATTTAAAGGGACCATTCCCTTCCCTTCCCAACACTTCCTTCCATAGCAATATCTCATAAAAACCACTGCCTATAAAAAGAAATACTAAAAATAATTATTCACACATAAAGAAAATGACCCAGACAGAGGCACACACTCAAACACACACAAAATAATGGAAGGAATGAAGAGCAAGAAAGGGGGTAAATTGAAATTAATAATAACTGTGCAGACCAAGAGTGATAATCAGCTGTGGGATTTTAAATATATGTAGAATTAAAATACATTAGAATAATAACACAGTATGTGGAGGGAATTAAATAGAGTTAAAGTAGTTTAAGGTTCATGATACATCTATAAAGAGATAAAAGTACTAATTTATATTAGACTCCAACATAATCAGAATGTGTGCTTCAATACCTAGAGTAACAACTGAAGAAGTAGTAAGAGAATCTTATCATCAAGCTACTGACAGGGGAATTACAGTAACTTTAAAATGGTTTCATTAATCCAAAATAAGGCAAGTAAAAGAGAAAAAAAGAACATAATACAGTTGAGACAAATAGAAAACATCTACTAAAATGGTAGATATAGGCATGGTGTGGTGGATCCCAACATTTTGACAGACCAAGGTGGGAGGATCATTTGAGTCCAGGAGTTTGAGACCAGTTTGGACAACTACCAAAAAAAAATAAAAATAATGAAAAAAAATAGCCAGGCATGGTGTCGTGTGTCTGTGGTCCCAGCTACTTGGGAGGCTAAGGTGAGAGAATCACTTGAGTCCAGGAGTTCAAAGCTACAGTCAACCATAATTACATCACTGCACTCCAGCCTGGCTGATAGAGTGAGACCCTGTCTCAAACACATTAAAATTAAAATTTTAAAATGGTAGATATATCCTCAAATATTATCAATAATTACATTTTGAAAATTAGTGATTTTTGTCACTTCAGTGCTTTTTGTCAGGCTTAAGAAGTCTTTATCTAAACCAACATTGTGAAAACAGCCATACCACAAGATTTCTCTTTAGGTTTCACATTAATGTATATGATTTATCTTGAATAAAACTGTTTCAAGTTTCTATATTTCATCCACACGCATATCCAATTGTCCCAATACCATTGACAAACTATTCATTTCACATTGAATTGCTATAAGCCTTTGTCATAAATCAACTGACTGTCTATTTGTGGTTCCATTTCTAGGCACTCTATTCTGTTCCCTTGGTGTGAATTTCAAACCCTATGTTAATTACTAATTTCAAACACACTATATTTTCACTAGAGGTAGGGTGAGTCTTGATGCCTGGACATGTAAATCCTCTACACAAGTAGAAAATTTTGTGTGTGTGTGTAAAATTTATAATAGCCTCAAAATACAACAAATATTTACACTCAAATCTAAAAACTTATTTTCAATAGCACTACCCAGAAAACAACACAAATTTGGAAATACATTTTGAAAAAAACCTAAATGAATGGAGGGATACACCCTGATCATGGTTTGGAAGACTCAATATTATAAAAAGACATCAATTTTCTTCATATTGACTTGAATTAAAAGCAGTCTGAATAAAAATCTCCAGCATGTTTCGTGTATTAAAATTGACAATGTGATCATAACATTTACACAAAATGTCAAGACCTAAAGAATAGCAAAGATACTTTTGAAGGTGACTCACAAACTTGGATGACTAACATTACCATATATATATATACACACACACACATATACACACACATATATGGATGTATGTCAATATATACATATATGTATGTATATCATTCACAAGCTGAACAAGGAGAGTCAAGAAACATATATACATGCATGTATTATATATATATAGATACATATCTACTTTATGACAAATGAGACACTGTAGTACAGTGGAGAAATTATAATATTTTCAATACATGGGTGCTACAATTTTGAATATCCATATGGGAATACATGAATCTTTATCTCACATAATATACAAACATAATTGTAACTGTATTGTCTTTTTTTTTTTTTTGAGTCTCACTCTGTCGCCCAGGCTGGAGTGCAGTGGCGAAATCTCGGCTCAACTGCAATCTCCGCCTCCCGGGTTCAAACAATTCTCCTGCCTCAGCCTCCCAAGTAGCTGGGACTACAGGCATATGCCACCATGCCCAGCTAATTTTTGTATTTTTAGTAGAGACAGGGTTTCACCACGTTGGTCAGGCTCGTCTCAAACTCCTGAACTCAAGTGATCCGCCCACCTCAGCCTCCCAAAGTGCTGGGATAACAGGCATGAGCCACTGTGCCCGGCAATACTAACATTTCTAAAAGAAAGCACAGAAGAGTATCTTCATGACCTTGTGTTATGCAAAGATTTTTTTTAAAACATCAAAGAAAACCCATTAACTATAAACGAATTATACTAAGAAATTCTTTATACTTTCTTTATAATTATACTTTCTTTATAATTTTATTTTTATTTTTATTTGTTTGAGATGATACCTACCTTTGTCACCCAGACTGAAGTGCAAGTGGCATGATCTTGGCTCACCGCAACCTCCACCTCCCAGGTTCAAGCGATTCTCCTGCCTCACTCTCCTGAGTAGCTGGGATTATAGGTGCCAGCTACCACACCCATCTATTTTTTTGTACTTTTTGTAGAGACAAGGTTTCACCATGTTGGTTAGGCTGATCTTGAACTCCTGACCTCAAGTGAACTGCCCACCTAAGCTTCCCAAAGTCCTGGGATTTACAGGCATGAGCCACCACGCCCAGCCTAATTATACTAATTTTAAATAGGACTACATTAAAATTAAGAATTTCTGTTATTTAAGGCATTATTTTGAAAATAAAAAATTAAGTCCTAGAGGGGAAAAAGATATCTGTAATAATACCTTTTCAATAAGCTATTATTATTCAATGAAGCCCTAGAGGGAAAAAGTATTTGTAATAATACCTTACTGAAAAGGTATTATTATGGTAATAAAACAATAAAATTGTTTTATTTCTTTTTTATTGTTTATTTTTATTGTGCAAAATAAAACAATTTCAAGGAGGGAATCATAATTAGGAGAGTATAAATAAATTCTACAAATTAATAAGGGAAATACTGGTAACTCAATAGAAAATGTACAAATGGGGCTGGGTGTGGTGGCTCACACCTGTAATCCCAGCACTTTGGGAGGCCGAGGCAGGCAGATCACAAGGTCAGGAGATCGAGACCATCCGGGCTAACACGGTGAAACCCCATCTCTACTAAAAAAAATACAAAAAATCAGCCGGGCGTGGTGGCGGGCACCTGTAGTCCCAGCTACTTGGAAGGCTGAGGCAGGAGAATGGCGTAAACCCGGTAGGGGGAGCTTGCAGCTTGCAGTGAGCTGAGATCGTGCCGCTGCACTCCAGCCTGGGCAACAAGCAAGACTCCATCTCAAAAAAAAAAAAAAAAAAGAAAAAAGAAAATGCACAAATAACTCAAGGTAACCAAATAGCCAATAAGCATATGAAAAAATTCTGAGCATCCCTGTATAATACAACTTAATTTATAATAATATATTACTGTGCACCATCAGAAGATGTATATTTAAAAAGACTAATAATAAGCTGGGTGTGGTGGCTTACAACTGTAATCCCAGCACTTTGGGAGGCCAAGGTGGGCAGATCACTTGAAGTCAGGAGTTCAAGACCAGCCTGGCCAACATGAGGAAACCCCATCTCTACTAAAAATACAAACAAAAAACAACAACAACAAAAAATGAGCTGGGCATGGTGGCACGTGCCTGTAGTCCCAGCTACTTGGGAAGGTGAGGCAGGAGAATCATCTGAACCCAGGAGGTGGAGGCTGCAGTAAGCTGAGATTGCACCACTACACTCCAGCCTGGGTGACAAAGTGAGACTCCCTCTCAAAACAAACAAAAACAAAAACAAAAACAAAGACTAATAATAGCAGGTGTTATTGAGAATGTGGAGCAGCTGGTCATTCATATAATGCTGTTTGGAGTGTAGATACATACTGCCATTTGGGACTTGTTTGACATTAACTGCTCTAGCTGAACATGTATACCACCTATGATCCGGTGTTTCCACTTTTAAGTATATACTTATCAGAAATGCATACACATACGCACCAGAATGTATGTAAGATAATATGCGTAGCAAAAGTATTTGTGAGAGCCATAACTGGAAACAATCTAAACATCCATGAATAGTAGAATACATAAACTATAGTATATTTACAGAATGGAATGTCATTCAGCAATGAAAAAGAACAAACTAAAGCTATATGCAAAAAACTTGGATAAATGTCATATCCATTATTGAGCTAAAGAAGTCAGACTAAAAAGAATATATGTTGCATTATTCCATTTAATTAAAATGCAAAAATAGTCAAAGCTATTAATAATTTATGGTGGCCAGGTGTGGTGCCTCGCACTTGTAATCCCAGCACTTTGGGAGGCCGAGGCGGGCAGATCACAAGGTCAGGAGTTCGAGACCAGCCTAGCCATCACAGTGAAACCCCATCTGTACTAAAAGTACAAAAATTAGCTGGGCGTGATGGTGGGCACCTGTAATCCCAGCTACTTGGGAGGCTGAGGCAGGAGATTCGCTTGAACCTAGGAGACGGAGGTTGCAGTGAGCTAAGATCACAAAACTGCACTCTAGCCTGGGTGACAGAGCTAGACTCCATCTCAATAATAATAATTCATGTAATAGAAGGGAGAATTACTGTTAACTTTGGAGGCAGGGTGATTGGAGAACTTTGGGTGTACTGACAGTTTTCAGCTGGTTCATCTGGGTAGCAGTTAATGGATGCATTCACTTTGCAAAATTCAAGTTGTATATTCAGTGATTTGTACATTTTTAATGTACAATGAGTATGTTACATTAATGTACAATTTGAGTAATGTACAATGTTAAGTACATTTTACTCAACAAAAAGCTTACTTAAAAGTCATTTTGGAAATCCATTTAAAATATAGTACTTTATATTTACATCTTTGGGCAAAAAAAAAAAAAAAAAAAAAAAGGAAAAATAAGAAAAACCTTTCTGGTACGCTTAGGGCCAAACTTCCACCCTGTGTGCGAGGTGAATGTGAAGGTTCTCTTCCCAGAGACGTGAGGCACCTGATCCTGGTACCCAGAGGAGTGCCGTCTTTTGAAGCAGCAGATGTTTATACTAAGGCAGAGTTCGGAGAGCTTTTCCATTTCTGAGAACACAATATAGCAAGATCTGAAACAAGAACTTTCACTTCTGATTAGCTCCAGCCTTTGTGCAAATGATAGAGAACACACTTCAGGGACAGAGACCTGGTTCTCATCTGTTCAACTCTGCTTTCCATGTAACAAAGATCATCATCAGGCATCTCACACTGGGTTGAGTGATGTGGGAACAGATTGGGGAGTCTGGTTCGAAGATATGTGAATTCATGCCTTCATGGGCACAAGAAGGAAAAAAGATAACAAGTCAGTTCATTCCACTTGAGTGGGCAAAGCTTCAACAGCAGGGATGAAATCTGCTGCCTCCAGCTGTCAGATCTGGCTCCTTGACGCTCTGTTCTCCTGGTGCAGAGCACCAAGCCAACAGCACATTCTTCATATCAGGAGACCCTGGGGACCTCACATGTGATTGTGAGATGCTGTGCTGATGATTCAGACTCCTCCTCGCAGAAAAAGACCCTCAGTTTCTCTGTGACCCTCTGGATTATATATGTAGGCACGGGAGATGCACGTGATTAGCAATGCGGAATGAAGAGACACAGAGTGTCTCAAAAGTTGAGGAGAATTGACACTTGACACAATAATAATAATGTGGTTATCCAACATTCATTGAGCACCACTGTTCCAGTTTGTGAGGCTTTTCTTGAATTATCTTATGTAGATCTGACAGCAACTCTATGCAAGTAGGTGTTACCATTATTGCATTTTATAGATGGCACAGCTGAGGCACAGAAGGGCAAGTAACTTACCTGAGATCACACAACTGCTAACTATTAGAGCCTAGGGTCTAATCCAGGATCTGTGGTGTCTTGTCTTTCTACTGCTTCTTTATGGTGAAGGAACCATTTTCTAAGAAGAACTTCATGTAGCTCCTAAGAAGAACTTCATGTAGCTCCTAAGCCTCTGTAGAAACCCATGGCTGGGATTATCAGTAGTCATGAAGATCAAGGAGTAGAAAGAAAAGGCCAAATCATCAATGACCAAGCCAGTTTAGCCTGTGGCTCTTATATTCATTCTTAGACACTAATCGATAAATGTACCAAAATTTTCCTCCTGGCTTCTCTGAGAATACTAATGGCTTGGGATCCATTTGTGGAAGAACACTTCAGCAAAGAGAGATGTGAAATCCTCTCTGGGTACCGCCTCTTTGGAAAATGATGCCTTCGTTGAATGCCTAGTGTGCCTGACACTGTTTATCTATTCTAAAGAATATTGCAAAACCATAGGATATGAATGCAGCACCCAAGGAATTTAGAATACATGTATTTCTTCAGAGGCTTGGGTATAAATTAGGCTATAATATTTTTTAATTAAATCCAAAACAAAAACAAAAAATCCCTGGCATGTGCCCCTACTGGCAATACATGGTGTCTTTATTCTCCTCAAAATCTGTATGAGTGCATTTCTTATTTAAATTTGATCCTTCTGAATTTACTTTGAAAATAGTGCCTGACTGTTGCCCCATGTCTGGTACCAACTCTTTATAAAAACAGGGATCTTAAAGTCATGCTTCTGATGCCTGTAAAAAGCAAGTCTTCCAGGTACCAAAGAAACCTAGAGGTCTCTGCTAGGTTCTGATACGACATCACAGTGTGATTAATGCAGAGAGGGCAAAAGATTCACCTCCCCAAGTTGTTACAGTATTTCTTTTTTCATGTGAGTACCAAAGCTTGTGCCTCTATCCATCTTATATCATGGTTCAACTTTCTCCCACAGTCTTGTCTTTTTTTTTTATGGGGCTAGGTTGGGTTAGGGACTGATCTAAGCCTCTTTTCTTTGCCCCAGTTACTTGCATACAAACCCCTCCTTGTAATTTCCATCTCCTTTGCATTCCATCTAAACCATCAGAGACCTGAGGCATCAGCTGTCTCAGCAAATAGTTAGATATTTGTGTTTATTTATTTGTTCTTTGACGAATATTTTACTAAGTGCCAATTTTATATCATGTACTTTGCATTCATTAATGGACTTACTTTAGTTTGTGGGAATTTATGTTTTGGTTTGACTAGGACCTCTGTTATATTGAGTTTTAAATGAAAATCTAATGACATGAAGTAGAAAGTGCCTAATACCTTATATCTATTGGAAATAAAAAAGATTAATAATAAATTATCTAAATATAATTATAATGCGTAATTTATTGCATTATTTTGTAATAATATTTTTGGCATCCACCAGTAAACTATACTGGGGGTATAGTTTAAGGTAAGAATCATGTCACTCCTGATTGCAGTTCCCACATCTCTGTACAATGTACCTAACATATTGATAGAAATTCAATAAATGTATCTGGATTTGGATAGGCTTCCCCAAGAAGCATAGAGATAAAACTGAAACTTAAAAGGAAAAGACTCAACATTTGAAAACCAGTCAAAACATGGTAAAATCTTCATCTGAAATCTAAATCTCTTCCTTAATCCTTTCCTAGTGCATATCCTAATTCTAGCATAAGAATATCAATGAAAACATTGCTAAAACCAGAGCAAAGAGAACTACTTATTGACAGAAAATAATTAAAGGCTAGGTACACTGATACTAGTTTGCAACTTCATATACAGTAGTATATGCTCAAGCCAGAAAATTACAGATTTAATATATGCAAGAAATGGGATTCTTTCCTGCAAATAGCATATGAGGTCACCCTCAAAACCTAGATGACAGAAATGCTTCCATAACACAATTCCTCCAAAATCCCACAACTTGGCTCACCTGATGTGTTACTCAGAAAGCCACATAGCTATTCTGAGGTTGATGAAAAATTCCAATGTCATCAATACCACCTGCCTCATTTCCTGCTGCTTTTAGGGTTCTCTCCAAGTGTACTCTCATGACAGAACCTTCATTAGCAGCACAAGGCAAAGGAGCAGTCGTACTTCCATCCCAGACTCACTGTGGCGGATGAAAGAAGAACACACGTGCGCACACACGCAAGCACACACAATGCATTTAGGCATCATTATTGCCTTAAAAATAAAGAACTGTTAATCCAAGAACCAACTGGAAGAGGAGTAGAGAAGTCCATAAGGTTGAGTCTAAGATGCTGAACATTTTCAAACTATACCTGACTTTTAGGAAACTGATCGAAGGTGTTTTGCACTGAGATTCAAGCAGGCAGTGAGAGGTGGCATCTCTGTGCTTGGAGACTCACTCAAGATGGATGTCCCCTGGACTACTAATGAGAACCTAATGAGCCTATAGACTTTCAACACAATAACTCAGCTTCCCAGAGAAATCCAATGCAAGGACCTGAAGGCACAGGATAGATGGCAAAGGCCCTAATCAGTCTGAAGAACTCAACAAAACTGATTTGGGAGGCATTTGTTTGAGAGAACTGATAGGCAGAAGTAGTATCTGTGTGTTAAGGAAGATAATTAAATCTGTTTTAAACAGCTGTAAGAGTAAAGAGATGCAATTCTCTGCATAATTTAAGACTTTTAAATTAAATCTAAGGCAAGGGACGAAAATTAAAACTTTGATCTGTATCTCATTGTCTTAATACTTCAATTTACATACAAAGACTGAAACTTAATAAGGAAAATTCATGATTATCACTTTTGTGAGATTTAACTCCAAAACGTGAGGACTGTGTCCTCGTTAGACAGATTTCAATGATTCATAATTTCATATACATTGAAAGACTTAGGGGAGCATTAAAGTACCCACAGTGTAATAACACTTCATAAATATTGCAGGATGCTGTCAACCATCAGATGGTAGAGAAGATGGCTGTTGATAAAAATTTCTACAAGATACTCGTCTGAATTCATGACAATTTGACCTACTTTCTCATCTGGAGAAAAGGTTATTTGGAGCCTTTAGTGGTGGCACAAAGGGTTAATAAGCAGTGTTATGTTGAGGCAGGCATCAGTTTCTTTTCTTTCTTTTTTTTTTTTCAGACACACCCTGTTGCCAGGCTAGAGTGCAACGGTGTGATCTCAGCTCACTGCAACCTCCGCCTCCTGCGTTCAAGTGATTCTCCTCCCTCAACCTCACAAGTAGCTGGGATAACAGGCACGCACCACCACGCCCAGCTAATTTTTGTATTTTTAGTAGAGACAGGGTTTCACCATGTTGGCCAAGATGGTCTCGATCTCCTGACCCTGTGAGGCAGATATCAGTTTCTAAGTCAGCTTAGTTCTGACATAGACACCTCAACTGTTTTCTTCTTCCATACAAAGGAGTGGAAGCTGATTTCAGTGAGCCTTGAAGACTTGAGGTTTTCTCGTGTGTTACTCCTTTCTCCATTCAGCATTATTCTCTTTGACTCTAGCAAGGAAATTGAGCCACTTAATTTCTTCTCACTTGTTGTTGTTGAAGGAAATGAGGCAGGCAATATGGGTTGTCTTTAGCTAGAAGCCTAATGTCTGAAGTTCAAGTTGGATTGGTCAGCAACCCTTTCTAAGGCTCCACTTTTCTCTCCCCTGAAAACAAATGCAACTATATTGGAGTATTGCTGTTCTTTAGGATCTCAATGAAAAGATGTTTGCTAAGAACTTTAGTCTGACTTGTATACCTGACTCATTACTGACAGTTCCAGTTCAGCAAACATCCCAGAGGCTGGATTCATGAAATAGTCTTCAGTTTGAATTTTCAATCTTCTAGTCTGCCTACTTTAGGCCCTGACAATATTAATGTCCCACTTCATCCACCTGGGTGGTCACCAGCCCTGAATCAAGGTTTCATCACACCATGCAATCCTCATCTGAGTGAGTAACTTCTTCAGGCTTCTGGCTTTGCACTTTGCCATTTGTTATTCTATGACCCTCTGCTCAGCTGCTCAGTCCTCAAGCTGGTCTACCATTAATGTGCAGTGGAAAGTCTCCACCTTATGACAGCAGCACTTGAATAAGTTCCGCATCTTTACCTGAGATCTGAGCTTATCTCAGCAGCACAAATTGATGTTAGAATATATATGTGTTGATTCACAATAATGCTAATAACAAGAATAATAGAATTGTAAAAATCACAGATTATCTGACTTGGAAGTGGCAATTAGGATCATCGGCTCTTCCCATCTTTAATTTACAAGTAGAGAAATTGAGGTCCAAATAAACAATGTTTTTTGAAGGACATAAAACTAGGTCTTCTAATTCCCAGGTTGCCACCTAACTTTTGTAGGGCACCACTTTCACATGCAGCACCTCTTTAAAATGAATTTCACAACAACCTAATAATTTAGAAGGGGGATGAAGTGACTTCCAGGGCAAGAAATCATATATCCATTTCATAGAAGAGATCTTATGACTTGGTTAAGACCACCAAGTGATACTAGGTATAAAAATTTAAGCTATTTAAACATGTTGACCACATAATGCTTAAAACAGTATAGTGATTCCAGTGTTACAGGAGTGGTATCTGTGTCCACGTGCATTCTCATTGATTAAAATGGTATTCACCAATATGTTAACAAGGTAATCTGTCGGTGATATAATTATGGGTGATTTTGATTTTCTTTGTCATCATTTTATGTATTTCTGTATTTTACCAATGAATATACCATGCCTTTTTTTTCTTTTTTTAAAATTTCTTCTAACTATGCTGACATATTTCTGTTACATATTTTACTACTAGGAAAACCCGATTCTATAGAGATTTATTCCTAAAGGAAACTTCCTCCTATTTTCAAAGTATATATAATTTTGTTCTAATTGCATAGTTGAATGTTTTTACTTTATGAGTGAATTTCAAAAGTCATTCAAAAACATTTATAAGATTTATGTCATTTGGCAGCCAGAGCCTGCTGATGTAATTCCTACAGCCACCATGCAGTGGTAACAGTATAGCAGTGCCCCTTATTATCTAAAAAGTGCTTCCAAACTGCAATGGGTCAAGATTCTGAACCTCTCTATACCACAGTATCTAGATAGAGTACAGAGGCCCCAGCTCATAGTCATTATCTGCTTACACATGGTAAGTACTCCTCCTGCCTTATATATTCTGTTCCATTTTAAACTAGACACCAAGTACAGAACACACAAAAGGGAAATTTGGGATTCAGTGAAATACATGGTACTATCGCCCATTTCCAAGGGAAGGATTAAACCACTTTGTGATGTTGCTATTGGAATGTCTTGATCTGGGCATTAGATCCAGAAGTATTTGGGTTTTTAGTTAGTCAAGTCCCAAGGATCTGAGACCTCACAGAAGGGCCCGAAAAACAGCCATCTTCATTTCATCTGAGAGAAAGTGAAATGTCATAAATCTAGGCAAATGATTTGGTGTGTTCAAAGTGTGCTCTCTCTGGAATTCCTGGCCTTGACAGATCTGAGTTCTCTAGAAAAAATGTAAAACCTTCTGCACTATCCTCTTCACAGTGGTGACTCTTCATCTCCCAGGTCAGAGCATCCAAATTCACTGTAGGTTTTGCTTGCAGAGAAGCTCAGGAGGTGTGCACATTTGGAGAAAGACATGTGCTTTAGAAAACCATCTTTGAACAGACAAGAGGAAGAGGCTGACAATACTCTGTAATTATGCAGGGATTTGAACATCTTGAAGTCACTGTCCAGAGCTCAGTTTTGAAACTGAAGAAACACCTATAGGGCATGATTCAAACCAGACATCCTGGGAGCACTCTGTCCCAGCTGCTCTGGTGTGGAAACTTTGGCTTTCAGCAGTGGCAGCACCTCTCGGAAGAGAAGTCAGAGAGGACAAATAACTTGCTTGGGAACAGAAGATAGGTTGTGTGTAGCTGCCTTTTATCCTAGACTGGTTTTTTCTTGTTCTATAAAAGCTCAGTTTACTATTATAAAATGTCACATGAGAAGGTCCAACACAATTACAACATTTGTTTCCTGATTAGTCATGTTAGACTTTGTCAAACACTCACACCACCAGGAACCCTCACAAACACATTTTGAAGCTTCTGGGGTATTTTATAGAGCCTGGCATATTACACTGGGATCATCTTACATCACTTTGGCATTCCTCTAAAGGGTTGTAGTTAGCGAAGCTTACAAAGTTCTTTGGTTTCACACATCAGTGAATTCATTCTTTAGCACCCATCTGGGAATGAGCACCAGTGTAGTTTGAGTGTTTTCTGTGAACGAGTTGTAAGAGTGCTGGACTCAGAGTTAAGAACAGCCTGATTCAAACTAGTCTTGTGACTCTAGGCAAATTTGAACAGGTCTGAGTTCTCTTAGGGTTGAAGATTGATATGGTTTGACTCTGTGTCCCCACCCAAATCTCATCTTGAAATGTAGTCCTCATAATCCCCAGTGTTGAGGGAAGGACCTGGTGGGAGGTGATTGGATCGTAGGGGTGGTTTCCTCTATGCTGTTTTCATGATAGTGAGTGAGTTCTCAGAGACCTGATGGTTTTATAAGTATTTGATAGTTCCTCCTACACACACTGTATCTCACATGCCAGCACACAAGACATGCCTGCTCTCCCTTACACTATGATTGTAAGTTTCCTGAGGCCTTCCCTAGCCATGTGGAGCTGTGAGTCAATTAAACCTCTTTACTTTATAAACTACTCAGTCTCAGGCAGTTCTTTATAGCAGTGTGAAAACAGACTGATACGAAGATTAAATAAGATAATATATAGAAAGTAGTTGCTATTATTTCTGACACAGTAAACTTTCAAGAAATGTTTTCTCTCTTCTCCCTTAGTGACCACCCAGGGGATCTTGTAGAGCAATTGTTTTCCTTTTCTATTTTTTGTCTTTAATGAGAGAGTGTTTCGCTCTGTTATCCAGGCTGGAGTGCAGTGGTGCAATCATGGCTCACTACAGCCTTGACTTCCTGGACTCAAGTGGTCCTCTCACGTCAGCCTCCCAAAGTAGTGAGATTACAGTCATAAGCCACTGCACCCAACTAGATCAATCTTACTTGCACTCTCACTTTGTGTACAAAGTCACATGCCTTAGTTCACTGTTCTGAATAAACACAGGAGGATAGCTTTTCTCTCCATGTATTTACTACATTGGCTGATGAAATCTCTTCTTTGAATACCAGGGTACATTGAAATGTTATTTCCTTTTCCACTTCTTGTTGAGACCTTGCTAACCTGAGTCTACCTCCTTAGAGTAGGGTATGCAGGATAATGGTGAGTTACTTTTATTTCATATGCTGTACTCTGCCTAAATATCCTTAGTCATATAAAGAAATGGCTGAAATAATCTGATTTCCTTTCTGTCACTCAATGCTGCTTAATGATGTGTGAAAAATCTTACTTTGTGGTCAAAAGAACACAAAAATAACAACATAAATCCAGCTGGTTATATTCCATCATCAGTCAAGACAAAGTCTGTGTTACATTGGTTATTTCCAATGTATATAATCCATGTTAAAATATTTACAGTAATAGTAGAGGTATAATGTTGTATTTTGTAATGTTTCTTGTGTGATACAGTCCTCTACCCACTTTTAAATTTGGAGAAATATGTATTTCCCCTCATTCACTCCTTTCTTTTAATCCTGCTGATCCCTTCCTGCCCCTCACTTCACTCCACTTCCAGGGTAATCAATATTAAGTCTGGGCTACCTTTGCTATCACCTTTCTCCGTACTCACACAAACACACACAGATTTATTATATTTACTGTGTTATTTGTTGCTTTTTTTAATTAAAAATGGGTTATACTAGTGATTTTCTGCAATGTAATTTGCTCATACGAAGCTTGAGTCAGGGCCACTGCTGTGCTTGCATGGACCAGGTTCTGATATACAAGCCTGGTATCTGTCTACAATGGGTCTCTGATGCCTTAAGGGACATCTTGGAGTCTCATTTCTGGACTGAGGCTGTCCGTGTTGAGTTTCCATAGCATTTATTTTCCCACTCTTCTCTGAATCTGTGTTACAGGAACTGATAGGTTCACACACCTTTCATTGCTCAGGTTAATATTGGCTTCCTGGTGGCCATTTGATATATTTGTTTTTCTATTCTAGAAGTCAGCAATGCCCTTGGAGAATAGAATCATCACGTGGATTTCATGTGGGTTTTGTGCCTTTCTCAGGAATTTATTTTGAACTAGCCTTCTCAATTCTGTGTCTGTATTAGGATATGTGACTAAAGAGCATTAGATCTAAAGAATTTTATAATAGTCTAGATGTTTGCCAGCCTGGATTTAGTTTCAGAAATGATTTCTTTTGATTTATTAGATTGAAGTATTTTTCACTTAATTATACACATGACTTTACTGACTACTGACTATGAATACCAATTGTTTCTCATATTCTCTTTCTTCTTTATGGCTTAAACATGATACTGTTTTACTAGCGGGTAGACAGAAGTGGAGTGTTGAGTAAATGCCAACCTGTCATTGTTAGAGAGGAAAAGAGTCAAAGCCAGGAATGCAGTCAAGCAAGAAAAGAAAATAATACTTTATCTTTGTTACCACCTTCCTCTTGGTCTGAGAGAAATATTGCAAGGAATTTCAATTAAAGAAACTCAAAGAGAACTGAACTGAATAGGTCAAGTCAAAGCACAGATCTTCTTAAACCCTTCTGTAGGTCTCTAACTAGCTGCGTGACTTTATGCATCTTACTTAACCCCTCTGTACTCCAGATTTTCTGGTGTATCAAACATAAATAACATCTATCCTTTCTATCTCCTAGGGTCCTAACATCCACATGAGATAATATATAAGAAAGAATTTTGACACACACAATAGAAATGTGCAATTTTCAAATTATATGGAACTAAAAAGGATCATTCGCAGGCACTGCATTAAGGCACTGAAGATACAACCATTAACCAGACACTTCTCAGACCTGTGGAGTTCACACAGTCTATCCTAGTACCACCCAGCAACTCATTTTTCTAGCGAAGTTTGCTAATCTTGGCTGCATATGTATTATGACACTTTTGTTTGTGGTTATGCTCCAGTCCACAAACTATGAGTTTAGTCTTTCCATTCCCAGCCTTATTACAACCTTAGTATTTAGAATCCTAAAGCATCCTGGTAAAGCTTTTTCATCATATTAAAACCAAGTAAGAATAGCATCAACTTGTGCTGCAGTGTTCATCTTCAGATGAATCCGACCACAAGAAGACCTAATATTCAACAATCAGAATGACAGGACCTCAGCCTTCACTACAGCCCAGCATCGGCTACAGACCTCAGACTGCAGCAGTACTGGGCATCCTCTCAGAGGCCTCAAAACAGTGCTGGATCTTGGGTAGTAGTTGGACATCAAGATTCAGAAATAAAACTCCTAAAAGAGATGTTGATATCAAAGGCTCAGAATTACTGATTTCAAAACCAATAAACTCTGAGAATTAATTTTGACAGAAAGGTGCATATAATTTTCTGCTGGAGCTTTTTTGTTTGTTTTTTTGTTTTGTTTTGTTTAATCTACTATCATCTATCCTAGAATACCTCCAAATTGGCTTTCCAGCACACTTGGATCCCCTTCCAGTTCATCTCCATATCATAGCCAGAGTGATCATTTTTAATTAAAAATATCATCATGCCATCTTCCCTTAAACCCCTACTTAGAACACTTGAATCATTAAGTTGATCTCACAGAATAGGAGAGTAGAATGGTAGCTACAAGAGGCTGGGTAGGGAGAGATTGGTTAATGGGTCCAAAATCACAGTTAGACAGGAGGAATAAGTTCTAATGTTCTATAACACAGTACAGTGTTAACTGTCATTAACAATAATTTATCATATATTTCAAAATAGATAGAGGAAAGGAATTTGAATGTTTCCAGCACAAAGAAATAAAAAAGGTTCAAGGTTATAGATGTCACAGTTACCCTGATTTGATCACTGCACATTATATTCATGTATTGAAGTATCACATATACCCCCATAAATATATGTGATTATTATCAATCAAAATTTTAAAAACATTTAAAAAATTAAAACACTTCAATGGCTTCTCATTGCTCTTAGGAAAAAGATAAAAATCAGGAATTTGACTCACAAGTCCGAAAAGGTATTTTTCTCTGCTTTAACCTCATTTGGTAACATGTTCTTGTTCTCTCTCTCTTTTTCCTCCTTCTTTTTAAATTTCTTCAACCGTACTATCTCCCTCTACCACAGGTCCTTTGCACATCTGTTCCCTCTGTTCCCCTGGCCTGCACTCTCTCAGTTTTACCTCATTCATTCATCTCCTCCATTGGGTTAATTTACCTGCTTCTTTCAGGTATTCTCAGCTCAGATATCACTTCCTTTTGGAAGCCTACTTTGAAATTCCCAATCAGATCAGCTCTCTAGTCCTGTGTATTGCAAAAGCTTACAACTCCATGTACCTTTCCTTCATGTCACCCTGCAATAATTTTATTTGCATAATCAGTTAATTAAAGTACATGTGTTTCACTAGTGGTCTGTAAGCTCATGAAAGCCCAGGCCATATTTGTTTTGTTTGTTTGGCTATTGCTTGCTTAATAACATTTTCCCATTTGGTGACTGACATGAGATAGACACTCAATGAATATCTGACAGTTGGGTGAACGAATGACCAGAGAGCTGGTAGGGTGAGTATGCCTAGTCAATAGTTATTAGGACTTGGGCTGCCATCCCTTTGCTCAGTTTCTTATTCTCTGAAAGTGGCTGGCATCTTTGCTTCTAGCAGTCATTTGAGCCCGGGAACACCAGAATATAATGACAGATGAGCCCCAGTATGAAGCTGTTACAGTGGTATTAGTCTTACCACTCACCTGAGAGCTCCTGAAGGAAAAGGCATGGAATCTAGTTTGTCCACCTTTAGTGGAAAGTGACAACAGGAATATAATTTGCTGACTTCTGCTGTCATACATGGCCCCTTGACATTCTTATCTCTTAGTGCAGAGTCCAAGCCCAGAGGTCTGTCCCAACATCAGGAGGTCCTGGGGACTTCACATTTGATTGGAGAATTCCATGCCTTTGTCTTCAGGGGCTGTCAGGTGCATGTTAAACTTAATACTTGATTCTATCATCTAAAGTATGATCTGTTATATAATTATATGTAAAATGCCTGACCTAACACCCTAATAGCCTGACTCTGTAATGGAAACCTTACTAATGCACTAGTCCAAACTTTGAGTAGCTCCATCCTTTCACCTGTTATATAGGCAGAGAACATTCCATGAATGGAGAATGAAGAATCCTATCATGAAACAAAACGCAGCAAGACAGACAGTAGACATCAAGAGAGATAGAAATTGAAGGGCTTTTGTGTAACTGGTCTTGATGCAGGACAACAAAAGGGAAGTGATGAAGACCAGACAGAAAGGGCAAGGCAAGGTAGACTCAAGCAATGGCAGCCAAAGTTGTATTCTTCCCACCTGTGTGTCTGCTCTTTCTCAGTGGAGGCTGAAGTAGAGTTGACTGAAGGTGTGAATCTCCCCTGTCCTTTTGCAAATGATGGGCCCTGCCTGATGCTCACTCTGTTGCCACAAAGTACATTAAACTTGTCTGTCTCCCTCTTCCCTCATGTCCTCCCCCTCTCTAGTGGAAACTGCATTCCTTGTTTTATTCTGTGGATAACCCTAGATATCCTTGCTATTTCCCTCAGATACTTGCTTCAAAAGTGGGCTCTTTCCCCATGCCCACACCTAGGGCTGTCTTCCTGGCAACTCTGTTAAAAACTAGGAGTGGAAACTAGCTGGAAACAGAATGACAAATTGATCAGTCCACTTTGGTTGTTTAAATGAAGGACACGTCAGCAAGAATAGTTGACATTTATATTTATTAGTGAAGGGAATTCAAGTAAGTGCACAATATCTGGGCTTGAGGATATTTATTTTGTAGTTTTGAATGGAATTTCTCTTTTTACCCTAGGGGAGAATTTGTGCCTGTGTACTTACTGAGAGTCTACTGCTGTGAGTCCCACACACAATGCTTGGCTAGGCATAGAGCAGAGGAGTAGTCACACAGATTCATAGGATTTGAACTACTTTTCTTTTCCCTGTGAATTAATCTTTTAAATGTCAACATTTTAAACTTGGCCTTTTCAAAAAATGTGATACCGTATGAACCTTACTTAATCGAAAATACATTTCTAGTTCAAAGGTTTTTGTTTTTTTCTTTCCTGAAAGTGGGAAAGGCTAACAGCAACAACAAAATTTGTTAAAGGATGGACTGTGTGTGAAGGAAGCTGGTTTTTGTCAATGGGGTCTAAGCAACTTTTTTCCTTAAGAATCTAAACTGTTGTTCCAAAGGCCATTTCTTTTTTTACAGGTCTGGGATTTTATAATGCAGAATTTATCTTCTTCTGCCTACCCATGGGAAATTTGGAACTACACAATTTCAATTAAGCTTTAAAGGGACAATAGTAGGTCTTTTACAGCTACATTGATTTACAGTCATTTTTATGTAGCATTTTACAGATGACTAATTAATCTGTAATTCATTTCCTGCATATTTTTTACAACAGCTCTTTAAGACAGTAAGGTATTATTATATACCCAGTTCATAGATTTGTCACTGAGACTGAAGGAGACTGAATGACTTGCATGAAGTCTTCCAGCTTGTTAATGGCACATGAGAATTCATGCCCAGGAGAGCCTTGATTGCCCACAGTGCTATATTCTCTCTATAATGAATGACCTGGAAGTGCAGAAAGGTGGGTTAGAATCCCAGGATCGCCACTGACTAGCTGTGTTAACCTTGAACAAGTGATGACATCTTTTTTGACTTCAGCTTCTTCATCTGTAAAGTAGATCTGTAAAGAAGATTGCCTACTCCTCTCTCCAGACTAGACTAAGAATCTGTGAAGAATAACATGAGATCATTTTGATAGTTTGAAATCCTGAAGCATAAAAAAATTAACCATTATTATCTCAAATAATAACAGTGCTGAGTCCAGTGTCATATCAGATAGCAGGCAAAGTGTCTTCCATCCTTCCAATGATACAATTAGGGAATGAGAAATAACGAGGAGAATTCGGGTTGAGGGGTGGTCCTGAAGACACAGGAAGTGGAGTGGCCCATTACCATGTCAGTCAGGAAGGCTAAATTTTTTTTTTTTTGAGTTGGAGTCTCACTCCATCATCAGGTTGGAGTGCAGTGGCTCGATCTTGGCACACTGCAACCTCTGCCTGCCAGATTCAAGCAATTCTCCTGCCTCAGGCCCCCAAGTAGCTGGGACTATAGGCATGTGCCACCATGCCCAGCTAATTTTTGTATTTTTAGTAGAGACGGGGTTTCACCATTTTGGCCAGGATGGTCTTGATCTCTTGACCTTGTGATCTGCCTGCCTTAGCCTCCCAAAGTGCTGGGATTACAGGCATGAGCCACTGCGCCTGACCCAGGTAAGCTAAATTTTTTAAGTTGTGTGTGTACACCTTTTATCCTTGTGGATGTTAAGACTATTATGAAAGCCTTTGGAGGAACTGAATATCACATTGCAGCTGATAATCAAGCACTGTTAATTTTCAAATCCCTGAAACTTATAGTAGTTGGTGTCCTTCAGATTTGGAGTGTATCCATCATAGCAAACTCTTGCCTGCCAGGGAATGTCACAGGGATTCTGTCAAAGGCAGGCAGATGCTCCTAGCTGTAGGAGTGAGCCAGGGCTGCTGTCATGCCTGAGCCAGGGACTAGGACAAGCCATAGTCCCCAGTCCCCTAGGCAGGAGCAGCTGAACACTGACTTCTTCCCTCTGATGTTGGGCTGTTTTTCAGGGTGATGTTCAGCGGACACTCATCCAAGTGGACTTTGGCGATGGTATCGCGGTGTCTTATGTCAATCTCAGCTCCACAGAAGATGGGATCAAACACGTCTATCAGAATGTGGGCATTTTCCGTGTGACCGTGCAGGTGGACAACAGTCTGGGTTCTGACAGCGCCGTCCTGTACTTACATGTAACTTGTATGTTATTACTGTTGTTGGTTTATGACCTATCTTAAACATTGTGTCCTTTCAAATCGAATTCACAATTTTGTATCTAGAAGAAGTGCACTAGTTATCTTTTAGCAGAAGGGGAATGGGGAAGAAATGATTAAGAGACCAAAATAAGGAAAGAGTAAGAAGACAATCGAAGAGAATTTGAATAATCCTGGACTCTCTGGATTGCTTCAAATTCTCATTGCATTTCCCCTGCCTACCCCGGGTGCCTTGAAGATGCGACACTTGAATCTGGAGACTGGGCCTGAGCAACTTGCAGAGCTATTTGGTTGAAACAAAGAAATTTGGTTTTGGGGGGGGGTCAGAAATTGTTGTAAACAATCCACATGCACCACTCAATCTAATGCATTGAGAATTAGCCCAAGTAAATAAGTTTCTCACCATCTGATTATCTCCATCTTCTCATAATATGTTGCTATTGATAATCCTTTTAGAGTTTTGCTCCTTTTCTAAAAAAAAAATGTGTTTCCTGGGCTTCTATGTGGGATGACTTGGTGTTAGAGAGAAGGTGGTGTAGAGAGAAAGAGTATAAAAACAATGTTAAGGAAACTATGGTAGAAAACAGTTCCAAGAAATGCTAAAGCTTTTCCCTCATTGAGGATTCTAAAGATGTGAGTAAGTACGATGAGACAATAATAACTTCTAAGTTATGTGTGCTAATGTGTCATTCATATGTTAGGTGTAAGGGGTTTCCCAGTCATAGGACTTATGTTGATTACTAATGAAATTGTTTCCTTTAAATGAAAGTAGCTCCTTTATATGAATGGCCTTGTTCAAATATCAAGTTTTAGTCAAGAGTCTGAAGGCCAGGCATCATTACTCCATGCCTCTCCTCTGCACCTTGCCCATGGAACAAAATTGAATACAGAAAGTATCAATTAGAACATTTTCGTTTTTAGCTGCTGTGGTCCAGTGAGAGAGCAAGACTATTAAGCGATGACCAAGAGATGTTTCGGTTGTTGAGTCTTCCTAACATGTCAGTAATTCTGATCTCTGTCTCCTGTACTCTCATGGCAGAGGTGCTTCAAAGAAACATGCACTCCTTTATTTGGGTCTAGACAAAGTTACACATGATTCTCAGTGTGCCAACTCGGTATGTCTATTTTTGGCTACAGTTTACAGTATGTTCCAGACTTTGTGCTAAATGGGCTCTTAATGTATATTACCTCACTTCTCAAAACAGTCCCGTGAAGTACTCACTATTAGTAACTCTATTTACAAAAAGTGTAGAGGTTCAGAGAGCTTAAGTTACTTGCTTGAAGTGGCCAACCTACTATCTAGCAGAACCATGCTTCAGACTCAGGTCCACCTGCCGCAAGGATCCTAGCTCTTGCTAACTAAGGTCAGTGTCAGCGCCAAGAGTGGCTTGGGATTGGAGGAGCTGTCTCCATAGCTTTTACCATCTACCCCCTACTCTTTACAGATCATCTTGAAGAAACAAACATTTTGGATAGAAGCAGTGTGCTTGTTGCACAACTACATAGTTCAGGACTCACCACGGGGGCTCCTTTCCATCTAACTGCCATCCCTGACTTGTCCTCTGTAGACATTCAGGACTTGCCACTCACTAAGACATAATACCCCCCTATATGTTAGTATGTAGGGAAATGATAGCAATGATATCGTAGAAATGGTCATGCTAAAATATTTAACAATACATCACAAACATTAATGATTAGTAACAAAAATAACTTGCAATAAAAATGACAGCACATTTGCCGAGAATGGCTCCTACCTAGATCATATCATATCTCATAGCTTATTCTATAAGGGGTAATTTTGCTAGAGAACTAGCTTCCTTACGAATTACAATTGTGTTCCGTATACCACAAATTTGTTATACATCTACCATAGTCCAATCACATGTAAATACTGATTTAAAAGCCAGTATCAGCGTCTGATCTAAATTTTCTGGGTCTCCCATTAAATCTTCCATAGCTTCACCTCTTTGTCACTCTGTAGGCTTTTTCTCGTTCCTATGTGTGTGATCATACCCCTTGGGGTGTCTACTGCTCCCCTGCAAAACTCCTCCCTAGTTAACAAAATCCTGGAGAGGAAAACAACACACACAGAGATTTTCTCTGCTCAAGATTAAGGGCTGCTGAAACCCTTCTAAAAGAAACCAGTTTCTCATTCACTTACAATTCTTTCATTTCATTAGCCTAGTTGATTGGATAAAAATATTTGACCTTAATCTTAGAGGAAGATAATTTGTAATGGAAAGTTTCGTGTTCTGATTTTGATTTTGTAGACTCATCTTGGGTTAAGTGGTTGGATAAGCATGCCTCACATAATGGAACTTTTTCTAAGCCTGGCTCTTTGGTACTAATTGTGTTAAAAACAAGGTCATGTTTGCAGCTGTTTGCTAACTCACATACATATAAACTCATGTCATAACTATTTCAGCAGATTCTGACATGCCTGGTTAGTACCTCCCTCCTAAAGGATCCAGGGTGCTTTGCTATGCACACAAACTCATTTTGCTCATCTTCACATCTATGCCGTAATAGACTTCTGGCCTTGTCTTTCAGATGGAGAAATCAAGGATTGGAGAAGCACTGTGACTCTGGCATCACTTTACGCTCAAAGCAAGTCAGAACAGGAACATGACTGAGTCACACTCTCAAGCATCTTAAAGCTGGAGGGTGTCATGAGTGACTGTAGGTGCCAAAGTGCAGAGGTGGCTTTATAGGGGGAAAAAAGCACTGGACTGAGTTGGGCATTCTGACTAGGTCCAGATTTTGTTTCAAACTCCTGGGGAAGTCACTCCAGCTCTCTGAGCCTCGATGTTCTCCTCTGTCAAGTAGATGCACATCTCATTCCCAAAAGTCCCATCGAGCAAAATATATGGTACCCTGGCACCTAGTAAAACTTGATTTTTCTATCATCATAAAGTAGCATATACATTTGGACTTAGTGGATTGTGAGAGAGAGTAGAATTAGCAGCAACTCTTAGCTCACCAAGCCTGTCCTCTGCCCCTCCCCCATTCCTACCTTCAGGGGCAATCCTGAAAGCCCATTGCCTGTCTCACATACGTATTCCGACCACTCTCCAGTGCAGAAAGGTGATTTGATTCCAAACCAGAGGGTTTGAAAAAAAAGATGGGTTTGCAAAGGTCATCTGAAACAAATGGAGCCGATGTTCCTGCCTAGTGTTTCAGGAGTGGGACCGGTCTTGCTGGGCGCCTGGTAATCTGTTGTAGCCTGACAGTTGGTAATTCCTTGGGGATAGTATTCACTGTGCTCTGCTAGTTTGCAAACTAATGAGACACATGCTGCAGCCAGTGTTGCCTTCAGTCGGATGGGGCAGAGGATTTACAGAGCATGCAGATTTCTGCTCAGAAAGCTGCCCTGTCGCAGCCAGTCTTGCAGAAAAAAAAAAAAAAAATCAGTGAAGACTGCAAACTTGCAGAACAGGAAGTGGAAAAAAAAAAGATAAGGTGGATCTTCTAGTCCTTCCTAAACCACTTCCCTTAGCTGTTCCCTTATGTAGGAGCCATGTTCAGAAGACTTTCTGGCCCCATCTTAGAGTAAAAGTATCTGTGTAGCTTGAAAACCCATGTAGTTTTTCAACTGTTCACACCATCATTTTATTGACCAGCAAATGTCAGACTAGGATTTTGTAAAGTGTGACTTAATGAGCCACCTACCCCCAAATTAAACGATAACAATGTAGTGTTCTGGGTCTTATCCCAGACCCACTGAATTAGGATTCCTGGAAGTATGGCATCATAATCTGCTTTGAACAGATTAGTATGATTTTTATGTACACTGGAGTTTGAGAAACTCTGTTTTAGGATCTCAACTTTATGGTTTGAATCACTCTTATTTCTTCTAGTAGCTTTTTTAAACATTGCAGACAAATAGCAATATGATATGTGCACAATATTTAATTAGGTGGCCAAAGGTCTCTGGAACATAAATGCTGCAGGCAGGCCAGAGCAGCCGGTACACACACACACACACACACACACACGCACGCAATGTGCAGCCTCAGGAGTCGGTTGTTTCCTGCCACACAGAAGGGCTATAAACAAGAAAAGAGAAGGGAAACCCAATTCACACAATTCCCCAATTCTTGCAACCACCTTTCCAGAAAGATTCATATGGAATGATGCAGCGCCACCTACTGTCCCTTTTGTGCATTGCAGGCACCTGTCTGAAGGAGCCATATCTGCCCGTTCAGCTCCCTACTTAATGCAGGCAGCCAGCTGGGGGCCTCCAGGGTCTGGAGTTTCACCTCTGTGGCTCCATTAGGGTATACTGCCTAATGGATGATGAACAGAAGTGGTCAAAGAATAGGCTTTTGGATAGCAGGAACCAGGTATTTTAAACCCGTGAAAAGTAAATGAATAAAAGATGCTGTGGGAATCTGAAAGATAAATTTCATATGTGTATACATATATAACATATATGCATGTAAGCGTGAACTTATACAAACACACACATACGTATTTCAGGGCCTACAAGGCCAACATACTATGTGTCTTGAATTTCTCTTACAAAATTCATCACTGGCTGGGCACGGTAGCCCATGCCTGTAATCCCAGCACTTTGGGAGGCTGAGTCAGGCAGATCACCTGAGGTTGGGAATTCGAGACCAGCCTGGCCAACATGGTGAAACCCCACCTCTACTAAAAACACAAAAATTAGCCGGGCATGATAGCAGGTCCTTGTAATCCCAGCTACTCGCGAGGCTGAGGCAGGGGTATCACTTGAACCTGAGAGGCAGAGGTGGCAGTGAGCCAAGATCGTGCCACTGAACTCCATCTCAAAAAAATAAAAATAAAAACAAAAAAATAAAAATCGTCACTGACCAAAACGAGATTATGTGAAAATAAAAGGAAAAAAGAACATTTCTCAACATGGCAGGCACCCCTCTTCCTCGTGGTCTTTTCACTTACTCTACCCTCACCCTGGAACTTTCCAAATAGATCCTTCGTGCTGTCTTTCACTTTATTCAGGTCAAATGCCATTTCCTCTGAGAGGCCTTCCATGAACATGCTTTCAAAAATAGCACCCTATCACCTACCTCTGCTTTATGTGTCCAGCACCCTCCTCCCTCAGAAATACCTAAGCTCCACCAAATGCCAGGTATCCCCAGCACCTAGAATAATACCCAACAGATCACAGGACTCACAAACTATTGAGTGAGGGCCAGGCGCGGTGACTCACGCTTATAATCCCAGCACTTTGGGAGGCCGAGGTGGGCAGATCACTTGAGGTCAGGAGTTCAAGACCAGCCTGGCCAACATGGTGAAAGTCCGTATCTACTAAAAATACAAAAATTAGCCGGGTGTCAAAAATTAGCCGGATTTGGTGGGACATCCCTGTAATCCCAACTACTTGGGATGCTGAGGCACGAGAATTGCTTGAACCCGAGAGGGGGAGGTTGCAGTGAGCCAAGGTCGTGCCACTGCACTCCAGCCTAGGCAACAGAGGGAGACTCTGTCTCAAAAACAACAACAAAAAACACAAACAAAAAGACTGAGTGAATGAATTACCATGTTTTACTAACAAGATTTGAATTTTTTCATTGAGACAACGACATATAGGTATTGTTCTTACTCTGGTTTATGACTTTTAAAAAATGCTCAGCTGGGCACAGTGGCTCACGCCTGTAATCCCAGCACTTTGGGAGGCCGAGGTGGGCAGATCACAAGGTCAGGAGTTCGAGACCAGCCTGGCCAACATGGTGAAACCCTGTCTCTACTAAAAATACAAAAATTAGCCAGGCATGGTGTCGTGTGTGTGTAGTACCAGCTACTCAGGAGGCTGAGGCAGGAGGATTGCTTGAACCTGGGAGGCAGAGGTTGCAATGAGCCGAGATCGTGCCACTGCACTCCAGCCTAGGTGACAGAGACTCTGTCTCAAAAAAAAAAAAAAAAAAATGTGAGAGACGAAGTGAACCTCTTTAGAATGGAACTAGCATTTCTAGCATAGCTTATCTAGTCATTGTATTCTAATGGATTCATTTAACTCAGATCCAGGGACTCAGGAAGAATTTCACAGAGGAGGGGATGCTGGAACTGAGACTTGAAGACTGACAGGTGCCATAAGAAAGGTGTATAGAATCAAAGGCCCTGGGGTGGACCAAGACGTGGCTTGCTGGAACAAACCATTTGATGGGGAAACAGCAAGACTTGTGCAATAAATGAAACCAGGTGGAAAGTGCATTTTCCAATGCCTGGGACATATTTACCTGATCAGGAAGCAGCAACTCTTAATAGCTATTTTGTTTGACTGGAAAGGTTCTTTCAAACACTTGTCCTCTGGCCAGAACAAGGGCTCTGAAACCAAACTGCTTTGGTTCATACCCTAGAATTGATGTTTCCTAGCTGTATGACCTAGGGAAAGTCACCTTACTTTGTTCATCTCTAAATGGGGAGTATATGAGTGCCTACTTCGTAAGATTATTTCATGAGGATAGAATAAGAAAAACAGAGTCCTTAGCGGAACATTTAGTTGTAGTCATCACTCAGTAAATGATACCCTTTTATTATTTCATTGAACTGTTCTGGCTTATAATCAACTGCTTCTCAACATATGCTTTATGAACCAGAAGATCAGTTTGATCCTGTATGCTGATCACCAGTCTTCATTCTCTAAAGAGGGAGTAGCGTGAACAAAGGCAGACATGGGAAGTTATATCATTTGTTTTACCTAGTGAATACTTGAGCATCTATTATGTCTTAGAAACTCTGCTAGTCTTTGCGTATGAAGATAAATATGAAGAATTCTTACCCTCAAGAAGTTTTCAGCCTCTGTCTTCTGTCTCACAAATTTTAAATCAATATGTGTTAGCTATCGTTATTATAAATGGATCGTGGGAATCTTTTTTTTGTTTTGTTTTTTGAGACAGAATCTCGCTCTGTCACCAGGCTGGAGTGCAGTGGTGTGATCTTGGCTTACCATAATCTCTGCCTCCTGGATTCAAGCAATTCTCCTGCCTCAGCCTCCCAAGTTGCTGGGACTACAGGCACACGCCACCACGCCCAACTAATTTCTGTGTTTTTAGTAGAGATGGGGTTTCACCATATTGGCCAGGATGGTTTCGACCTCTTGACCTCGTGATCCACCTACCTCGCCCTCCCAAAGTGTTGGGATTATGGGCATGAGCCTCCGCACCCAGCCGGATCATGGGAATCTTAATTTTGAACAAGCATGAATAACATGATCAGCTTGGCTTTCTAGAAAAATTACTGTTGCGGCCATTTGGAGGATGGATTCAGGTGGTGAAAGGTTAGAGGCAGGAAAATCTGGAAGAGAAATGAGAAAGTGCTTAGAGTATGAACCAGGGCGCCAGATTGGGGAGGGTGAGATAAATATCTTAGAGATATTTATGGAACCAAATCGTCGGTTTCCTAAATGGACGTGAATGACAAAAAGAAATTGAAATTGACTTTCTGTTTCTGTAGTGGGCTCCTGGATGAATATCAGCATTAATCACCAAACTGTAGAGAATACAGGAGAGGGAAATAACAGGGTCCTTGAGAACATTTGACTGCTGGAGCCAAAGAAGTCTAGAGCCCCCCAGAAGGAGTCTAGAGCCCAGGAAGGGGTGTTCAAGCCCTTCACGTGCATTTGACATTTGAAGGTTAAGGTACGGATGGTGTTGCCTAGTAGAAAAGTGTGCAGAGAGTGAAAAAGTCTCAACACAGGACTCTGGGAAACACATTTAAAGGGCAAGCAGAAGAGGAGGTAATAAACCAAGTGAATAGGCCCAAGGTATTTCTCTGTCTCCTCCATCTCGTGGGACCAAGATGGGGATGGCAAATGCATAGGAAGCTGCATTTTGCTTGCAAACTCAAAGAGAAGATTGAGGGTCAAAGGAAAGGTCCTAGTGGTTCTTTATGAAGAGGGCATTCATATCTTTGTGAGGTTGGTACATCTAATTAAGGTTTCCAGTTTTTATAGGCCTCTGTAGATAAAATCATTCTATATTGTAAGTGAGCATCTTCTGAGAACCACAGAGCTCTCTATCTACTCACACACACACCCCTCTGTCCTTGCTGAACTTAATTCAACCGCAAACAGTATGTGCGCCATGCTTACCTAACTAGACAGCTTTGCAGACACATGCACAAACACATTCACATACAGACCTTTAAAACCCAATAAACAATAAAGGGTAATTACATGGAGAGTGGTTTGAAGGTTTGTCCACCCACCCTTCACCAACATGGATTCTATGAGGTCTTCACAACTCTGGTTCACCCCCAAGGATACAACCTCTTGGAAAGACTGCATCGCCTTGTGAAATCTCAAATGATGCCTGTTCTTAAGGACTTCATAAATTACCTGTAATTTTTTTTAACTTTTACACACACCTAACTCAGGTTTTAGAACTGGTAGAAAGATTGGTAAGTGCAAAATGTCAAGGTGCAATTGTGCTCAATGTATTCTTTCTCCAAAGTGGGGAAAGCATCTGAACACTTCTTTCGGGGAATATGGCAGCCAGGTTTTGGGGTCTTCAGGAGTAAATGTGTGTTCTCTTCAGAGCAGGGAGGACAGAGCAGAGGAAGCTCTTCCCCCTCCATGGCCTCTCTTTCTCTTGTGCCTTAGGTCCCTTGGAGCACGTGCACCTGTCTCTTCCCTTTGTCACCACAAAGAACAAAGAGGTCAATGCAACAGCGGTGCTGTGGCCCAGCCAAGTGGGCACCCTCACCTATGTGTGGTGGTACGGAAACAACACGGAGGTGGGTTCACCTTCCACATGTTCCACGTGCGGTCTAGGGACAGAAGTTCAAATTATGCTGCCTGAAGCAAAGAAGGGAATGAAATGGCTTATGAACCCAAGAGGGTAGAAGCAGTCATAGCTTCAAGGACAACAAGCTCCCTTGGTGCTTAAGTATCTTATCATTATGTTCTGTCTCTCCCTCTCTCTCTCTCTCTCTCTCTCTGGCCCTTCTTCACCTGCGTTTCATCTCTGACTTCCTCTATGTTTACGTTTTTCTCCAGCTGCCCTTGTCTTTGCAGTGACTCTTAGCAGCCCTAGCTTAGCAGAGAAATTAAACTCTATTTCCTGAAAGTTCTAACAGCAGTCCTGAAACTGAGTCTTACTGGCCAGGCCTTGATCACAGTGCTGGGGGTGGAGAGAGAGGTGAGGAAGTCAGTCTCCTCGGAAGCACATGAACTGCAGAAGGGGAGAAGTGATTACCAAAAGAAAACAAAGCAACTGGATGCTGGACAGGTGCAAGCAATAGATTTCCATTACAACCCACCCCCGACAGCCTCCTCCCCCTAAATAAAAACTCTTATTTATTTAGGTCAGCTTTAACTTTTATGTGTTTTTCCAAATGTTCCCTATGCCCAAAAGTCAGTGGCAATTTTAAATCTAGTAGAGACCTAACACCTTATTTACTCTAAGTCTTTCATTTTGCACATGAGAAAAGTGAGGGTGATGCAGCTGGAGTGGTTTGCTTTGATCTCTTCCAGCTGCTTCATAAGAGGCCAAATTTAAGGCCTTCTGATGCCTCCATTAATTTTTCTTGCCTCTGCACCAGGCTGCATGGTCTATTTCAGTTTTGAACTCATTCCATTCTCAGAAATTAAAGTGCTTCCAAATGTAAGGCAATAGAGCTGAGGCCCCAAAGGACACTGGGATGAACTGCTCTGGACTGAAACCCTCCATCTTCCAGCAGAGCTTCTTTCACTTGGTGACTTTGCTCTTCAAATACGATGTCTCTTATTTTAATAAAAACATTTTTCTACTCTGGAGCTGAAAGTTGGCTTTAGCTGGAGACATAATTTTGCACAGGCCCAGGAGGAACCTAAACAGTGGAAAGAACCTCTCACCTCTACTGCAAACATAAGTAAACTGAAAAGAGACCCTTTTTAATTTCATCTGAAACTATGCGTGTAAATTCAGCCCATAGTGGGCCCTCTATCCATAGTGGAAGAGGAGGAATCTATGTCATCTCCTTGAAAACTAGTACTAGAAGGTGAATGTACTGAACAACTTTCTTTTGTACCTCCTATTTTTTTTTTTATTTTTTAAATTTTTCCTTTAAAAAGAAAACCAGATTCTCGAGAGACCGCATTGAAAAGGCTTCTCATGCTGGGCTTTAGTCTTCTTTCTGCCATACAGGGAATTAAATGAATTTTGATTTTTAAATTAATTAAGAAAAGATGGAAAATAAATGTTTGTGAGGAGTGTGTCGAGGGAGGTCAGTAGGCTAATATATTCTCCTCTAGGACCCCAGCATTCGATTGTATTGCAGGCACCACTCCAAATTTTTTTTCTTTTCTTTCTGTTTTGAATCCTCAAACCACTATCCAATTAGTGCTTGTTTCCACAGCAGCTACTTCCAGGAAACTGCTGATGAGGCTTCTCAGAGGGGGCCAGCACACAAGGCCACTGCTGTTTAACTAGTGTATGGTTTTGGTGTACCGGATTCATGTTCCATTGTAATTCTACAGAAATCGTACACCCTGGAGATGAACACATGGCAGCTTATAGATTTTCAGTGACTGCTGCTTTCATCTGGATTAATATGAGCCCCCATTCTCATTTGCTTTGATCGTTTCCTTGTATTAGGGATCTGCTTGATATGAGTAGGTCATGCATAAAGAGAGACATATATCCCACCAGCAAGCAAGACCTATCCATCTTCCCAGCCCTGAATCAGGGTGATATCAGGAATTCACAATGAATAGGCAGACTTCCTTGGAGTCATTGCTCCGAAAGCCTCTTTTCTGTTTTGGACTAGAGATGATGGGGAGGCATAGAGGGACCCAGTGCCATTCCCATCGGGAAGAGCCTCTATTGGGTTAGACAGCCCATTGTTGGCTCAGAGTTAGCGGCTGTCTCAACTAAACTAAAGAGCTTTCCCTTCACTCTGGGCCCTTGTTTATTTTAGCCTTTGATCACCTTGGAGGGAAGCATATCTTTCAGATTTACTTCGGAAGGAATGAATACCATCACAGTACAGGTCTCAGCTGGGAATGCCATCCTACAAGACACAAAGACCATCGCAGTATATGGTGAGTGCCCATCTCGGTGGATCTGCTGCTGTCTTCATGCTCAGAGGAGGTTCTCTTGTACCATGATTCCCGAGACCATCCCTCAGCTGTGACTTTTACCTGGAGAATGGAGGGCAGTAGTTGAGAAAGAACTGAGGCAAGTCTCATCTCCTCCTGCAGGGAAATTCGAATCACTGGTAAAACAGTGACGGGATCCAGAAATGGTTTTCTTAGAGGTAGAGTGACTATTCACTCACTCATAGGGTAAAATGGATTTTAGGATGTGTAAGCCTAACTCATTTCACTTAGAGTGGTAGTAATATTTGAATACTAATAGCTATCAAATAGCTAATATTGAATCTCTTTTTTTTAAGTTCAACTTTAAAATTCTCGATTAATAAGGGAAATCTGCCATTGTCTAAATACTTTAAAAATCTCTTCCACAAATCTGTATCATGAAAACAATTCTCTGCTAGGTTAAGAGTGATGGAGGAGTCATAACAATTAGATGCCGTGCATAGCCACAGACTGGATATTTGGACAAATGGCTCTACGGAACAATTTTGTGATCAGTTGGGGAAATTGAATATGGTCACAGTATTAGATGGAATGAAAATGTACTGAAATGAAAAGATGGAGTCATTGATTGAAAACTGGAAAGAAAAAAACACTTGATGGATTGATTTCATTTTGGTAAATCTCTTTCTGCATAGAAAGATAGTCATATAGATATGCACTAAGTGTTACTAGTACATGGCAAAAATGTTTATGATTAATATGGAAATGGTACATATGAATCCTGAAAAATTAGTTTTTGAAATCTAAGAAGTGGAAATTTCATAGGAAAAGGAAATGCTGTGCAGAGAGAGGAGGAGGCAGAAGGAGGGAGGAGGGAAGGAGGATGATAAAGAGAGCAAGAGAGGCTGGGCATGGTGGCTCACGTCTGTAATCCCAGCACTGGGAGGCCGAGGCGATGGATCACCTGAGGTCAGGAGTTCGAGACCAGTCTGACCAACGTGGTGAAACCCCATCACTACTAAAAATATAAAATTTAGCCAGGCATGGTGGCACATTCCTGTAATCCCAGCTACTCAGGAGGCTGAGGCAGGAGAATCACTTGAACCTGGGAGGCGGAGGCTGCACTGAACCAAGATTGCGCCATTGCCCTCTAACCTGGGCAACAAGAGAGAAACTCCATCTCGAAAGAAAAACAGAAAGAGAGAGAGAGAGCAAGAGAGAGACAGACAGCCTAGCTTGTGGTCCAAATAATATCAATTGCCCAGTTCCAGAATCAATTGATTTTGATGAGATAATTTGGAACTGGATTTTCCTGTGAGGAATCAGGTTCTGTTAATGCTCATCTTGCGAACTTGACGTTCAAAATCAGAAAATAATTTGTAAGCAACTTTGAACACATCTAAGGATCAAAAGGCCTTAACACTATTCCTTTCATGGCTGGGTGTTAGATTTTATAATTTCTTCTCTCTCCCTGCCTCCTGAAAGGCTTGATCAGCCCAGATAATAAGAAATAAACCAGGGCTGTGATTTTCCTACCAATGTCCCATTAGGGAGGTACAAGGCAGTCAAACAGTGACTGTGTAGAGTGCGGCAAAGTCTGCCTTTCTTCCTTTGTCCATCTCCTTTCTGTGTGCTGGGAATGCATTTATTCTTCATAACAACCCTAGTTGTTACGAAGCGTAAAGCAGGTGATATTATGACCCCCATTTTTTCAGAGTGGTGAATAACTTGCCCCAGCTAGCAAGTGGTGCAGCTGGGTTTGCAACCCAACCCATCTAGACTCAGGGCCTATGCATTGAAACTATCCTACTTAACTGACTCTCATTTGTTTTCACTGGATTTTTTTTTTTTTTCCTTTCTCTCCCTCTTGACGTCACAGGTTGCTCTAACGGGCACTGACCTATTAGCCCAACAGATGTCTTCTTGGTAATGCATGTTGGTGATGTCATTAGAATCATGGAGATAACCTTAAATCTTGGCCTTATCTCATCCAGCCCACATTTTATAGATAGGAAATTATGGCCCAGACATAGGGAATTACTGGATTAAAGTCATTCTACTGTTTGGTGACAGATAATGATAATAACAATGGTGGTGGTGATAGCAATTAACATTGATGAAGACTTTACTAGCCACTGGCATCTGTTCTAAGCACTTGATTTGATCTGCTTTATTAAGTCTGCTCAGATTTATGAGAAATATTCCATAATTATGCATTTTACAGATGTGAAAACATGAGATAAGTATAATAAACAGAGCTAAGAATTCTGAATCCAGAGAGTATGTTTGTAAGCACCTCCCATGCCTTGCTATGTTTGCTTCTTCCTCTTTCTACAATTTCTTTAAAGGTATCACCCAAGGGTGAATCCGTCTTTATAAAAATAGGTTATCATATGTCTCTTCATTAAGAGATTGGACAAGGTTGTCTTCCTCTTCTAAGCAAATTCCTGCACCATCAGCCATCCTTAATTTGTCTTCGGCCAGATGAGTTATCCAGAGATTCATATACATAATCAGAAAGTTATTGGGTCTCCCTATGTTTCCCAGGCTGGTCTCAAACTCCTGGCCTCAAGCGATCCTCCCTCTTCAACCTCCCAAAGTAGTGAGATTACAGGCATGAGTCACCACACCTGGCTCCATGATCAGAAAGTTTTAATGACAGATGTGACTCCTTAAATAAAAGTTGCACCAGGCAAAGTTAAACAGGAAAGATTGAACCCAACTAAAAGAAAAGGCAGGAAGATTTGTAAACACTGGGGTTAGCTAGTGTGAAAATACTGGAGGACTTTAGGAAGCATGTGGGTTTTCAGTGTGATTAGACCATCTGTGTGAGTTAATCGCTGCTTAAGAAAGTCAGTCTCCTACTCTCCAGCACAGACAGGGAGATAGGGAGGGGTGCTATCTTTCTTGATGTCATTTCAAAGGAATGGTTCCCAGATCCTTGAGAAGGACATTCATGAGTTGTAGAAGATTTACATCTCAAGGGACAGAGAAGGAATTTACAAGTGTAAGTTTTCCAGAATACTCTTAAGAAAAGCGTGTCCAGGAGCTTACAGTCAGGAAGAAACAGAAACTTGTTTGAAGTTTAGTGAGATTGACAGGAACATGAAGACTTGTCATGATAGGACTGAAAAAAGCATCACATTTGAGAAATTGACAGGGGAAGGTTTGTCTACCCAAAGCGACACAATCAATTAAAAGAAAGAAAATCTAGTTTGCATTGTTTCTTCTAATTTGCTCCAGGGCACAGGTTTGCTTGTAAATTAAAATATGCAAATGTATAGAATCTCTCTCTCAACAGCTGCAAAAAATATATATTATTGGTGTTTACCCTTTTCAGTCCTCCCACACCCATCCCCTATTTCTTGAATCAACTTAAGTACAACGTTTCCCTGCCCCCTCCCTGCCATGCTGTTTAGTATGCTAAGTAATTACCAACGGAGCTGCATCATTTTCTCATTTGTGTCCTTTTACTAAGATAAACATTCTCCCTTGTAGATGAAGTCTCTGCAGTTTGGTAAGAGGTACAGAGAAAGTGAGAATGACATAAACTTGTATCTTCATAGCAAAAAGTGAGGACTTAATGGGTGATTCTTTGGCACTGCTGTTTACCACACTATTTAATTAATGTACATTTCATTGTTCTCCATCAGGTAATATTCACATAGGCTATCAGTGACTCATAAAATAGTCAAGCTTCGAACAATAGCTCTTTGGAATACATTAACTGCCATGAAAACATAACTTATAATGTCAGAGTCTTCAAAACATGTGTTTGATAACTTCTTAGCATTGTTAGGAAATGTCCAAGTGAGCTTTTATGCTTCCTGAAGGTAAACCGGCATCCCTAACGTCGCTTCTAAGCGCTCCTAATGAAACAAAAGGGCGTGCTTAACATAAAAAATGTTTATTAAATAAATAAATGCATTAATTTCCAGGAGCCTCCACCATAAGTTAAGTATACATTTATTCAACAAATGTTTATTAATTATAAATGACTCATAGATAGTAACTGAAAACCTGCCATGTGCTAGACACTGTCCCAAGGGCCAGGAACACAGAGCCATCATCCTGATTGAGCTTATATTCCAGTTTGAAGGACATAACAATGAAAACAAAATAATTTAAATAGCACTGAGTATGAAAAAGACACAGAGCGTCCGGTGATGAGGGGAGCATGGGATGGTGAAAGGGAGGCTACCTGAGGTTGGGTGGTTGGAAAGACCTCTTGGGGTGAGACTGAATGATGAGAGGGGAGTTTGCTACGGTCCAGTGAAGTAGAGAAAGCTGGTATGGACAGAGCCAGCAGAATTGAGGAGCACAGGGAAGTACAGGTGCTGGAGCACAGAGTGCAGGAAAGCCAGTTAGGACAGGAGGAAAAAAGGAAGTCCCCACCAGGTTATATGGGGGCAGGAAGGCTGTGGTAAGAATCTAAATTTTATTCTAAATGCAATGTGGAGGCACTGGCAGGTTTTAGGGGAGCCATATGATCTGAATCTATTATGTGCCAAACACTATAATGGGTTAGGGGTGTCAAGGCCACAAGAATGGGCTTCACAGACATCCAGCTCTGGAGAGTGTAATTGACCAAGGCCACCAGTGCTGTCCTCCGAAGCTTATCACCAAGCTAGGGCTAGGGCTCCACCTTCCAGGGACTTACCCCTGCCAATGACAGAGTATAGCAGGGATACTAAGGCTGAACCATTCCTGGGACGCAGGGGACTCCTCTGCCAGCTGACTTTGGCTCCAAGACGCCTGAACAGCTTACTGAACCTTCCTCAGACTGCTGAGTAGTCACCCACTCTTTCTTCCTCTCTTTGACTTTCCTGTATGCATGCACGGTGGTCTGATGGTTCTCCCTGACTCCTGTGGCTCCCTGCCCACTTTCTCGCACAGAGAATTTCCCTCATATAATCCTTGCCTGTGTAATCACCATCTTACTTCCTAGAGAACCAAACTAACTCAGGTGCTACAGAGACAATGAAGAAAATCCCTGAATAACATAAAATTCCATTAAATGAAACTTCCATGCAAACAAAATATAGCAATAGAATGATTACAGTGATAATTATAAATATCTAATCATCATAATAATTATTCCATAATCCTATAATAATAATAAAAGCATGTACAAAACAGAGTAGTGCCATAAAAAAGAAAATTAAAATGTGATGGGGGAGGGTAGTGAGCCAGGGAGTGCTTGAACTAGAGCTTGAATATTTTGTTCATGTACAGTGGGGAGAATGGGGCATTCTAGGCAGAAGAACAGTGTGTGCAAAGGCCCAGGGTCATAAACCTGCCGTGCATTCAGGTTGCTCCAGATCATTTATTATCCAGGAGTACAGAACCTAGAACTAGGAATAATGGGCAAAGGCTGCAAAGATAGGCATGGAACAAAGTTAGAGGTTTGGTTTAGAAAATAAAGGGCTGCCAGCTCTTAGAGCTGGCTGGCAACCTTTGATATGCAAATGCTGGCCATCAGAAACTGGGTCTAACCAAACATGGCACTTCCCCGCCCTCTTCTTGCCCTTGACCTCACATGTGGCTGGCAACATGGTTGCCCCCACACATCCCTACATGTGTAGGACAATGTGGCACCCTGCATTTGCATATTAAAAGGCTAGGGTGGGAGGGCCAGTTTTTTCCCAGTCTACATTATGAATGACATGCCTGGTCAAACCAATCCCCTGAGCCCTGTGCAAATCAGACACTGCCTCCTCATATAACTGGCTGGTATCCAAGGCCACACTGCCTGTGGTGGGGGAGTGCAGGGGGAAGAGGAGGGGGAGAGGTGGGAAAGGTGGGGAAGAGGGAAGAGGGAAAGGGGGAGAGAGGGGAAAGGAGAGGAAGGGGGAAAGTGGGGGAAGAGGTTAAAGGGGAATTGGGGGGCTCTCCTCTCTCAGCTTTGGAGCCCCCTCCGTCTGTCTCTGTACAGGGGAGCTTCTTCCTTCTTCCTTCTGCCTTGTTTCTTGCCTATTAAGCTTTCTGCTCCTTAAAACAAAAAAACAAAAAGAAAAGAAGGGGCTGGTGAGATACTCACAGGGTAATGACATGCCTTCTAAAAAGTCTCTATGGTAAGTGTGAAGGGGAAGGACCCTCCATTTTGTATAAAATAAAAAGTCTAAACTTCTTGACAGGACTATTTGACTTAAAGTAATCTATCTACTGTTATATCCACAGAGGAATTCCGGTCTCTTCGCTTGTCCTTTTCTCCAAACCTGGATGACTACAACCCAGACATCCCTGAGTGGAGGAGGGACATCGGCCGAGTCATCAAAAAATCCCTGGTGGAAGTGAGTGCACACAGTTTCTTCTCTTGCCTGGGTACATTTTCTCTCCTTGAATAATTTCACAGAAAGGGGAATTTTGTACAAAAAACAAACAAACAAAAACCCAGCAGGAAGAAGCTAGAGCCCATGGGAAGTTCAGTTTACTGGCCTGATGTCTGCATAGCTGAGCCCCACACATGCAGACACATCAAAGGCACTAAAGGGGATGCAACTATGGAACCATGGACAAACATGGGGTCCTTGCCCCCTGAGACGCTTATTCTGCTTAGAGAAGGAGGACAATGACATCCTAAACTCCCTTGTCTACATTTCTGTAGCACAGTTCACAGTTAGGCCATTAGGACGAGTATAAAACCAGCTACTGTCCATGCCAGTGAAGGGACTCAGCATGTAAGTGTCCTCAGGTGAACACAATTAGTAAAAGTGGTCCCAGGTTCCAGCTTCCACTACTGTGAGCATAACAGTGCAGTGAGCATTCAGTATATGACACTGAGTCATATTTCTATTTCCCCAGTTTTTAAAGACATTTCTCTACTGTAACAGCCCCAAAAAGGAATTATTACCCACACTTTGTAGATGAGGCAACTGAGGTTTAGAGAGGTTAAGTCACTTGCCTAAACTCTCACATCTAATAGAGGATGAAGCTGCAAAATGAAAATTTAGGGCCTGAGTCCAATGTCTGGGCTTTTGTGTATTTGAGAAAGCTTCCTAAGGTTTCTCAGAGAACAACAGGGTGGTTGTGGTTTATCCCTCCCTGAGCAAATGTCACCGGCAATTAGAGAAGACACCTTCTTTTAGGCACATCTCCCCCTCCTTGTTCTACTTTTTTTTTTTTTTTTTTTTTTTTTTTAATGAGATGTAGTCTCACTCTGTCACCCAGGCTGAAGTGCAGTGGCTCAATCTCGTCTCACTGCTACCTCTGCCTTCAAGGTTTAAGCGATTCTCCCACCTCAGCCTCCGAGTAACTGGGATTACAGGCGCTTGCCACCATGCCTATTTTTTTCATAATTTTAGTAAAGATGGGGTTTCACCATATTGGCCAGGCTGGTCTTGAACTCCTGACCTCAAGTGATCCACCTGCCCCGGCCTCCTAAAGTGTTGGGATTACAGGCATGAGCCACCACGCCCGGCCCCTTATTCTACTTTCATGAGTGAGCAGAGGAATGGGATAGCCGCTCATGGGGCAGCTTGAGCTTATTGTGCAAACGCGGAAAATCAGAAGTGAGTTATCTACTCCCAGGGTATATTGTTAGCTCAGAATGAAAATCAATTTAGGTTTGCTGAACATTCTTTCCTGCTCCCAGCACATGGTGCCACAGGACACAAAAAGATGATGAAATAAAGGCATTCAGATAACCCCTGCTCAGAAAACAGATCTTACATCCAGCCTCTTGCAAGGAGCTGGTCTTCCCCGTCTTCATTCCCTTTGTTAATATTTAGTTAGCACTTAAAGTATTCTGGGTACTCTTTTCAGTGCTTTGCATTATTTTAACACATTTAATCCCCCAGATAAGCTTATGATGTTGAACCGGTGATTATTCCCATTCTGTAGGTGAAGAAATGAAACTTAGAGATATTAGGTTACTCATCCAAGGTCATGCACTTAAAGATCAGCTTCTGGAGTCAAACCATCAAGGCCTGAATCTTCATTTTGTGGTTTCCTAACCACTCTACTCTAGGGCCATCCTTTCCCTTATTCCAAGGAGAAACAGGGATAGATGGAATACTAGGGTAAAGAAGGGGTATCTTTATGTGCCTCTGGACAATGCCACCCACCTCTGTCTCTATGGCTCTCAGCATCTGTGACGTGATCGGTGCTTACACATTATCACCACCAGAAGGCACAACTACCGGACTACAACCCTAAAAGGAATAGGCCTTTCTGCCCTGAGCCATCTGTCTCTGGGGTAACAACTGGTTTTTGTCCTCTGCTGTCCAAGAAGGATGAGTTATGCTCTTTAATCAACCCACTGCCCATCTCTTCTCATCTGCAGCATTCTAGGGACATGTGTCCCCATAGGTCCTCCCCCAGGTGACTTATCAGCCAAGCATTAGCTCAGCAATGTCCAGCCTTCCAGGCTGATTTCTCTTCACACTTATTACCTAGAGATGAGACGTCCTGTACCTCCACCTTTCTACCAGCTGTCCACTAGGCTAGAAATTACTGCTCATCAATATTTCTAGCCTGCTGTGCAGCATAATCAGGAATATGCAGAATAAACAGATTGACTCAATATCTCTCAGGGCAGGGTTATATCAGCAGTGGTGCTGGTATTAATACCTTCTAGTTTCCAAGGCTCCCTACTTCCCTGATCCCAAGAGGCAGCTGATGGTTCCTAGCAATTTACACTGACTTTGAGATCAGTAATTGCACTTGACCACTTTCTTAAGTCCCAAGGGACCACATTGCCAAGTGTACACTAATAAACCCTATAAGAGGTACAACTGAGAGTCAGCTGATTTGCAGTTTTCTTCCTATTCATTATGAAACAAAATTTGGTATTAAATTGTTTGCCTTTTCTTCATCAAAATGACTTTTGCTACTGACATTTCACAATGAAATCTTTAATTGAATGTCATTATAAACATTTTTGTGTACAATGAAGATTGTTCAGGCACAATCTCTGAGTTTACAGTTTAGTAAGGCCATAAAACAATATGGGGTTTGCTATAATAGGAGCTGTTGTCGGTGTCTGGAGAAGGGAGGTACAGAGCACTGGGTCCCAACACAGGCTTCACAGTCAGACCAGGCTTCAAAAGCATCAACAGTCACTTCCTAGATGGCCTTGAGCCACTGTCTAATCTTCCTACAGCCACCATCTTTCCTGGAGTGGAAATTAAGATGCACCACCCATATCTCTGTTCAGGGAGACACTTACTGTCTTTTCTGGAAGAGCTATGGGCAGTCTTCACCAGCCTGGTTCCAAGTCATGTCACTTCTTGGGGTGATTCATGTCTGATGACAGGCTGGTGCAGTTATATAAAGTCCTGGACATCTCAGCCCAATTTAAGACAATTCTGAAGGGCCATTCTGTCTCCCCTTGGGATCTCTTGAGGTTGTCATGGGCCTACATGGCAGCTCAATGTTTCCCTTGTCCATGTTTGTTTCCTTCTGTTTGCTCCCATAGGTGTTGTTCCCAAGAGCGCTTCTTAATAAGCATCCTGCATTCTAAACTCAAGGTCAGCTTCCTGAGGACCCCAGCATGTGATATGTCCTCACTGCAAAGTGAGGTATAATCATACTTGCTTCCAAGGGTTGTTGGAGGTCGCATAAAATAATATAAGTTACTTAGCACAATATACCCAGGAAGTACCTGGCATTGTGCTAAGTAACTTACAACATTAGGTGAGGACCTAATACCTGGAATTTCTTGCTACTTCAAAAAAATGCAACACAGTGGAGTTCAAAAACTAAGAATCACCTAATTGGGAAATAATGAAATAAATAAGCTTTAAGATGACTCATGAAGGATAAGTAGCAAAGGCAGAGAAAAGACATTCTGGTGGAGATAACATGCACAGAAACATTTGCAGGAAAAGGCTGAAATATTGAGAAATTGTACATCATCCCATTTGGCAAGAGCATAAGAGTTGTGGCTAATTAGTTTGGAAAGGAAGCGTGGGACCATATTGCAGAAGGCCTTGAATATGTCCTTAATCCTGTTAGCAATGGGAATTCTTGCAAGCATTTTGGATAAGGGAACATGATCTGAATTGGACTGCTGGAGAGAGAAGCTAGGATTATAGCTATTGATTCTAGAAGCATCTAGAGAGAGAATTCAGGGGAAACCCTGGGGTATAAGCTCAAGAGAGAGAACAGTGAGCTAGGATAAACAAGAAGTCCTTGAGTGATATCTGTAATTTTAACAGAAGAATCAGTGTGGCCAAGTGGAGGACTCAGGGTGCTTCAGGGAACAGGGTTGGTCATCAGGTCTGATGCTGCAGAAAAGTCAACAAGGCCCTCCTGAGGGTTGTGATATGAGGGTGTCCTCTTAGGTTAGGTGGTTAGGATGTGATTGGGTCTACTTGAAGAGTAACTTCAGTGGGATGATGAAGGAGGAAGCTAGGTTAGAAAGGACTAAGGCATGAGGGGCAGATGATAAAGTGAAGGTCTTTTCACTGGCGTGGTCCCCACCTTGGAGGTACTCTCTAGGAAGAAGAGCTAACATTTGAATCCCCAGGCTCTACCATAAATGCTTCATGTGTAACTCATTTAATCCTCAAAATCACCCATGCACAAGGCAAGTACTGCAACTGTCCTATCTTCTATTTAAAGGAATGTAGGCATAGAGAACATGAGCAATGAGCTTAAGGTCTCATGGTGTTGAAGCTGGGATTAAATCATAGACAACCTGACTCTGGAGCCTGGACCTATAGCCCAGTGCTGCCTCTCACATCCTCTGCCTGATACACCCAGACCTCTGCTTTCAGGCCCCTTATTGTGTCTTCTGCCTACCCCTGATCCCTCCACCAAATACTTGGTCCCTTCTCAGCTTTCTTGTCTGCAGCACTAATGTGAGCCCCTGTGTCTGTCCCTTAGGCCACAGGGGTTCCGGGTCAACACATCCTGGTGGCGGTGCTTCCCGGCTTACCCACCACTGCTGAACTCTTTGTCCTACCCTATCAGGATCCAGCGGGAGAAAACAAAAGGTCAGCTGACGACCTGGAGCAGGTGAGTCCCTTGAAAAAGGAGGCGTTTTCAGCTTCTCTCTGCAGTCAAAGCCATACCCACTGCCAGTCTGAGGGGGCTCTGGAGAACTGGGGCTTAAGAGTGAGGGCACCAACTGTTTGTGGAGTCTTCAACTTTCTGAGCCTCCATTTCTGACCCATAAACTGGTGATCCTAACTACAGCTTCACCAAAAGCACGTGCAAGAGCATTCATGGTAGGTGTATTAGTCTGTTTTCACGCTGCTAATAAAGACATACCCAAGACTGGGTAATTTATAAAGGAGGTTTAATTGACTTACAGTTCAGCATAGCTAGGGAGGCCTCAGGAAACTTACAATCATGGCAGAAGGGGAAACAAACCTGTCCTTCTTCACATGGTGGCAGCAAGGAGAAGTGTAGAGTGAAGCGGGGAAGGCCCCATATAAAACCATCAGATCTCGTGAGAACTCACTGTCACAAGAACAACATGGAGGTAACTGCCCCCATGATTCAGTTACCTCCCACTGGGTCCTTCCCATGACAAGTGGGGATTATGGGAACTGCAGTTCAAGATGAGATGTGGGTGAGAGCACAGCCAAACCATATCAGCAGGGAATGGCTAAATTATTTACTGTGTGGAATACTCTGTGGAGTTTACAATGAAGTAGATTAATCTATGTATACTGACACAAAAAATTGTCCATGATATCAAGTGGAAAAAAAGGCAAGTCGCTAAACAATATCTTACTTGTCACAAGAGTGCCATGAGAATCAAATGACATGATATGTATATCTTTTTTAACAGCTACAACTTTTATACAAATAACGAATCCTTTTATGATCTAATTTGTGTTTGTAATGAATAACATTGGCTCCAGAGCAGCTCTACTGCCCTGTGGGGTTCACCTCCTCCTCATCTCCACTACCTTCTGGAGCATTTGAGAGTGTGTGTGTGTGTGTGTGTGTGTGTGTGTGTGTGTGTGTGTGTGTGAGATTATCATTTTCTCTTTTCCCTTTTAGTCTTCTTTTTTCTTCCCTTTCCTCCTTTTAACTTTAAAAGACTCTCCCATCTCTGTAGTGGAGATTATTATGTTGTTGTTATTCTTCTTTGTCCATTCAGTTAAAATGATCAGTCTTGGTCTAGTTGCCCTTTTAGAAACCAAATGATTTCGATTTCTCAGTTCTTCCAGGTAAATAGATTAAAAATAAGATTCTTCTCAGCTCCTCAGTAAATATTGGCTGTTTCCCTTCCAGTACTTGGAGATTTTCTGTTTACTAAACCCATACTCTAGCCCCATGATCTCTAGTCTTCCAGGATGACTTGAGAACCTTCTGTAATAGTCTTGTTAAAAACAACCCCAAATTATGGCATGGCCTACCTCCTAGCACACACCCTCTTTTCAGCTGCCACTTTCTAACTTGGCAGAAGGTTCACCTGCATAATTTTCTGTGTGTGCACGTAATGAAGAGCAGAGCTCTCACAGAAAGCCTTGTTGAACCCCATTTCCTAGTGAAGTGGAGTTGAAGGGTGGACAGCTGGTAACCCCTCAGATTTGCATCTAACCTCACTCCCCACCTCAGCTTCCCATCATACTCTACAAATTATTATCTGCACTGCATTTTGGTGGGAGAAAGAATAGATTAGTTCTTATCACAGCATTGTCAAGAACCTAGAGGGAAAGCAGATCCCTATCCAAAGCCTTTAGATAGGAATATTTGCAGTTGTACCTCCTCTAAATCTTACTGGTTTTTCATGAAATCCAGATTTTAATTTTTTCAAGTATGGAAGAGGGTACAGATTTAGAGTCACCTTTTTTCCTAGTTACCACATTGTCTGTGCACTTTTATTTCTCACATTTTCCATATTTTCTTCTAAAAGTGTTTTATTTTCTACTTCATTCTTTGAGGGGAAATTTGGAAAGAAGAGGGGTCCATTCTGTGAAACTTCTTATATTTATGTACGGATGTGTCTTGCTTTGACTATCTGCTTTCTCTAGACTTCTTGTTTCCCTTCATTCTCCATCTCTTCTGTGTGTTTCCTGCAAAAGCATTCTCAGAGGGCTGAGTGTGGCCCTCAAGGCAGCCTGTATCAGTCATCGGTGAACCATGTCATCAGAGATCTGAAACCAACTAGCTTGCTTGAAGGCTGTGTGACCTAGAATTGGCACACATGTAGAGGAGTCTATTTTGTTAGAACACAGGTTTACATAAATATCAACCAGTTTCTAGCTTCGCCTCTGATATTTATTATGTCCATTTTACAGATGAGGAAGGTGAGGACAAGAGAAGTTGAATAATTGAGCCAAAGTCACACTTATCTCATGGGATGTCTGAGAGGATTAAAGAAATGATATAGCAAAGTACTTGGCCTTATAAATGTTCACTGGCGGTATAGAGATAATGGTTACATTCATGCTCATTATATGATAAGAAGAGATGTGGAAAATGAAAAAAAAAAGTTTAGGTGTATTAAATAGACTGGTATAGTCAAGGGCATGTATTGGAAGAGAGGATGGTGGGAATAAGAGAAAACAGATTAATGAATGCAATTACTCAAAATGGAGAAAAACAAGGACAATAAGGAAAGAATGTATCTGAATGGCATGAGCTCATGCGAATTATGCAGATTCATAGCATGAAAAGAAAGTAAAGTACCAAGCTAGAGACTAAATTTGTTTAAGGAAATTGCCAGTGTATCAGCCTATTCCAGGACTCAAAGCAAAGTAGACACAGTGACTTTACAAATGCCAAACATAGCACATTAGAAATTAGTGTCTTAGTTGTGGAGGACATTATTACCCTGATGGAAAAATGCACATGAAATGAACTTATTACACCAAGGCACATGTCTAGACCCTGTGAGACAGGGGCGTCTCCTGGAGACCCGTAGTTTTCAATCCAGGAGGGGTCCTTTCATTGTCTGCTCTGACTTAGTCACTTAACTTTATGGGTTAAAAAAGGGAAGTTTTGAATTCATTTAATTGAGAAGTCCAGAGATACAGTTGAGACAGATGAATTCAGAACCACTCAAAAGTGTCACCAAATTACTTCCCTCTCTTCCTCTGTCTCCATCTGTTTTCCTGGCTACCATATGGGAAGTTGACCTGAGAATGAAACCAACACATAGGAAAGCAAGAATGGCCACAGGCATCCCCAACTTCTATTTACCAGTTTATCAACCCCAAAGACAGTACCTCTCATCTGATTGCAACAGTGAGAGCTCCAGGTTCACAATTTGCACTGGTCTGACCTGTTTAAAGTGGGCATCTCTTAGCTAGTCCCTGCAGTCATGGGGATAATGTGCTGTCAGTGACAACTCAGATGTTTTATACCCTCCCTGAACCAAATGGACCAGGACTAGACAAGGACATGGATTCCCCAAAGAACAATGTGGGGAAGGGAGAGGGAATGCTGGGAAGCAAATGCAACTGACTTCCGGTGTCATAAATTATACAGAAATTTAAGACAAATGCAAAGCAAACCCAAACAACAGAAATGAACCCCCTGCTTTGAAGGCTGTACTCTAAATCTCAGCTGAAACTTGAGACGGGCTGTCCTTATGCCCTCATTTCACGCCTTGGCCCCTTTCTTGTAAAGGTGCAGTGCAGATCCCCCTGCAGTGAAAGAACTGGGATCCTAGGCAGATGTGTCCTAAAGAATAGGAGGGCAGGGTCCCAGCAAAGGACTCGCAGTCCTCCTTCCTTAGCTTCTTCTGAGAGCCTTCCTGGGGAGCAGCAATGCAGACTTGGATCGAGCTATCTTGTCTGTGAAATAAACTGAAAATTCTTCACAGTGAGAAGTACTTGACCCTGTTATCAGGATGAGGTGGGCTGGGTTAATCAAGTGACCTCTGTCTGGGAGGGTTCCACCAGCCTTTATTTAGGATCTCTGGAGTGAGTGAGAAAAGGCTTTCATGCCCTGAGCTGGGGGTCTCTTCAAGGGTAGCACATGCTGCTGTCCTGAGGCCAGCTGCTCAGATGTGGAGCAAGCCCTGCCCCTCAAGTACCCCATTTCCTTGCTCCCCTCGGCGTCCTCAGGGGTGAACAAATTTGTTTCTGTCTCTCCTGTAGGGAGGAAAGACCACCATGCTCTATCGCAGTTGTTTGTGATGCTGTGCTGGGGAGATAAGGAGCCTAGGTGTGTTGTCTTTCAGGATCCTTAAAGGACATTAGAACATCTAAAAAGAACAAAAAAGATGTGGAAAAAATGTCCACCACAAATATATATATATTTCTTCCCTGGCTGTTTTTATTACTCTACACGGTTGGCAGATGCAGAACCTAAGGAAGAAAGGAAAGGCAGATTTGAACAGGGAGCAGGGTGACAGCTTTTAAGAAATTAGAAATGTATTGTGAAATGGAACTAATAATCTCTATTTTCTGCATATCCACACATTTTGCTTACCAGTCTAGATCTTTTTAACATGGGGAGTCGAATTATAAAAGTACTCTGGAATTTACAAGGAAGGTCACTGAAGTAGGAGAGCTATAATCAAAAGTGGAGCAGGTAAGAGGTGGACCAGGGCCAATGTGTCAGGAGGAGGTGGAGAGAAGCTTAAAGTGGGCGATGGGAAATCCAAAGGAAACACATATTTATGACTGATTTGTTTCTTCATGCACCATTATCCAGGAGACCCTGTAGGCACTTAAATCAGGCTAAATTTGTGTGTGTGTGTGTGTGTGTGTGTGTGTGTGTGTGTTATGAAGGAATGAAATTGAGCTACTGTTAATTAGAACTTAGTATTTAGCTCCATTGCTTCCCTGTCATTCAATGCAAAAAAATGTATGAATTGGGAAAGATCTTCCTCTGTTTAACACAAAAGGAGTATTCCTCAACTGCTACTTGAAGAGACTTTAATAGTGTGATGGAATCAAGATTGACCAACTGAGCTAGCTCCCAGATCATCCCAGGCAATACCCTCTCTAAACATGGCACCAGAATGCTATTATGTTCAGTAAGATTTGCATTCCTTCTACCACCTTCAGAATAAATATTAGTATTTTGGTCCAGTGTCGCTCTGCCATTAATAAATTTGTCTAAGCACATTTGCATCTGTATTTTTAACTTGTACCACTTATTTGGGTTACATGTCCTATGAATTTATAAACTACTCTACTGTCCTTAAAACTTTTATTTTTTCATGTTTCAAGAATTGCCACTTTCCTTCTGATCATCTGACAGTGTTTCCCCCTCTTGGTTTCGTTGTAAATTGTTTAGGCATTGAATATGTTCTTTGTTGTTTTTTTTTGGTTTTTTTGAGACGCAGTCTTGCTCTGTCGCCCAGGCTGGAGTGCAGTGGCCGGATCTCAGCTCACTGCAAGCTTCGCCTCCCGGGTTTATGCCATTCTCCTGCCTCAGCCTCCCAAGTAGCTGGGACTACAGGCGCCTGCCACCTTGCCTGGCTAGTTTTTGTATTTTTTAGTAGAGATAGGGTTTCACCGTGTTAGCCAGGATGGTCTTGATCTCCTGACCTCATGATCCGCCTGCCTCGGCCTCCCAAAGTGCTGGGATTACAGGCGTGAGCCACCGCACCCGGCCGAATATGTTCTTTGTGTGTTAATCATCACTGTGTGGCTAAATATTTCCAGCCCACTGCTTTCGGGGTACATGATGGGGCTGTACCCATGAGTCTCTTCTGCTGGGGCAGAGCCTCAGGACTGTGGGAGCAGAAGTGATATGTGCCACTTCCAAGCTAAAGTGTTCAAATGCACATTGTAGAATTTTGCTAGCTCCTTTTCCCTCTTGTGCTGTATATAGTGAATGGAAATATTTGCGATGGCCGCTCCACCAGCCAGTGTCCCTGTGTGACTACAGTGAGCCCAACACCACTGCGTAGCTGCCATGGATACAATGTGTGAGCAAAAAATTGTCCTTTCTTGATTGAAGGCCCTGACCACAGCCATATCTAGTTGATTCTGAGTGTTGCATTCAATCTTCATCTTTTGTGAAAAAGACAATGAGGAACATTGGTGTTTTCCCTGTGGCAGGTCCCTCCCAAGACATCCTTTTGATGGTAGCTTTCGTAAAATTCAAATTGAGCCTCCACCGTCCTTTTGAGTGGTACTCTAAATGAAATGTAGGTTGCACTTGAATAATAGGCATATTTCACCAAATAGGCAGATACTAAGAATAATGTGTTGTTTCTATGGTGGTGATTGTTTAGCTGATGTGGAATAGAAAATGGACTGTGCTGGAAAGCAGCAGAAGAGGGATGACTGTGTACAGGATAAATGAAATTTGTTAAGACAACACGCTTTTCACCAGACAGAAAAAGAAAAAGAAATAAATTCAATTTGCTTTAGCAGGTTCAGTCTCCCTCCTAGAAATCACACGGTGTTTTACTTGAGTCTCTCTCGGGCAAGTGTTTTTCTTCTCGTTTAGGCTGTTGCCATACTTTTCAGTAGAATGCAGTTTATTCTACTCCTTTCCATAGCCGAAGACTCTCCCAAACGTTACCCAATTATGCAACTGGTGAACAGAAAGTGGCCCCTCTGAGGATGGTGTTAGGAAATTCCTACTCCTGTAGCCCGTATCAGTCACTGGATATCGGAACTGATGTTTTAACTTCGGGTGCTTCACAGATGAATGAGAGAAGGCAACATAATTAATAAAAGTGCTGTATTTTCTCATCTTGTAAACCTATCTTGCCAGACTTCTCTCCAAGAGAAGTCTGTCAGCTTGTTCAAGGAAAATATTTTTAATGGAGATACTTTAGGATTAGGAGTCAAACAAAACTAAAGTCTAGTCTCAACTCTTCAAATATTAACTGAATAAATTTTGGTATTTCCTTTAAGCTCCATGTTCCTTTCCATTGAAGATGCCAGCACTGACACCTAAGATGTGCTCTGCTAGAAAAGATAGTAAGAAATAAGCAACTTTACCAAAATAGTGTTCACAGCATATATAATACACTTTAGAATATACGTAACAACTTGTAATCATTTGAAAAAACACAGGATAAACACTTGTACAAGTGGTGTGGAAAACATAATATTGTCAAAATCTGTCAACAGTTTCATACTCATTTATTTCAGTAGAAAAGCACATGGTTCTAATTGAGATTATTCTTGTATGCAATGTAAATTTCATTTAGTTTTGTTTCTTATGTAAATTTTTTCTCACAAAGCATGTGTTCATTGTTGAATGCCCTTTGATGCAAGTTAAATATATGAAACGTACTTTCTGTTACCAGATAATTTTTAAATTTAAATTTCCTTCTTAAAATTTTGTAAGTGATACATATAGAGCCAATGAAACAATGTTATAAAGCGAAACAAAACCAAGTAGTTAATTATTTTCAGAAGGATCTTTCCTGGAGATTATAAATAAAAATATGGTATTTTGATAAACTCCATTTTCTGGTTTAGCTATTTGTATCTCTCACTTGAAGAGAAAACATTCTCAGTGATAAGAAACAAATATTATGGCCAGGTGTGGTGGCTCACACCTGTAATCCCAGCACTTTGGGAGGCCGAGGCGGGCAGATCAGGATCACATGCGGTCAGGAGTTAGAGACCAGCCTGGCCAACATGGTGAAACACCACCTCTACTAAAAATACAAAAAAAAAAAAAAAAATGTAGCTGGGCATAGTGGCAGACGCCCATAATCCCAGCTACTCAGGAGGCTGAGGCAGGAGAATCACTTGAACCCAGGAGGCAGAGGTTGCAGTGAGCCGAGATCGCGCCATTGCACTCCAGCCTGGGCGACAACAGCCAGACTCCAACTTCGTCTCAAAAAAAAAAAAGAAAAGAAAAAAAAACAAATATGGCTGCACCTAGTTGAAAGTGGAAAGTGGAGAGTCTTTCTCCCACTTCCCTTTAGTCCATATGATAGATTTGGCAAAACAGTCTAATTCCTTAATTACTTTTGACAGGTCTTTCATATTTGAATAAAAAATATTTTTCTGCAATTCTGTATCTGTGTGTGTGCATGTATGTGTGTGTATTTCATAGCTAAAACCTTTGTGATAGACCTCTAAAAATTCCACTGTCTGATTCCGACAAAGACTCTGCCAATTAAAAGATAAGAACACAGAGGAAAACCATTCTATGCAATCTGTGTTAGAAATCCACTTTTCCACTTCTCCTTCTCTTTCTGCTTCTCCTTCCCTCTCTCCTTCCCCCTCGCACTCCCCCTCCTTCTCTTCCCCTTCCTCCTCCTCCTCATCCTCCTCCCCTCCTCTTTTTTTTTTTTTTTTTTTTGAGTCAGAGTTTTACTCTGTCTCCCAGGCTGGAGTGCAGTGGCATGATCTTGGCTCACTGCAACGTCTGCCTCCTGGGTTCAAGTGATTTTCCGGCTTCAGCCTTCCGAGTAACTGGGAGTACAGGTGTGCACCACCATGCCTGGCTAATTTTTTGTAGTTTTAGTAGAGACGGAGTTTCACCATGTTGCCCATGCTGGTCTCAAACTCCTGAACTCAAGTGATCCACCCACCTCAGCCTCCCAAAGTGAGCCACCGTGCCCGGCCAGAAATCCACTTCTGTACACCTGGATCGTTCTGGATGATTCCCAGCACCCAAGAAAGGAAGTAGCCTAATATACAGAATAAAGTTGTTTTTGTTTTCAGCATACTTTTTTCACAATCTTGTTTTTCTGCATTGTTTGCTAAATTATAACATTTGAAAGGCTAGGTTTGCACTGGATCCCAGATGCTCAACAACTGGGCAGTGATGGTCATCCTCTGTTCCTGTTGTTCAGGAGAGAAGTTTATCTGTGGGGCAGTTCAGTTCTATCACCAATCAGTGGCTTCTGCAGGTGACTCTCTGCTTCCAAACTAAGCCATCAGGCCCTGCTTAACAAATAAAGGGATTAAAGGTGTTATTTTGGCAACTCACTGGAGTAAATAAAACTCAACAAATAGAAAAGGGAAAAAATTAAGAATTTAATTAGCAGAATGATGGTCAGAAAGCATCTAATTAGACTTAAATAACATGTTAAGTAAAATAGTAAATTGATTATTAGAATATTAAAAATAAGGCTAGCAGACCAGATAAAAATAGTAGGAGTGGGCCGGGCGTGGTGGCTCACACCTGTAATCCTAGCACTTTGGGAGGCTGAGGCGGGCTAATCACAAGGTCAAGAGATCAAGACCATCCTGGCCAACATGGTGAAATCCCGTCTCTACTAAAAATACAAAAATTAGCTGGGTGTGTTGGCTTACGCCTGTAGTCCCAGCTACTCAGGAGGCTGAGGCAAGAGAATCACTTGAACCCGGGAGGCAGAGGTTGCAGTGAGCCAAGATTGTGCCACTGCACTCTAGCCTGGTGACAGAGTGAGACTCTGTCTCAAATAATAATAATAATAAAATAATAGGGATGTTGTTATCCCCGTAACTTTTCAGAAATTCCTCAAAATTATAAAGGAAACAGCAAATGGAGCTAGGTTTTCTACTCTAAACAGACGAACAGGTTTACCTCATCCATAAAACCTTACCTTACACTATTTCTACCCAAATGAAGTTATTTGTCCCATGCTTGGGGTTAAATATTTCATAGTCCAGACTTCCATGGGTCTGCCCAGTACCCGTGTATCAGCCCGAGGTACAGTTTAGATAATATTTATAAGCATGAAATAAAGGTTAGCCAATTTGTTACTTACATTATAGCTGTACTTTATTTCAATTGTACATTTTAGCAGAACTATATTTACCATACAATAAATATTCATAAAGTGTTTTGTGAAAATCACATGGTTTGGGAAATAGAATGGAAGTAAAATGAATATATATGAATCTTATCAGAATGTGTAAATTGTATATACTTCTTTTAAGTCCTTATGCATAACAAATGTTCTCTCAAAAGACTAGGGGTAAATTTTCTAAGATCATTCAGAATAATTTTTAAAGAGTGTAATTATTTTCATTCACTAACAGTTTCTCCTATTTTGTAGCAATTAGCACGTAAAGACAGGTCATGCTTAAAAATAATTGTATCTGCATATTCTGGAATTAATATAAACCTTATTTATATAACTCATGGGTATAATATTGTGATGCCTTAGTGAAAATAGTAAATATTTCTAAGCTTATTTGTTTATAATCTGTGTAACACTTTTGGTGGCACTAACTATGCTTCTTTTTTCAGATATCAGAATTGCTGATCCACAAGCTCAACCAGAACTCAGTACACTTCGAGCTGAAGCCAGGAGTCCGAGTCTTCGTCCATGCTGCTCACTTAACAGCAGGTCAGTGTCCATGTCCCTGGGTTCTGGCTGGTGGCTCTGGCAAAGGGAATCCCAGTCTGTGCTTCCTTCCTCATAAAAAGGCTAGATGATAACAGTGCTAGTCAAATATCAGATCAGTCATCAGATCTTGAACGTTGTCTTGCTTGGTGTTTCTGCCTCAATGGAGAACCAGTTAAACAACAGAAAAAGGTGACACTTTTGGCTGGGCTCAGTGGCTCACACCTGTGATCCCAGCACTTTGGGAGACTGAGGTGGGTGAATCACTTGAGGTCAGGTGTTTGAGATCAGTCTGACCAACATGGTAAAACCCCACCTGTACTAAAAATACAAAATATAGCCAGGCGTGGTGGCACATGCCTGTAGTCCCAGCTCCTTGAGAGGCTGAGGCAGGAGAATCGCTTGAACCTGGGAGGCAGAGGCTGCAGTGAGCCGAGATCACGCCACTGCACTCCAACTTGGGTGACCCAGTGAGAAGGTAGTATTTTATACTTAGTTTCTGGCAAAAACTGTCAGTGAACCGCTTAGATACATCTCACATGAAAGCATGCTTCATTTATCTCATCAGAAATCTTGAAAATAACATTAACAAATACATTTGTGGGGGTCTTTCTGCAAAGTCTTATTTTCAACATATTCATATTACAAATAATTTGCTTTCTTTAAGTTTCAGGATAATGTAACGCAGTAGAGATAGCAGGAACTTAGGAGTGGTACAGGGCCATACCCAGGAACTGAACCTGGAATTGGTCAGGATCTTACAATTTACTTAATGTCATTGAGCTTCCATCTCTTCACCTGAAAAGGTGGTGGTGAGGATGGCGGATCCTCCTTCTAAGCTGATGGAGAGTTTTCAATGACAACACAAGTAACTTAGAATAGATGATAACACAAGTAGCTTAGAATAGTTTTCAATGATAACACAAGCACTTAGGAACAGATATTGTTGTGATATATTAATAATAAATTAACAATGTTTATTGAGTACTTTTTTTTGCAGAGTACCATGCTGGTGCTCCATGGAGTACAAACACCTGTGAAAAGTGGTCTTCGTCTTCATAGAACTTATAACCTGGTTGTGGTGTGGGGAAGTTCGGTGTAGCAATGGCAGTGGTACTGTGGGATGGGAAGAACAGGCAGCGGAGAGTAGTCAATGAGCAAACTGCATACATGCTTATATAGAGAGAGACTATGTAACATATTTAAGCACTTGGATTCTTTTTTTCCAATCAGAACATTGGTTTCAATCTTGGCTTTGTTACTGACTATGTAATCCTGGGAAAGACATTTAACTTCTGTGTGTCTCAGAGATGGTAATAGCATCTCTGCCAGTGGGATTGTGTGAAGACTAAGTTAATTCAGGTAACGCACTTAGGATAGTGTCTGAAAGATAGCTTTAAAATTCATTTTTATTGTTATTAGCAACTAAAGCTGTATAGGAAATTTAAAGCAGAGATGAGTTATATCCTGTCAAAATGATACAGTATTGTTTCATGGAGTAGTGGTTTCAAGGAAGAACCTTAAAGGATGGATAGGATTAAATGCAGGAGGTCATTCTAAGCACCAAGGAAGTAAAGCCTAAAGGGCTCTGGGCATGCTGAATAAATAAATGAGGATAAAAAGTAGCTATTACCAGCACCATTCTCTGGTTTCCTGGAGATTTCACGAGGCACTGCTAGGTCTAGCGGAAGGCCAAGCAGGCTGACCACTGACCTCTCACCCTCTTGGATTTTATATTTTTTCTTTATTGGATTTCATGGAAGATTTTATTGTTCTTGTTGTTTTTTCAATCCTACTATTTAAAGTCACTGTTACTCAGCATGGGATATGGAGGTGTGGAGGGTGAAAACGTGCCAGGATGCACCATTTTTACTTACTTTAGCGAGTAAGCCATCAAAGGTCTGGGAAGCCATCGAGACCTTTGAACAGAAGTATGACGATTCAGAGCATCCCTTGAAAAAGATGACTGTAAGGAGCAGGAGGATTGAGTAGGGCTCAATTCCTATTCTGCATCTTGTCATCCTAACACATCCGTTGAACAGACACTTACTGAGTGCCTGCCTACACTGGGCCAAGCAATGTTGTCAACACTGGGGACAGAGTCTCTGCCCTCATAAACTACTATTGTTGGTCAAAGCCGCTTTCTGAATCATATGCTGGTGAAAATTATCTGAAGAAAAGACCAACTTAGGGCATTTGATGGTCTTGACTGGCCCTTTCCTACCCAGAAGGTTGAGCTTTGGTGTTTGGCAAGTGGGGTTAGCACATGGCAGAGGCACACGTGACTAGTTGTATGGGAGAATGATTCCAGAAACAAGAGTTATAGTCATCCTGATAGCCGAGCCACTGACAAATGTTGTCAACTGAATAGAAAGTAACCATTGAACATCGGTTTAAAAAGATTCACTGATTTATTTAATCTAATCAGACCATCGAGCCTGTTTAGGTAGCTGACTGAACTTCATCAGCCACTACTTGTTCCCTTTGAGTTTAGAAATTAAAACAACTAAGCCATACTGAGGTCTGGGTTTGAAGGGATGTGGCCAACTTTTCTATCCTTCATGATGCAAAATTTGCTTTTACAGCATAAGCAGCCTTTGAATGAACACTATCTTTAGGCTTGGTGTATCAGAAAACAGTGCCTCCCTCTGTTGAACAGGAGAGCATTGGAGGTCAGGCTAGGCCTGGAACTAACCCTACTTCTCCCATTCTTCAATTCTGGAGGCCACTCACATTTCACTCTTTTTCTTCCTTCCATACTTCTCTTCCATCTGTGTCTGGTTTTTATTTAACGATTATTGCATTATGCTCTAATGATGGTTCAGATCGTTTTGGAAGATAGTGAATGTTCCCGCCACAAAGAAATGATAAATGATTGAGATGATGGATGTGTTAATTACCCCGATCTGATCACTATGCTTATGTATCTCAGCATCACTATGTACCCCATGAATATGTATAATTGTTATGTGCGAATTTAAAACAATTTAAAAGATTGATATGTTACCATATTTAACTTTAGGGAGAAGTGGGTTGTAAAAAAAAAAAAAAGGAAATCTTATTTTAAATGTTACTTAAGAACACTTTCTTCAGTGACAAATGGTTTAGAGCTGGGATCAAGCTGAAATACTGAGATCAAAAAGTGGGTAATTAGCTCAGACTGGTTTGGCCAGTAGGCTTGGCCAGAGAAACTGAATACAGCAAAGGCATCCAAAGGTCCTTGGATTTATAGCTCCCTGTGGGAAAGGAAGTCAGTTCCTGATAACCATGAGACGTTAATCCCACTGGTAAAAACTCCAGATTGCAAAAGATAATGCAAAGTTGGAAGAACTGAAAAATGTTTTCAATTCATGTTTGTAGTTTATTATATAACTAGGAGTTTCGGAAGCAGGACTGAGATTCCTGAGAAGAAGGACTGAAAAAAGGGAGGTATAATTTGGGGACCCAGATATGCACACTGAGATATGAAGAAGAACCCCTTGCAATATAGGTGTGTGTAACACAAAGTCACCAAAGGAAAAAAAAAAAAAGTCCATTTCCAAGTAAAAGCCCAATCTTAGCCTGGACCAATTTCGAGAGAGTGAGAAAATTATTTGACTTCCAACCATTGTAGAAATCTTTCCTGTTAGTTTTGATAGTAGGGTCTTTCGGCTATGTAATTCCAAACCGGATCAACTGGCATTATTGAGTTTGCTGTCATGGCTAGTTCAGCAACTGGAGTACATATAGATTTATATGTGGAAAAGTAGCTCCAGTTTGGTAAGTAAACAAAGATAATTTCCTGGGTTAATGGAAAAACTGGAAACTTTGTCTTGGAAACTGTTCCTATACTAAGTTTGGCTATGCTGATCATAACGCATTAGAGGTGTCAGGGTCCACAGGAACACAGTCACTCAGGGCTCGATTTTCATATGCAAAAGACAAACCTGTCAACTGCAACAACAATTGTGATAAGGAAGTAAAATATGTGAGGGATCTGGGATCTGTTTCCTGTTGGTGATTGCTCCTAAGTTACCTCTAGCTACCTGATTAAAAGAAAAAAAGAAACAAAACTATTTGAATAGGGTAGGAGACCCTACATATACAAAAAACAGTGCAGGGAATTCCCCTTTCACTCATGGAAAGCTTGGCACTTTGGTAGGGTATCAGTGGGCTGAGACACTTACCACAGTTTTGTTTCTTTTTCTTTTTTTTTTTTTTTTTGAGATGGGGTCTCACCCAGTGCCCCAGGCTGGAGTGCAGTGGTGTGATCTCGGCTCACTGCAACGTCTGTCCCCTGGGCTCAAGCCATCCTCCCTCCTCAGCCTCCCAAGTAGCTGGGACCATAGATTCACGCCACGATGCCTGGCTAAGATTTTTTGTGTTTTTGGTAGAGACAGGGTTTCACCAGGTTGCCCAGGCTGGTCTCGAACTCCTGAGCTCAAGTGATCTGTCTGCCTCAGCCTCCCAAAGTGCTGGGATTACAGGCATGAGCCACCACAATTGCTTTTATTAGGTTGAAATTAACACATTAATATTTGGGTGGCTAGGAAGAGAAGGAGAAGGAAGCCTGAAAAAAAAAAAGAGAGAAACAGTGGGGAGGCGTATTAGATGCAGAACTTCCGCCTCAGCTCTATTTCTTTCTCTCATCCCCCCTGTAGGCCGGGGAAAATAAAAATTCAAAGGAAAAAAAAAAAGGAAGAACCATTGTTAGCAACATTTCATGTCTCATAAGCAGGATTGCTAATACCTTCCCAGGGACCATTACAACATGCTGCTGCATCCCATTAATTGCTCAGCAGATGTTCAGCAGCCTTCTTTTAAAAATGTTTGAGCCAGAGTATGTTGTTGGTGAGAGAAGCAAATGCATAATTTGGTTTGTCTCCAAGGAAAAAGAACTGTCTCTTTTCAAGAATTTACTAGCCTTATTTTGGTTTTCAAATTCAGTTCCCTATTTGCTTTTATGGGAACACAAGGAAAGCATTTGCAGATACCTGAATGTCATTAGAGACTGGAGTATGTTTGCCCCCCACCCACCAACATGTTCCATGTGGGAATTCATTAACTGTGGCATCTAAGCTGAGCTAAATTTTGAATGTAGTCCTCGTTTTGTTCCTAGCCATTCCTATGCTTCTTGGTTTTCAGGCAGTTTTTCTTAATGGTCTAACCACTCCTGACAGGTACGTTTCTGAAATGCTCTTTGCAGAAAGGAGAGACTTAACCCTGTATGAGAATAAGGGAGAACGAAAAGCATGTTATCCAGAAGGTTGAGGGAGGGTTATGGCCTGAGTGGCTCCCTTTGACTTTTAGTACCTGATGGCAGCTGGCATCCATGTTTAGCAAACAAAGGCTATGATGTTGCAAAAACAATGCAAAGAGTTGGAAAAGGGAATAGAAAGCAATCAAGCTAGTGTTAGACTGGAAGCACTGCTGTCTTGACCAAAGTGTACCTCTATTCATGATGTTCCGGATTGGAATATTTCTCCCCACTTCTTCACCTATTTCCCCTTGTCTACCTGTACTTTAAGGCTCAGCTCAATGCCAACATTTGCATGACATCTTCCCAGAGACATTTGCCTAGACAACATCTTCCCCTTGTCTGAAATCACATGGATTTTTAGATCTCTATCTGTCTGATGATGATAATGATCATGACCATCACCTTTTGAATCACTCCTATTTAATTTCTTGTGATCATATCTTTATATCATCTTCTTCATATATCTTTATATCATCTTCATCCTTATACCTAGCAAATAACTTACACATATCAAGTGCTTAACAAATATTGTTTTCATAAATAATTACATGCCTAATTTATAGCTTGCAGAGATATATTTAAAATCCCATTCCTGCAGTTAACCTTCAGATCCAGTTTATTCAGTTTATTCATTTGTGAACCTGTCTCCAAGACATGCTACTTCTTTTCAAATAACTGGTGAGTGGAGATTTGCATTCATTTATACAATAAGCATCTAGGGAATCTAGGGAATCTCTGTTTTTTTGTTTTTTTGTTTTTTGTTTTTTTTTTTTGAGACAGAGTCTCACTCTGTCGCCCAGGCTGGAGTGCAGTGGTGCGATCTCAGCTCACTGCAAACTCTACCTTCTGGGTTCACGCCATTCTCCTGCCTCAGCCTCCCAAGTAGCTGGGACTAGAGGCATCTGCCACCACACCCAACTAATGTTTTGTATTTTCAGTAGAGACTGGGTTTCACCATGGTCTCCATCTCCTGACCTTGTGATCCACCCACCTCAGCCTCCCAAAGTGCTAGGATTACAGGCTAGCCACTGCGCCCGGCCCCGGCAGGTGTTCTTTAAATACACATTGTAATTGTTTATATACACATTGTGGGGAGTGGGCAGCTGAAAGAAAATTGGGCCCATCCTTCCTGGGGTTCTATGTCCCAGAATGAGAGATCTGAGAGAGAATGGGAGAAGGACTGGCAGGAGACTGTTACCAGGAGAGACTGAATCACTGGTCCTTATCTTATTGCTGTGGCTGCTGGAAGACAAGGTTTCAGTATCAGAGCAGCTTCACTTCATGTCATAGCTCGTGGTCACACACCTTGGACTACACCCTTTTCACCTTAACAAACCAGCTAAACCTTCTTCACATCTCTCATGTATGCAATTGCCCTGGCCTTATGTATCATATGTCTTAAAAACAATAATGGGCTGGGTGCACTGGCTCATGCCTGTAATACCAGCACTTGGGAGCATGAGGTGGGTGGATCACCTGAGGTCAGGAGTTCGAGACTAGCCTGACCAACATGGTGAAATCCCATCTATGTCAAAATTACAAAAATTCGCCAGGCATGGTGGCATGCAGCTGTAGTCCCAGCTACTCGGGAGGCTGAGGCACGAGAATCACTTCAACCTAGGAGGCGGAGGTCGCAGTGAGCTGAGATCGTGCCACTGCACTCCAGCCTGGGCAACAGATTGAGACTCCATCTCAAAACAGAAACAAAAACATAAAACAGCTATGATGACATTTTAGAGAGAGTTTTTCTAGCAAGAATCTGGAAGGCTCTGAATCCATCGCAAACCATTTGATCCATAGAGTTACTTGTGGAAAAACAAACCTGAGCTGTTAACAAAATATCCCTAAAATGCCAATAGCTTTCTCATTGCCTCTAGTAACTTGAAATTTACTCAAGGGCAGGATCCATTTCCGATTTATCATCTTATTCTTCACATGACTCTATGCCTTACATTGCAATTATTCCTTTAAACCTATAGTTTATCAGGGGATATGAGATGAGTGAGGGCCCTCACTCACACCGAGCTAGCTAGACCTGAGGCACAAATACTAGTTGCATGAGACTTTACTAAATTTTACATGAGGAGAATGAAAAGATATTCTGTGCAGAAGATTCAATAAAGTCGAGTCTTTAAGGTTGAACAGGAATTCACCAAAAAGAGAGCAAATAAGCATTGCAGGTTGAGAGGCCAGGTGGCACAAAGGCACAAAAAGGTGGGATTATATGGTTTATGTATACAATTATGTGTTGTCTGACATGGATTGGGGCTTCTAGATATGTACCCTCAAATATTCATAATTAGTATATTTACTGAGGGTAAAATTATGAGCAGAGGGAGAGGGATACAATTCAGGAAAAATAATATGCTGGTATATTATAAACTTTGTTTTCCATCATCCATTGTGTGCTAATGAAGAAATTTTATGCTGGGTGTGGTGGCTCACGCCTGTAATCCCAGCACTTTGGGAGGCTGAGGCGGGTGGATCACAAGGTCAGGAATTCGGGACCATCCTGGCGATCACGGTGAAAACCCGTATCTACTAAAAATACAAAAAAAATTAGCCAGGCGTGGTGGACGGTGCCAGTAGTCCTAGCTACTCAGGAGGCTGAGGCAGGAGAATGGCATGAACCCAGGAGGCGGAGCTTGCAGTGAGTGGAGATCGTGCCAGTGCACTCCAGCCTGGGCGACAGAGCGAGACTCCATCTCAAACAGAAAAAGAAAAAAAAAAGAAGTTTTATCAATGCAAATTTGAGATTATAAGGTATAATGAATTTGGAAAATGAAAAAAAAAAGGCTGCTAGAAGGATTTTGGTGTTTTTTTTTTCCTTTAATAACAGGTTTGGGTAAAACTCCATTATCATTTCTCTTTTTAACAAAGTGTTTACACACAGAAGTTTACAACTCAAGTTGCAAGATATGGTAATTTTATTTAGTCGAGATAGAGACCTGGGAGGAGGAGCTTTTTTTTTTTTTTTTTTTTTTTTTTTTGGTTGTCAAAGAAGATAAATCTGGTGGTTCATGTTAGGTTGGATGTCCTCAAACATTAAGTGAAAAACCCCAGCAGGAAGCTGGAAATGGGGGGTGGAAACTCTGGTGAGAAGACTAGGACCAGAATATGCATTCAACTATGAGCTTTAGTTTACCATGTCATAGCAGATAATCAGGTGAGGGGAATCTACTGACAGGTGATACGTTAAAGCCTTAATTGCTGGTTGAAATATTTCAAGCTCTATCAAACCCTGTATCTTTGTTCTCATGAGAACCCTGGGTCATGAGTCAATTTAGTCCTTTTATTTGGTGGGGAGAAGGAGGGAGTGGGGAATGACCTGAAAACCTGTTGACTCTTCTAAGGCAGAATAGGTAAGGTTTTCCATGAGAACAGAAAGTAAAAAGAGGGTAAGCAAGGGGCAACACTGACCTTTTATTTGGGAAGGTAAAAGCCTAACTAGATGGATACCTCCTGAATAGCAAATAACAACCCTTTAGGGATTATTTGCGCTTCGTAAGAGTTACGTACTGGGCAAATGAACTGCAATTTGGGTGGTGGGACTTCTGCTCAAAGTACAAAGTCAGGGAGCTGACTAGTTCCCTCAAAGCATTTGAGATACATGAAACCCCACCCCATAGTTAGAAAACTCTTTCCAACTCACGATGGGAGATATCTGCTGTAAATAGCAGTTGTTCTCAAACGTGACTTTACATTGCAATTAACTTAGGATGTTTTATAAAAATAGAGATTTTCCAAGCCTCACCACACAGAGTGAAGAATCCCAAGGAGCCAGGAGTCTTCAATTTTAGCAAGCTCCCCCTAATGATGCTTATGATGGTGGCCTCATCACCAGTTTCAGCAACCACTGTTCACCAGCCTTTCACAGACAGAAATCCATCTGCATAACAAGGAAAGGTGAACGACTATCTCCAGTAATAAATCTGATTTACAACTCAAGGCATCCACTAAAACAGAAGCATGAATTAAACAAGAAGAGTCTGTGATATTAAGTACAGGAGGAAATTAGTAATAAACATTAAAATCTGATTTCTTGGAATATTTGGAGCTAACCTAATTGGCAGAATGGGCAAATGACAGTGAGTAAGGGGGAGAAAATGAAACATACCCCTGAATCTGGGGCATATTAAATCCATAATCTAGATGAATGACAAAGGCCAGGCAAGAGCTGTGGCCATGAAGCATTTGAAACATGATTAAAGTGTGAACTGGAATCTTAATGGCAGATGTAATTGAACAGCCATGAGTTTTATGAGAGTTAAACAAATCATATTATCTAGATGCTGTGCATGGGCCAGTGTGAGCATAAAATGATACAGCTACATTTCACTATATTTCTGTACATATTTCAGAATTCAGAGGTTGCCGTATCCTGGGCTTTCCAGTTTGGTCACTGTTCATCTGGAGTTCTGGATACATGTGATAAAAATGGTAAAGAGTTAATATTTATCAAAGGAAGAGCCTCAAACCTCAAGTTAAATAAAAAACATGACAAAAATGATACACAGGAACATTGCTTCCATCCCCTCCTGTCTGTCTATCAGTTGCCTTATTTAAGCTGTTCGGTTTAGGAAAACTGTCTTTTGTCAAGGGTATGTGTGGGTTTTTTAATAAAACTGTTATCTTGTGTTATCTTGGCCTCTATGGCTGCTGCTGACTGGTTTAATTTCTTTTGCAGGTGTAATAAAAAGATGTTATCATAGAGATATTAGAGAATTAATATTTGCAGGCTTCGGTTGCTACCACTGGATGTGTTATGAGTAAATTTGGGAGGGAATAAGAAACTTCAAATTTCAGCCTAGGTCGTGATACATCATGAATTCTGCACTACAGTTTCACATTGAGAAAAAGACTTTCCACTTGAAGGGAGAATTACCATTCGTCAAGAAGCTTTAGAAACCTACAGTATAATCTAAGCCACAACATTATGGATGCAGATGCCAAATAGGAGTTGTGGAACGCTGAACTGTAAAGAGAAGTAAATTGTTGCAATAACATTTTCCATTTAGGGATGAAATTAGTACTGGTGAAATTCTTCCACAGCCAAGAAGTTTATCTGTCTCTTTAATTTCTGGTCACCGTATTATCTACATAGTAATCATTTACAAGTCTTCTTTAAGCAAAGCTGTGGTACCAATAGTTTTCTTCCTTTTTTTTTTCCCCCAAAATAAATATATGTTTTTATCTTCAAGTAATTGGGTAGTTTCACAGATACATAGACCCAGTGACTTTTCATAGTTATTTAATCATTATGGTGTTATAAACAATAATGGATTTATCATGTAGGTATATATCTAAATATATCCCTCCCCACAATATGATTAAATGTGATATTTTCATCTACCTATCAGGGTGCAGCAATGAGGTTACTCGTTGGCTTTTTTTAGACACAGGATCTAGTTCTGTGATCCAGTCTGGAGAGCAATGGCACATCATAGCTCACTACAGCCGTAAACTTCTGGGCTCAAGAGATCTGCCTGCCTCAGCCTCTCGAGTAGCTAGGACTACAGGCACGCACCACCACACCCAATTAATATTTTTATTTTCTGTAGAGACAGGGTGTTGCTATGTTGACCAGGTTGATCTCAAACTCTTGGCCTCAGGAGATTCACCCACTTCAGCCTCCCAAAGCATTGAGATTGCAGGCATGAGCCACCATGCCTGGTCTAGCTTCTAATAAATTATTTCTTCACTATTTCTTTTTTTTCTGAGATTATGGGAGACCATAAAAGGGGCTGAAATTACCATAGGGTAACTAGACTGAGTTAGTCAGGCTAGAGGATATGTATGGAAACTCTTGGTCAGAGAATGGTCAGCAAGGAACAGTCAGATGAACAGAAACGGGCACAAACATGCATCAGAAATGGTTTCCCAGGGGAAGGCAAGGCAGATAGTCAAGAGAAATCAGTTAAAAAAAAAAAAAAAGTGAAAGAAAGGGGAAGCATAACACATGTAAAATACAGAGAAGATGCCAGAACATAGGACAAGCTACCCTTTAGACACCAAATGTCTTATACCTGGAGTGATCAGGACTGTCCTGGGTTATCTATGCTGTATCAGCGTAAGCTTTAATAGCACCCCCTTTCATTCTTAAAGTGTCTTATTCTTCGAAAATAATACGTATGGTCTTCTTACTTTTACTCTGCCACCCTGAGAATGGGGATAGAAGTCTATACCAAAAATTGGCTAATGTGGAGCCCAAAGGTAATAATTGGCAATTGAAAGTTTAGCCAATTGAAAGAGACTTTTGAGGAAAGTAAATAAGCTATTGCTATGTAACAAACCACCTAGAAGTTCAGTGGCTTAATAGTAAGCATTTATTATTGCTTATGCATCTAGTCTTACCTATGGTCACTAGTCTGTCTGCAATTAGCTATGGGTTGTTGGTTAGGGAGCTCTGCTGATCTTGGCTGGTCTGTCTCACATGTTATGGGTCAGCTGCCTGCAGGCTGCTCTAGCATGCCTTGGTTAGAATAATTAACCTGGCTTCTACATGGCCTTTCATCCTTTGACTGTTCTAGGCTTGCTCACACATGGCAGTGGTAGAATTCCAAGAGAAAAAGCAGAGGCACACCATTGCTTCCATTGCATTCCATTGCCACATGCAGATTATAATGATAGCTCAGATTCAAGGCATGAAGAAACAGATTTTACCTCTTGGTGAGACAAGTTTCAAACTCATTGCACAAGGCTTAGACATAGAGAAGGGTAGAGGATTGAGCCAGCAATGTAATCCATATCTACACGAGGCTGACTGCTCACTTAGGGGAGATTTGAGATGCTTTTAGGTAGTTTAAAAAACTTTCTTCTGGAGTCATCACCAGATTGAGCTACTATCAACAGCAAAGGGGCACATTTTTGTGTGTGTGGGGGGTGGTATTTTTGCTTTGTTTTAGTGATCCAGAGAATATAAAAGTCAGGCATGCCCTAAAGACAGGACTGGAAGTTTTATAAGTGAGAATAGCTGGGGCCTGCTATGCAGTATTCTCAAACTGTTATACATAATAATTACCCGTGTACCTTGTCACATATATGGATTTTGGAGACCTACTCTCAAAGACTATACATTTTTTTTTCTTTTTTTTGAGACAGATTCTCACTGTGTCTCCCAGGCTCGAGTGCAGTGGCGCAATCTCGGCTCACTGCAAGCTCTACCTCCCGGGTTCATGCTATTCTCCTGCCTCAGCCTCCTGAGTAGCTGGGACTACAGGTGCCCGCAACCACACCCGGCTAATTTTTTTTGGACTATACATATTTTTTTCAAGTGAAGCCTAGGAAGCAATATTCTCACAAGTGCTCCAAGTAATTCTGATTCAGGTAGTCCATAAACTACACTTTGAGGAATATTTCACATAATAGCCAGGAATCATCACCTTCCAACCCTAGAAAACCAAAAGTCATTCTTCTCTTCTTGTCTATTATGATGATGCTTGCTCTTGGAGTTACTGATGTTTGTCATTACTTGGCTAAGTGACCTCAACTCCCTGTCACTGGATATTACTGAAGACTCACCCTCAGTTTAAATTCAGAAACAATGCTTCACTAGTCATTAGAGCTACTAAAGGATAAACTGAGACACATTAAAATGTTGAAGAGTTTATTTGAGCAAATAATGATTCATTAATCAGTTAGCACCAGACCACAGTTGATTTAAGGCTCCCTAAAAGGCATGAAGCTTTTATGGGGTGAAGATGAAAGCTAGGCAAAGAAAATATTTGATTGGTTAAAACAGAGCAATAGCCTTCTTTGGATCATTCTAGTAGAAAGTCCCTCATTACATTTTAGTTAGTGGTTTCTAATTGATTAAGCTTAAGTTTCGTTTTCCTAGAATATGACTGTTTACTTGGATTTTGGTTTGCTTACATAGGAACCCAGGACTCCAGAGCTGCCTCAGTCTAATGGCCTCCCAATTGGCTACTTTAACAAGAGGCTTCCCTGGAAATTCCCACCTAGTCTGGTCTGCAGTCTTGTGGCTTTATACCAATAACGTAGCAAACTTTAAGACTCTCATGATTGGACTTGTTTCTAAATGGAGGAAAGGCCCATTGGACAACCGAGAGTTCTCTGTAAATAGAAGCCTTTCTGCCCATTCTGCATTCTGCATAAACTTTCTCTGTGCTATTCCCATATCACTGTAATTCTTAAAAAATATTTCAGACCACATGGATTTCATGATATTCAAGGCATGTAACTCAAACCTGAATTGATCTACTTTGGGGTCAGGAGAGGAAAAAAGAAAATCAAGGTATGGTAAATTACTTCTGCAACATCCTGACAACACTAACTCTCTTGGATTAGAATTAGAGTTGAAAGTTTCGGGGTCATAGTGCAAGTAGCAGTTCTCCAGGAAAGTCCTTTTGATAGAATGAAAGTGAACACTGGACAACAATAAGATTATTCTGCATGGCTTCACTGGGTGATGCTACCATGTTATTGACCTTAAAACTTGGAGATAAACCAAGCAAAGGGCAAAACTGCAGCAAGGGGGGCAGGGTGTGATGGCTCACATCTGTAATCCCAGCACTTTGGGAGGCCAAAGCAGGTGGATCGCTCAAGGTTAGGGTTCAAGACCAGGCTGGCCAACATGGTGAAACCCAAACTCTACTAAAAGTACAAAAAAAAAAAATTAGCCATGCGTGGTGGCGGGTGCCTGAAATCTCAGCTACTTGAGAGGCTGAGGCAGGAGAATTGATTGAACACAGGAGAAGGTTGCAGTGAATCGAGATCATGCCACTGCACTCCAGTCTGGGTGACAAAGCAAGATTTCATCTAAAAACAAAATAAAACGAAAAAACTGCAGCAACAGGGAAAGCAGTGCCTGGGGAGAGGCATTTCCTAGAGTGTTACATGGAACCTAGTTCTGCAAAGGGTCTGTGGTCAAATGAGTTTATGAAAGACTATGGTAAAGTTCAATGTGTTCTTTTCTGCAAGGGCTGCTGTGACCCTTTAAAATACTGATGTACATTGTGAATCTCCACATGAGGAATGCTGTATGTATCATTGCCCCAAATTATCTCACCATAGAACTGTCATCAGTTTTCAGGATTTTTTTTCTGTAGAAGAATACACTTTCAGAAATACGATAGCATTAAAATGACAAGGTTAGAAATATTGGGCATGCAGTCTGTCCCAAATACTATGACAGTGCTTTATAAATTCCATCTCATTTTAATCTCACGACTTTCTAGACCAAACACTAGTTTCATCTCCATTTTGCAGATGAGGAAACTGAGATTTAATATAAGTCACTTAATCTATAAGTGACGGAGCCAGGTCTGATTCTGAAAAGGGATCATATCATTTCTGAACCCCAAAGGTGGAATTTTGAATTTGTTCTCATACATACTACTATAACCACTTATTTAGCACTTACTACATGGCAATCACTTTTCACAAGAAAATTGTTGTTATTATTGTAAGTGTTCCCATTATTATCATCCCAGGTCCTCGTGAATAAAATATAAAAATTCAATGCATTTCCAAACTCCTCAAAGGATTTTAGAAATGATATGTGCAAGTACGCAGGCTTAGAAATGTTGAGTCACTTGGAAGAACTGCTTGTATCCATGTTTTACTTTGTGCATGAATAATGGCAAAAAACTGCTCAGCACTTTTCCTACACGTCTACCTTGTTTAAGCTGCAACTGGAAAGGGATTAATGTATGCTAATTCCACACAACAAGCTAAAGCCCATTTATCACAAGTTTCCATTCCTCAGCAAAACACACACAAATGCACCGAAGTGTTGGGCAAACTAAGAAATGCAGCTGCTGTTGTGTGGAGCAATAATAGGTCTGTTTATAGTCAGGCACAGATCAGCAAACAGAAGCCACCCACAGAACACAGAGGGCAGTGGTAGTCAGTCTCTGGCCACTGCTGCTGACTGCTTCCTGCTTCCTGCTTCCTGCTTCCTGCCTCTGAGAAGTGACTGACTGATGCAGAGATGGGGAGGGCGAAAGGATAACACACATTTTAGAACTGGGATACGGAAGTTCATTTTCCCAGAATAATATGCTAATTACTTAACAGTGTTAATGCTGCTTGTTGAAGCATGATGATTTAAGTGTAAATGATTTAGAATTGAAAGACTTAACCTGGGGATGGGGAGAGATAGGAGGAAGGAAAGAGAAGGGAAAAGGTTCATTTGTGTGTGTGTGTGTGTGTGTGCATATGCGAGTTTGCTTTCTGTGTTGCTGACAGCTTGGACAAAGTAATTTTCTCTCTTAGTTTTCCATTTATTTCAAATGTCAACCTTTTCAAGCAAGCTCAGTATTCTTAGTTGCTTCATATCACTGGTATTCTGGTTATGCTGAAAGAGCATTTAGCTGGGAGTGAAAAGTTTAGCTTTATTTCAACCTCTAACCATTCCAATCATCTGTGGCCCCTCTTTGAGCCTCCATTGTTCCCTGAAAAATGAAGGATTTGTGTTAGAAGATTGCCTTTAAAACATCTTCCTAATATAATTTCCTTGATGTGATGATGGTATTGTGCTAATAATGAGAGAGAGAGAGAGAGAGAGAGAGAGAGAGATCTTTTAGAGTTACAGGTGGTTAAATTGTAGGTTTTCCAAGATTTACTTCAAAATAATCCAGTGGTTGGAGGTTGTGGGAACTGGATAAAATAAGATTGGCTGTCAGTTGATGGTTGTTGAAGCTGGGTGGTAGATACAAGAGGCTTCATTTCTGTATTCTCTGTGTGTGTGTGTGTGTGTGTGGTTGCATGCACACATATCCATACACATACACACACGTATGCATATATGTGTACATATACCTGTCTTCCAAACTTAAGAGTACATGATTTATTATTCCTACTGCTCCTTTTAAAACTTAATATTTTAACTTGTGCCAGTTGTTAATTTGCTTCTTGTGCTATAGTCTTAGTCCTAATCCCCATCCTCAGAAATATATATTTTACTGAAATTAGCCCAGGATTGAGTATATAGAAAGTGTGTGTGTGTGTGTGTGTGTGTGTGCGCGCACGCACGTGCGTATATGATGATTCGGGTTCAAGTCTTAGTTCTTCCGTTTACTAGTAAGTTCTAAGTCCTTTTAAAACAATGCTAACCAATGAGAACTTCATTGCTATCTGTTTAATGGGATCATAATCACTGCCTTCCATTTGTGAAAATCAATTGTGATAATGTCTATGACAAATGGAAGGTGTTCTCTTCCCCTGATGACATCCTACCAGTTGCATGGTGAGTTCTGAAGAATTTCTGGACGTCTCTACCGATGGTACTGAGAGCTTTCTTTCCTAATTTTGAACCAAAAGAAAATTTGCCTTGGATGTTTCACGTCAGTGGGACACCCCCCCCCCACCTCATCTTTACACACAAACTCACATACTCCCATTTCAAAACTGAGGTGATGCTTGACTTACAGGGGAGAGAAAATAGTGGGGGGTTCCTTATATTCAGTGCCTCCTGAAAGCCAACTCTCCTGAAATGACTATTTTCATTTTTCACCAAAACTATGTGATTAGATGCAATATGCTTTCCAGTATCAATACAGAGTGGCTGAGATGTAATCCTGAAAAAAATAGAGCAGAAGCAACTGAGAATCTTGTCTGAGACCATCAGTGTTATAGTCACTTATTCTTGAACTTTTTTACCTGGGTGACTAGAACATTGCCCTCTCAGCTCACACCAGAGAAAACCACAGAAAATGGCGATTAAAGGTCACCTGTATTTCTGGGTATCAGGGTTTGCTTAAGTTGATGGAAGGTAAAGGTCAGCACCAAGGCTTCCCTGGAGTACCTGTGGCTTGTCTTTTATGCGTGAGCTACGCTACGTTTGCAAAATGTCAGCTTTTAAGAGGATAGAAATTAATTGCAAAGTCTACAGGTACAACAGGTTTGACTGTGAGATGGCAGAAGGTGTACAGGTGGAGAGAAGTGTTTTCCAGACTGCGCTTTAAGGCGAAACTCAGGGAGGGAGACTCTTTTATGGAGGCAGAGGCTTCTGTTTTGTCTGGGAGAAAAACTCACTGTATTTGAGAGGCTGGAGCATCTTGGTGAGGGCTGTCAGAGCTTTTGGGAAATTGTTGAGACAATTCCCCAAACAGGTGGCATATCCCTCCTTCAGCATGTCAGCGGCTGGCCTTGTGAAATATTCACTTGGCCATCACTTTCCTGTGTGCAGAAATACAAGCATGCTCCATCACTTTGCTTTTCTTTCTCTCATGTATGACAACTTTCCAATTATTTTTCTCACATGACAACTACTGGAGTAGGGGTGAGGGGGTGGTTGAATTCACAAATATATTCCTGCAGGTGGTTTTAGTGGCAATCTGTTTTGCTTTGTGGAAAAAGTTTACACTCAGAGTATAATAAAATACAATTATTATATTATTATAAATACTGATTGATAATAATACTAGCAGCAGTAGAAATGAAATCTAGTAATTACATGACTTACCATGTGCTTGGCACTTTTCTCAATGCTTGACATACACTAGCTCACTTAATCCTCATAAGAACCCAGTGACGTATATACCATTGTTATTATTTTACCACATAAGGTACATTAAGGTGAAGCAACTTGCCCAAGACCACATAGCTACTTAGAGTGGGACTTGAATACAGACAGCCTGGCCCTGGGGTCTGTAGTTTTCATTGCTTTGCTGCAGAGCAGGAACATTTGGGGTGGGAGTAGGGGTGGGCTTAGATGCATCCCACGTCAGTCATGTGACGTGCTTCTTGTGTGTATACCCCACATGGTTTTCCGGGACTTACCATGCTTGCGTGTGAACCATTTGAACCTCTCATAGTGTCTCACCTGCCCAGTTCTCTACTCATTTTTCTCTGCTCTGTTTCCCCTCCCCAGCCCCCCTGGTGGACCTCACTCCAACCCACAGTGGATCTGCCATGCTGATGCTGCTCTCAGTGGTGTTTGTGGGGCTGGCGGTGTTCGTCATCTACAAGTTTAAAAGGTGCGTGTCCCTCCCTCCACGTCCCCCCACCCCTGACCTCTTCCTTCTCCCTGACAGGTTCAGAAGCATGTGTTACAGTGATGTGCACAGCAGTGATGGTTTCTATTAATATTTTAGGAAGATCCCGGGGATTAATGTTTATGCCCAGATGCAGAATGAGAAAGAACAAGAGATGATCAGTCCAGTCAGTCACTCTGAAAGCAGGCCCAATGTCCCTCAGACTGAACTAAGGAGGCCTGGCCAGCTTATAGATGAGAAGGTGGAATCCCAGCTCATAGGTAAATGATTCCCAGTAGCCACCAGCTGTTCAGCTGAGTAGGCAATGGCTGACTCTCTCTCTAACCCCTTTCTGGCTTGACATAACCACTTTCTTCTGCTCTAACAGCCCTGAGAGAAACAGCTAAGATGGCTTTTTCCCTGCTTCCTCTCATTGGGATGGGGGAAAAACAAACCTCTTGCTTCTATCTAGTTTTTTTCTCTCATTAGTTTATTCCTCCTTTTGCAAAACCCTCCCTAAAATATTGGGCTTAAAATGTTAAAATGTTATATGTTTATGGGCAAACAGAAAAGCATTTGCTTTAATAGTGTATAAGAAGGAGAGGCCTCAGAGGCTAGGGCTGGTGGACCAGAGGGCAGGGCAGGGTTTGCAGGACACGATATGTATTGACTAGAATGAAACGTGGTAACCTCAACTGGATACAGCCCTAAGGAGGACAGACTGCTCCGGAACACCAGTAGAGGAGTGACATAATGAGAGTGGCCAGCCTGATCATCCGGGGAATTTTTTTTTTTACATCTATTAGTAGTCTAGGAACTTTCCCTCAGGAGATTTGGAACCTAAGATTGAGGACAAGAGGCATAAAGTTTGCAGACATCCAGGGAGTGGAGCAATCCTGAGAGAGACCACTGGTGGGTGAGACTATTACAGAGCAGATTAGCAAATTTCTTCCTCTTTTTTGACTGTCCCTTACCAGAAGTTGTCAAATGGACTTTGTCATATTTCATTGGTGCTCTCTCTGCCCGTGAAGTAGGCACGGGAATCCAACAATGAGGTATAGAGAATCTGACGTTCACTTGCTAAATTCTGCTATTTGTTGCAGAAGAAATTTTCCAGGAAGCTAGGCAAACCCATGAAGCCACTATTGCTGATCCATTTCTCTCTTTGGTTCCTCCTGTCTGTTGGCGTTAGGAGTTGAAGCCTTATATGTTTACATTTAGATCCTGCATTGCTGGCAACAGTGAATAAATTATTATATAACTATTCATGCTCCACTCTAATGTGATAAAGACCTAGAAGGCCTTTACATACAATTTTTAATCTTACTTGGAAAACAATGAGTATGTAAATGGAAACATAACCCTCTTTAAATGAATATGGGAAAGGTCTGTGGCTGTGTTAAGGGGAAATTTAAATGCAGTGACTGGTTCCTATCATAGATAATGATAACTGCAGTCACATCTGGTGTCCAATTTTCACAGTGCACTTTCTTTTATTTGAGGAGACAAGGTAATAAATGTGTAATTGCTTGGGGTTAAAAAGAATAAAAGCCTTTTCTGTCTTCAAGTCCAGAGAGGCATTCACCCTGGCTACTCATTCCTAAAGCTTCTAAGTGCATGTTTTGGGATCATTTGGTTCTCAGCTGCATTTCCGTAGGGTATGAAGCACAGCCTCTACTTGCTTTATTAAAGTAGTAATTCCTCCTTCACCAGGAAGATATCGCAGCACATTGCAAAGTCTCTGACACCTTTCCCTTTCCAGTGTCATTAAATGAGTAAGTGTTACACGTTTTCTCTTAGGAGAGTAGCTTTACCCTCCCCTCCCTCCCCTTCTACTCAACCTGGTGACTCATCTCTCCGATTGCAAAGAGCAAGACACGCCACTCCGCCTTCAACGCCAAAGCGGGGATCTGCTGGGGCACAGTATGCAATTTAAGGAAAACCCCCAAAGGCTACAGGCGACCTGCTGATCAGGAAAGAATTTCGCTCTTGTCAAGTACATCATCCTTCATGACCACTAACTTTGTGTTTCTTTTCTTTCCTTTGTTGTTCTGTTTCCTGTTTTGCCAGGAAGTATTTCCATAGTTGCTGAGAATCAAAGCACAAAAGAAATCCCTACCTATGTAAATGTTTGAATGGAGGACGCCAGTAAAAAAACAAAACAAAAACAAAACATAAAATATAAACAATCAAAATCCAAACAAACAAACAAACACTCACTGCATCGGGACTTTTTAATTCTTCAGACACAGACAACAAGGGTTTTTAGCTTTAAGCCTGTGCATGTGGATGATACTCTGAGAACATGTCTGGAGGGGCAGTGTACAGGTGCTCTATTTTAATGGAAAACACTCCCCTCTCCCTCTTTCTTCTTCTCCTCTCTCTTTTTTCTGATCGGTCGTGTTTGTAGAAAATTCATAACATATATAGGCCAAGGAAATCTGCATGTATTTTTGGAAATATTCTTGGCTCCAGATTATCAGCTATTTTAGCATTAAAGGCTGATGGGTGGATTAGCTACCCCAGCTCCTTTCATAAGACACAAAGACATGCACAGGAGTTTGAAACCCTGAGCTGTTTCTCTGTTCCACTTTCCATATTGTCATTTCCCTTCTAAGTTAGCTTTGGTAGCTCTGTTGGTCAGCAGTGGCCACGAGGCTGCTTTCTGCACTCTCTGTGGCCACAGGAACAAAGATGCGAGTTGAAGATCCCTTTGTGCCGGTAGAATAAGGAAGGCAGGGAGGCAAAGCATGTCAGAAACGGACCTCGGTTTCCTGTTCACCTCTTTCCACCATGATTGCCTCCCCTTGCAGCTTTCCCTACTCCTGCCCCAACTGCAGTAGGAAATGGAATCCCATTAGTTACCCATTGTCCTGTCTTCACATTTGTTTGTCATCCATGTGTGACCCTGATCTGTTGATATCTTTGAATGTCTTCCTTCCAAACCCCAAGTAAGTTGTCCTTCAACTGTTCTTAATTTTTCTTCCCAAACATATTGCTAGATTCTGGACATTAACCCTGATGTTTCCTAAATACTGGCCTGGCCTCTGCCGCCCCTGCCTCCACCACTCGCAAGTTTCTGAGCCCTTTGTCAGTTTTGTACATTCCCAAGCATGCCAGCTTCTGTGCCCATGGACCTTACTGCATCCTGCACAGCAGGGTTCAGTTTCATGTATCTTTGTCTTTTCCTCTAGAACCTGCCTTTTTCAAATATCCCCGCCTTTTCCCACCTGCAAACGTATACTGTATGTGAAAGAGTTGATATATGCAAAGCAATTCAAACCTGGCCATGTACTTTGGAAAAGAAAGCATAGAGATGAATTGTGGTGTTCTCACACCTTAACAAAAATCTCGTGCAATCTGATTCCAGAAGATTCTTGTGAGAAATGTTTTGAATGTGTGACAGTTTTGCAGGGCAGTTTCCTCCTGTGATGGTTGCTGTTACCCGGTATTTCCACTCTCACAATAGAATAGAAATGTTTGTGAAATAAAACTGATTTTAACTAGAAGGAGAAACAGGTTAATGGACTTTGTGTTTAAGAGTGTCAAACAGTCTGAGAGAATAAATGGGGGAATTATCTTACGTTAGGGTGAGAGTTTGATTATTTAGAATGATCCCAGTGATTTCATGTGTGCTCTCTGACCTCTGAGTATCGTAGTATCATTAAAGGAAAGATTTATGTCTGTATAAAGGAGAAAATTTAGCTGATTGTCAAAAAAGATTGGCACAAAGCATGAAGAAACCCCAGTTTTCCCCAGGGTAATCATGAAAGAAGGCCCAGAGAAAAAGGGAGACAAAAGCCTGTTCAGCAGAGGCCCCTTTAGTATTACGACTGGGCAGAGACCACTATAAACTATAGGAGAAAGAAGTTCTGATAAACCTCTTAGTACGCTTAGCCTCCTTCTTTGCTATGTCCCTAAGCCAACAGTGTATAACCCAGGCCCTGGTGATAATGAGGGTGTCCTAAAGATCCTGATGTCCATGACTTCATGTAGTTCAGGCACAGAAAGAATAGCAAAGCTGCTGTCAGAAGTTTATCAGGCAGAGATGTTTATGGTTGAGGATACCCCATATGAATCTGGGAAATGGGCTAGGCCTGAGGCAGCCACCTATTTGTAGAACTCAATTGATCCCCAACCTGCCAGGCTTCCTATCTCATAGGAAACATCCTCATTGATCCTCTTCAGTTGGAGCCTCCCAAATTTAATCTAGAAGACAAAGTGTTGGAAAACCAAAAGAGGCTCACTCAGACCAGCACAGGGAGTCCTCAGAGTTGCAGTTCAATTCATTTTAATTAGAAAAGTATGAAAAAGGAATAACACTCTTATTCTAGCACAGTGCCTTGCCTAGAGTAGTAGTATGAAAATTACTTGTTGAAGAAATAAATGAATGGAAAGACATAGGGAAGAATGGGCTGTAAATCCTAATTAAAAATAGAGGTAGACATGAGATGCCTGGCATTTTGGAAAGTGACCAAAGATGGCCAGCTAGAGATCTAGCATCTCCAGGATCCTCATGTGCCTCTCCTCAAAGCTTCCTCCCATCTGTAGGAGATTAGTGAGGCAAGGTGCTGCTCAGAGAGGAGGACCTCATTGTTCTTATGACCTTGGCCAGTTGTTCTCAAAGTGTGGTACCTGAATCAGCAGTATCACCATCACTTGGGCTTGTTAGAGATCCAGATTCTGGATCCATACTCCATACCTACTGAATTAGAAACTCTAGGGGATGAGTAGTGGTGTTCTCTATTGCTAAGTGATAGTGGGCCCAGCCATCTATTTTAACGAGCCCTCCCAGTGATTGTGATACATACTAAAGTTTGAGAACCATTGTACTAGGCCATTCCGGCTGACTCACAAAGAGAAGGCAGTAATGAGAGCCTACAAATGGGAGGGACCTAAGTGCCTACCTACTCACTAATCGCAGGTGCAAACACACAAGGAGTTTGGTGGGCTTAAGGTCAGAGGAATGTGTAGGGAGTAATGTATGTGGAAGCTAAGATTCAGGGCAAGCTAAAAATCCAATACTGCAACGTTTTCCAAAATCCCAGAAGGCAAACTGTGCATGTTCTACCCTGAACCACCCACGCAACACTTTCTCCCTTGCCTTATTTTTAATTGGATTCACTGTCCAAAATGCAGAGGTTTGCTTTGCTTTTTTTCAGAAGTTCCAAACAGCAACTTTGAGAGCAATGGGGTGCTTGGCAGCTGTTCTGTGTTTTCCAGGAATCCAACTGAGCATTGAAATCTCTCATTTGCCGACTTATTTTTATAGGAAGCCAATGTAAAAAAAAAAAAAAAAGAAAGTTTTCTTATAGTATTGGAACTACTTCTAATTTTAAAATGACTTTTTTGATGTATTTTTTGTTAAATACTATGTAGTGTAATGTATAATTGCTCTTGTTTATTGCTTTTACAATCATATTTATTAAACAGATAATGTCTCTAAAGTCTTTGCCTCAGGTATTTTTTTTAATCCTAAACCCTTGGTGTTCATTCTAAATATAGAAGTGTTGCATGTATAGGATTTCATAGAGGCTAATTGCATAAGAAATAGTAAACACCACAGGCTTGAGGTTTTTTGCTGTTTTTTTTTTTTCACTAACAAGGCAGAATGTATGTACTACCTGAATTCTACCTGCATTTCAATTAACTATATAATATCTGTTTATTAAATTACTTTGATTTAAAAATTAGTCCAAACTGGTTATTTTAGAATGAGTACATGCTCATTATTATTAGTTCAGAATTAGAAATTATGAATGGGGAACAAACTCATAAACTCATTCAAATTTGTTCATAACCTTGTGATTACCAAAAGACCAAACCTGCATGGAATGAACTGAAACATGGGGATTGGTAAAAAACAGCAGATGAGTAAAAACAGCTGTGAACCTGGAATCAGGAAAGAGGAGTTCGCCTCTGGCTATGCCAGCTGTGTGACCTTGAGCAAATCATTTTAACAGATAAGAGCTTTAGTGCTCTCATGCATATAATTTGGAAGAAGATCCCTTCCAGCTCTGCCTTTCCAAATACTATGGGTGAGTCATTCCCCAAGAGTCCCAACTATTTGATTTAAAGTTAGCAGGAAATAACGTGATAGACTGGATCCATCTTTTCAGCCCTGTGGCTCACCTATGTAAGTGGCATTTCTCCGTGGACATCATTGGGTGTTGATATTTGGCTGAAACATTTGTACAGGCATAAAACCCTCCCTAGCCTTCTCGAAGGCCCAGACACAGAGTGGTGTTGCCTCATTAGCTCAATGTCGGCATGTGTGAAACTTCCTGTTACTTTAGGTGGCCCTAAACCTTTCCATTTCCACAGACTAAATTCCTGAATCTTTATTCCTTTCCAGGCCAGAGCCCATGCACCTCCTGTCTATCAGGAGCAATGTATCACCTGTGTCAGGCAATCAGCAAGCATCCCTATACATGTCAAACAGAGGGGAGTTAATGCACAAAATGTGTGCTGGGTTAATGGACGAACAAAAATACCAAATAGGAACAGGTGAGGCAACCCTAAGATCAGCCTCAGTAGGAAGCCTCTCACTTCCCTGTGCTAGAGAGAGCCCGATATTACCAGTTCCCTGGAGCCAGGACTACCAGGTTGAAGCTGCAGTCATGGAGGACTTGTCTGGCAGGAGCTGGAGCCATGGAGGAGACGTGACTACCGCCTGTCCTGTGATGCTGCCCAAGCAGAGGGGTAGGGAGAAGTAGCTTGCTTTTTCCCTTGCTCTGGTCCTCTCAGCTGTTGCCGACCCTTTTAACTGCACAAACCCAGCCACAAGCCAGTGGGCAGTGGAGCCTGGGAAATGTTGTTTTCTGGAATACAAAGTGAACTGGGAGGGAGTGGGAAATGGATTTGAGAGAACACAGGCAGGTGACTGGCACAGCACCCCTTTCATGGCCAGCCCTTATCATAACCAATATATCTCCCCCAACCCAAATGCACCAGGTACTGTAACTCACACCTGTAATCCCAGAGCTTTGGGAGGCCAAGGCGAGGGGTTGGGGGAGATTGCTTGAGCCCAGGAGTTCCAGTCTGCAGTGAGTTACGATCATGCCACTGCACTCCAGCCTGGACAGCAGAGCAGGACCTTGTGTCTGAAAAATAATATGTAATACCAGCACTTTAGGAGGCTGAGGCGGGCAGATCACATGAGACTAGGAGTTGGAGACCAGACTGGCCAACATGGTGAAACCCTGTCTCTACTAAAAATACAAAAATTAGCTGGGTGTGGTGGTGCATGCCTGTAATCCCAGCTACTCTGGAAGCTGAGGTGCAAGAAACACTTGAACCCAGGAGGCAGAGGTTGCAGTGAGCCAGGATTGCACCACTGCACTCCAGCCTGGGCGACAGAGTGAGACTGTCTCAAAAAATAATAATAATATTAAATAGTAGGTGCTCCTTTCTCTGTGACTATGTTCACGTTTTTCTTTAAACATCACGTATTTAGAACTTGGCTGTATGTTTATGNCGGCCCACATGTTTTTCTTTAAACATCACGTATTTAGAACTTGGCTGTATGTTTATGTGTGGCACTTACGCCTTTCTCACCAAATTCTACACTCATTTAAAGAAGCATCTTTATTTTATTTTTTTTCATTTTATTATTTCAGCACTTAGGACTGGGCATTGCCATTAGGGGGCACTAGATAAATGTTTGCTGGAATTCAGTCCTTGATTTTCAGCTTTGTGTTGTGAGCAAGTCCATTTTATTCAGCGATGATCTCTGAGGTGGTTCACAGTCCGATTCCTCTAACCCAGCTAGCACCTCTAATTACATGTTCAGTTGGTGTTTGTCAAGAATCAACATATCCCTGCCCATCTCTGTTACCATTCAAGCTGCTGTATTCCCGGAGCTATTCTTAGACATTAAGTGAAATAATTGCAGTTTAGGAAGAAGAAAAAAAAAATGGCTAGAAACTAGCATAAAAAACAAAGGTCTGAGTTTGATTTCTGGATTTGATTACCTATTCCCCAAGGAGTTAACAGTACTATGAAAATGCATGTTAGTCTGGGGCTTGTATAGTAGGGAAGTCCAAAATAATTCCAGATGGACAAATACAAGCAAATGGCTGTTACAAAGTTTTCATGTTAAACACATGAAAAGGGACTCATGTTTTACAGCATAGAGATATTTATTGATCAGTATGTGGTGGACACTGTTTTAAGCAGTGAGAATCTTCTGCGAACAAGGTAGATGACATGTCTGCATTTATGAATATCTGAGTAGGAACAATGAACAAATAATATAATTTAATGTAACATATGCAATGCCGTCAAACATACAGGAGAATTTCAATCTATCAAAATGTAAAAATAAAACATGATAGGTGACAGGGCGGCCAGAGTGACTAGGGGTGGGGGCGGGAGATGGGGAGAGTTGGTCCTCGGAAACACAAATGTCTGGATGCTGAACGAAAACCTCTTCAGGATCTGAAGGCTAAAAAGGAAACAGCCACTTAGACAAATGCATTGTCCCAATATGTTCAAAAGCCACCTTAGAACAACCACGCCCAGAAACAACAATTTTGAACCTAAACAACGATTAGAAATGTTTGAGTTTAAGGGAAAATAGCTTTTCCATTGCACACAAGCAGGGTCTTTCCCAGAGATGATCTGTACAGTCAGTTGTACTATCATGTAACATATGTGTTTCCAAAATTACCACTCTATGCCAAATGGCATAATAAAGCCCATAAAGCTTAGGGAAAAAGATGAGGCTGGGGCACAACACACAAAAACTTTGTCATATCTCAGTGTAATGTATCTCCGGACACATTTTTAAAAAGGTACAAACCGAATAAAAATGGTAGCATAGTTTTACACACAATGAATAGTTAAGAAATACACAAAATGCTTACCTTGAAAAACACTTGAAGTTTGCTTATGAGAGTGGGCGTTGGAATGTTTACAGCATGTGAGTTGTTGTGAAGTGGTAGGAGGGAAGTTACCTGAAATCTGATGGAAATGTGCAACACCAGATACAGATAATGTAGCTGTAATACACAAGGCAAGTGGACGGGGCTGGTAGATGTTTGAGGGGGGTGTGTGTGTGTGTGTGCGTGCGTTCTATGTGCTTTTACACAGCTGGTTTCAGCTGGGTGCAGTTTTCTGCATTCATCTAATTTTTCTCATTGACAAAATCATGCATAAGCAAACACAGCATTTGAATTATCCTCAAATTCTTCCTTAATATATCAATTACAGTAGAACAAATTTATATTTTCAAAACTGCTTGATAGCAGAACTGACTATAATTTAGGTGGTAGTTTGAAAGTACGGGTGGAGGGAAGAAACCCTACTTGACAGCACAGGAAAAAGATAAGGAAATCGTGCCAATCCTCATTAAAATTGTCATCTCAGACTAAGACCTTTCGGTGTAGGGATCGGCAGCCCTATTAATTTACACAGACCTTAGAACATCATCCAGTTTCCACCTACCCCAGCAACAAATATTTAGAAACAGGCTCTGGCCCAAGGAATGTTAAGTTGTGGTCAGAACCCCTTGTTAAAGAAAAACATGGCTGGCCGGGCACAGTGACTGACATCTGTAATCCTAGAACTTTGGGAGGTCGAGGAGTTTGAGACCAACCTGGGCAACATGGGGAAACCCCTTCTCTAATAAAGATACAAAAAATAGCTGGGTGTGGTGATACACACCTGTAATCCCAGCTATTCAGGAGGCTGAGGCATGAGAAGTGCTTGAGCCTGGCGGTTGGTGGTTGCAGTGAGCCAAGATTGCACCACTGCCCTCCAGCCTGGGCAACAGAGCAAGACTGTCTCCAAAAACAAACCAACAAAAAACATGGTGTGAAAAAGACATTTATGAAGTATTTGAAGAAAAGTAAAACAGCTGAAGATTTGAAATGTTTAAAAATAAACTCAAGGCCTCTAGATAATCGTAAAACACTTTATAAACAACACTAAGTAAAATATTTCAATATATGCATTTATATTTATCTTCATAACATCTTTCTGTTTCTGTAAATATTAATAACAACTTGTAGATGCAGAAAAAGGATTCAGTAAGCATTATGTATAAACTAGTTAACAAACAATATATATGCATATAATAAAATATAATTTTGTTAAAACTCTTTTCTAAAGAATAAGGACTTGAGAAATTTTTCATGTGATACTAAGAGAAAGCAGAATTTAAGACTTTACGTAGTATCATAGTTTGTACAGAAAATAAGGACAGAACGAGATGAAAAATAGTAACACAAGTTATTTCCGACTTGTAAAACTATTGGTGTTTTAATTCCCTTCATCTTTGTTTATATATTTTCTAAGATATTCTAATATTTGCTAATTAAGTTAATTATGTAATTATTGTAAATAATATATAAAAGTTATAGGAAAATTCATAATTGTTGACAGCATATACTTAAATTCCTTTAATAAGTTAAAAACAACTTCTCTAGATCTAAAGACAATTTTTTACCTTACGTTTATCAATTTAAATTCATATCGAGATACAAATATTTTTTGCAATTATGGCACCTGCAGTTTAACTCATGAAATTTCAGATGTTTAAAATTTTTAAACTGTTTAACTCTGTGATCCATGTGTATATATGTATATACATGTACACACACACATATATATGCAGACATATATATACATTTATGTAATTAATACAATTTTATGGTATAAATGTAAGGTAAGTATGTGTACATACATGTTTATACATTATTTTATTTTATTTATTTATTTTTGAGATGGAATTTTGTTCTTGTTGCCCAGGCTGGAGTGCAATGGGGCGATCTCGGCTCACTGCAACCTCCGCCTCCAGGGTTCAAGTGATTCTCCTGCCTCAGCCTCCCAAGTAGCTGGGATTACAGGCATGCACTACCACGCCTGGCTAATTTTGTATTTTTAGTAGAGACGGGGTTTCTCCATGTTGTTCAGGCTGGTCTTGAACTCCCGACCTTAGGTGATCCGCCTGCCTCAGCCTCCCAAAGTGCTGGGATTACAGGTGTGAACCACCACACCCAGCCTAAACATTATTTGATATGGGCACATACACACAGAAGTGAACACTCTTGCATAGATATAAAACAGCAATATGGTAATGGTAGTTAGCTATGGGTCATAAACATACAGAAACATGTGCTATTAATGGGCCTAGACCCATTGCTTGACTGTGTGTTGAGTATTGCAAACCAATACTGTCTGAAGATGTTGTTGTTCCTCAGTAATCATGACTGGGGTAAGCAAGAGAAGTGAAGGCAGAAGAGTTATTTCTAGGGGAGAAGATGCGAACCTGCTGGAAGATACCCTTTTGCTTTAACTTGTGTAGCAGCTTTCTTAATTGCCCAACCAGCAGTCACTCACTTTCCTTAACACCTTTCAGTCACAAGAAGAATGCCAACCTTAGTTAGTAATAGCACCAAGATATAATACTCACATGCACATACATACATACATACATACATACATACATACATACATACTTGACTAATGACAGGGACTAGCCTCACCAAGTGTCTGCTGAATAACTGGAGGCAGGAGGTTCTCTTTGGCCAAGGCTAGGGCACAGAAGCAATGCTGATAGTGAGGTTGTGAGTGAACCAAAGTCGCAGTGAAAAGTCCAGGGCCAAACACTTGTGTGAGCACATGTGACTACTAAGTGCAAAGGGGCAAAAGCTACCAAGATTTTAATTCCCAAGCACACAGTTCAAAGTTACCTAACAATGAAAGATGTGATGAAGCAAAAGTGTAGAATGAGGAAGTTGTGAATGAAAACTATATTGATGTGAGGCCAGGCGCAGTGGCTCATGCCTGTAATCCCAGCAGTTTGGGAGGCCGAGGCGGGCAGATCACAAGGTGAGGAGATCGAGATCATCCTGGCGAACACGGTGAAACCCCGTCTCTACTAAAAATACAAAAAAAAAATAGCCAGGTGTAGTAGTGGGTGCCTGTAGTCCCAGCTACTTGGGAGGCTGAGGCAGGAGAATGGTGTGAACCCGGGAGGCGGAGCTTGCAGTGAGCAAGCCTGGGTGATAGAGTAAGACTCTGTCTCAAAAAAAAAAAAAAAGAGAGAAAAATGTATTGATGCAAAAATAGTAAAGGTAAAGCAGCTACCGTTTTGAACATAATGTGTCATCTGTGTACCCATTATCTCATTTAATCCACACAAACTGTCGAAGAAGGAATGGTTTTCTTCTTTTACATTGGTGAAAGTGGAGTTTGGAGAACTGAAATGATTCAGTTGTTCATCATGATCATGGAGTAGCAGGTCTGTGTGACACCAAAATGCTCACTTTTCTTCAGTGCTGTATTTTTTCCTAAAAGATGAATAATATGTCAATCTCATCTTTAGGGTATATAATAATTGAAGGATTGGGCTAATTCAAAGAGTGGGTCAAGAAGACTTGAAAACTAGGTGGGCCTGAAGCTTGGGAAACTTAGAAACCCCACTGGATCTGTTCCATATCAAAGCCCACATACGTGCTCGATTAACTCAGAAAACTGCTCAATACAACATAGACTGTTTTCTGATTTCTTCAGTGTGCTGCATTTCAGATGGCACAAAAGCAAGGCAGACACAGTCGTCCTTAGTGACATGCATGGCCAAGTTTCTGTCTGGAAGAATGCCCAGAAAAGATTCAATTCTTCCTTCTTGCTCTGCGGAACTTTTCTCCTGGTTGGGATTTAATAGATGTCCCTAGGGATTTATGGAAGCAAATCTGGGCATCTGGAGAGGGAGGGTAGATGTAAGTTGATAAAATCTCTCTCTGGTTAAAGTACTACACTGGCAAGCACATGAGAAATAATTAACCTGAGATGGGATTTTTCTATAGAAATAGTCTGACATTGCTGCTAGGATATCTAGGAGGGCAGATTTGGTTTGTTTTAATATGGCAGGCAAATCAGAAAGTTACTTTGTTTAGTGCATCATTCTAGATGTTATTTCCAAAGGTACTATAAATATATCTTCTTTTTAGCCTCTTGAATTTACACAAATATAGTCTAAACAGTGTTGAGACAGACAGAAGAATGAATAGTTTGATTCATAGTAGAGGGCAATGGGCTATAGGAAAGAAGAAGAGTTAAAGTTGGTGATTTGTGGTACATTCACTATGTTGTAAGTAATAAAGGAATACATGATTTAAAACCTGCAAACACTTTAAGGTAGGTATGTTATTTTATAATGTGGAAGCATCAGTCTGAAAGTTCAATTCACTTGTCCAAGATCACATGGCCAGTAAAGTAGGAAAGTCAGAATTTCAACCCATGATTCCCAATCCTCTTTCACTCTACCCATACACTCCTCCAGTCTTCCTACAGGTAAACTGCAAATAAGAGGTGGTTCAAAACAACAAAACTGCATGCTCATGCAGTTCTCTGCTCCAAATGTGGTTGTTGGAAAGAGTTTACATGAGGAAAAGAGCTATTTGTCTAAATGCATATACCAGATTCTGCCTCAGCCCTACTTTGAATTACACAAATAGAGACTTATTCCTTTCGACCTTAGTTGATATGGTACACAGGGGAAGTGGGCCATCTAAGCCCTCTTGAACTAAAGAACTGATATTTGCTACTCACTTCAGTAAACAAGTGGATATAGAGTAAGTATTTTCCAAATACCAACACTAAGTCATCCGAAACCCAGCAGCTCATACAGCACCCAGAGTGCTACATATAAGCCATATATATAGATATGGCTTAACCTATTAGAGATGGGATCCGCTACGTAATTCCCATGTTCATGCATGAAGTTTCTCTTCAGTGACCTCATTGTAGGGCAAGAACTTCCTTCTCCACTTTGGTCCATGACTGGAAAATTTCTTTAATACAGAATGAAGCCTTGTGGCTCTATTATATTTGAAAACATTTTACTAAGCTTTTTTTTTTTTTTTTTTTGGTTTGGTTGGTTTTGTTCATATATATATATATGTTTGTTTTTGTTTTTGTTAACTGATGAGAGCCCACAGTATTATTGCAAATAGCAAAGAACTGGTTTGCGATGTCCTGGTGAGTCATGAGGCATTTTGAAACTCAAGTGGGAAGGAATAAGAAAGCAAGACAGGAGAGGACTGGTGGGGCAGGACTGACCCATCAGAGAGACTGCTTCTTGAATTTAATGTAGCGTCTGAAGAGGCATACAAAACATGGGCTGTGCTGCGCCCAAGCCCATAGGCGAAACACCTCAAGATTCCAATCAGTGATTATGTCAGCAATCTAGCTGGTGGTTGTAAGCCAGGTAGTCCCTGGGTATCCACAATAATCAATATCAGTCTGTTACAAATAAGAGACCTGGGATGGGAGGTAGGCAAAGGCTAACTCTGTAGGACAGAAGGTGGCAGAGACAAATCAGGGCATCTGGGTTCAAGGGGTCATTGTCAGGTATCTGGAGTCTCAGCAAAAAACTGAGGTGAAGGCCAGGTGTCAGGTCTGCATGTCTAAGCCATGCAGTGAAGACAAAGTAATAGCTGAGATTCACCGAAAATATGTGTTCAGAGCTAATCTCAGGCATACCAGACCCACATCTAAAAGCATCCTAACCTCCCAGATTGAACTGGTGACTCCTAACATGCTTTAATCCTTGGTGGCACTGGTTCTGGGACACAGTGGATTCCAGTTCCTCCAAATTCTCTGGGGATTGATTATCTAGTAGTTTCGGAGCTTCCTTGACAGTCCCTCAAAACTGGCATGAAGAAGGGCCACCTAAATAAAAGCAACCGCCCATTTGTTATCAGGTTCAAATGAACTTTTGTCTATACTTTCTTTCCCTCCACATTCTCCACATTATCTTTTTTTCTTTGTTATCAATATTGACTTGGTCCTAGCTTTGCATAGTTTTAGGGGACAATAAATAAAGTGAGTGAACATGTAACCAACTTGCCTTGAACTCTTTTGCAGACGAAACTTTTTGGTGAACCCAGCAGGTTTGTGTACTTTGTGTATATGCAGATGTGCTCTTTTTGGTAGAATGTGTGGTAGGCAGTTTCTAGGAACAAAACAAAAGTGATGCCAGGATAGTTTATTAAGCATATTACAATAGCCCACTCTGCATAATTTCAGAGGCATTACAAATGGGACTGCCATCCACTCCTGGGAAGCAGAGGCAGAAAGTAATTCAGCGTGAGTTCAAATTTTCAGAGCTCAGGGATTATCTATATTAAGAATCCAGTCAGCACTGCTTCAGTAGAATCATAGATGCACAGAATTCTAGAGCCCAAAGGGAAATTAGAAGTAATTCTCTAGGTATTTTTGGGTGCTGATTATGTGCTATACATCATGCTAGACCATCGACTTGACCAACACCTCATATGATCAAGTTTCAACAATTTCTTCATGAACACATAAGTTAACAGCAAAGCAAAGATTCCTGCATCTTCTTTCCTAACCCACATTGCTAATCTTGGTTCTTTTCTCCATGGCACCTTCCTCTATCCCCATCTATGCAGAACGCAGCCAAGATTCTTAGAATGAGTAGAAAAAAAATCAAGAACTGTGGGAAAAATAACTTCCACAAAATCCATGGTTTGAAGCCATGAGATGTCTCTCTTAACCCATGAAAAATAAAGCATTTGAGGCCAGGCACAATGGCTCATGCCTGTAATCCTAGCCCTTTGGGAGGCTGAGGAAGGCGGATTGCTTGAGCCCCGGAGTTCGAGACCAGCCTGGGCAACCTGGCGAAACCCTGTCTTGGGAAAAAGTTAGCCAGGTGTGATGGTGCACGCCTGTAGTCTGAGCTATTCAGAAGGCTGAGGTGGGAGGATCACCTGAGCCAGGGGAGGCTGAGGCTGTAGTGACCTGTGATTGCTCCACTGCACTCCAGCCTGGGTGACAAAGTGAGACCCTGTCTCAGAAATAAATACATCAATGAAAAGGAAGAGAAAAAGAAAAAGAAACCGTTTGTTTATTAGTCTATTCGTTCACTCATCCAACAAACACAATCTGAATACTGAATCACACGACAGTCTCTGAAGCGTATAACTTTAAAAGTAGCAATCTAGTCATCAACTAGTAATAATAATAAAAAAAAATCTCTAACCCTCACTTGCATCTTTCAAGGAATATTGCTAGGGACATGACTCATAACTCCAGCAACAATTCTGAAAAGCACCTTTTTTTACACCTCCCAATTTTCCCCTCACAACTGCTTGGGAGTCTCTCAGTCAAACCTGCACTCCTCCAGCTTTTTCTTTATCTTCCACTTAGGCCTGCACTCACCTCCCTGGGTTCTTTATTGTGGAAATCAGTTTAGATTGCTGCTTAAATCTAATCTCTGGTCTAGTCTCTACCCATTCACCTGATTCTTCATTCCAAAAGGTTCCTTTTAAACAACTAGATGAAGGGAAGAGAGGGGAATGCTTACACTTTAATAAATCTTGTCTGAAAATTGTATGTATGAATATGTCACGTAAGAATTAATTATTGTGTACAATTACATGTCAAAAACAAAATAAAACTTTGAAAAAAGAATAATTGGAGAAAGTGACATCAGGAAAATTTGGTAATATGTTAAACACGAGAAACCAGAAATAAAGAGGAGTTAAATGTGAGATTTGGAGTCGGAAGTATAACAATTCTCTTTGAAAAGATGTTGGTAAACATAATGGTTTTGGATTGAAATACATTGCACAGAAGCAATAAGGACTGCTGATAACATTGGTGAGAGGTACCAGCAGATGGCATAAGGTAATCAAAATGTTGTAAGAGGCCTGGGAGTAGTGGCTGATGCCTGTAATCCCAGCACTTTGGGAGGCCAAGGCAGGTGGATCACTTGAGGTCAGGAGTTCGAGACCAGCCTGGCCAACATAGCAAAACCTTGTCTCTACTAAAAATACAAAAATTAGCCAGGTGTGGTGGCATGTGCATGTAGTTTCAGGTACTTGGGAGGCTAAGGCAGGATTCTTAAAGCAAGAATCTCTTGAAGGTGGAAGACAGAGCTTGCAGTAAGCCTAGATCGCGACATTGCACTCTAGCCTGGATGACAGAGTAAAACTGGGTCTCAAAAAAATAAAAGTTATAAGAGGCAGAGAAATATATAAAATCCCAGACATCAAAGGCACTTTAATGAAGGAATAAAAAAGTTAAATATGTAAGCAGTCCTAGAAGGTGTCTCTATGAACAAAAGGTATATAGTCATAATGGTGGTTCTGCTTCAGAAAGATCATTTGAATTGTGTTGAGTCTTTTTTTCTTGGTGGGGGAGGGGCCATGAGTATAGTATATTTTCTAAAGATCCATTGACAATTATTAAATTGCTTTTGCCATTTAAAGTGAAATGCTTCAGTTATTTTTAAATGAAAAAAAAAAAGCCTTATTTTTGTAAAACTCTTAACGGCCCAATGATGCCACATAAATAAACTAAATGGAGTGCGACTCTTCTACATTTCAATTATTCTAAAGAAGCAGGCCATTCTGGAGATGTGATTCCTAGACTGCCTTTTGGTAATAACTAGCCATTCTTATTTGTTCAGTTCAGGATTAACTCATTTCTCACCATGGTCAGCTACTTAGAAATTGCTCTAGTAAGGCTAGTGAATGAAATTACAAAAGGAGATTTTTATCAATGTGCATGGGGTCTCTAATGGCAGAGCCTCAATTCACAAGTTACTAATGGATTGTCCTGCACCGAAGGTCAGGGGACTGGTACCAATATGCCTTTTGGAGTTGGATCTGAATTAATGTCCTAGATCTTCCTCTTGCTGATTATTGTAGGCCAACAAGGTTTTCTTTTCTTTCTTTTCTTTCCTGGCCCTTCCTCTTCTCTCTTTTTTTAAAAAAATTCTTCTTTTTCTCCTTCAACCCAATTATATAAAATGTAATATACAGCAATTTCAAATGGTTCATGTGTGGTTTAAAAAATATAATCTGCAGAAAATATTTAGTGAAGGGTCTGGTATGTACTAAGCACTCAATGAATGCTGGTTAGGAGCCGTTGCAGTAGTAAGCAATACTAGTAGCAGTACAACAGTACAAATGTTTATACCTGGTTGTTTAAGTTAATAGATGATAAACATGGCATAAATGCAGTATTGTCATGTATTAGTTCGGGTTCTTCAGAGAAATAGGAACAATAGGATATATACATATATAGAGAGATTTATTTTAAATAATTGGCTCACATGATAATGGGGCCTTAGACTGGAATCCACAGGACAGGCTGGCAGGCTACAAATCCCAACAAGAGTTGATGTTGCAGTCTTGATTCCTAAGACAATTCATTCTTCCTCCTGGGAGCACAGTCTTTTCTCTTAAGGTGTTTAACTGGGTGAGGCTTACCCACAGTATGGAGGGTAATCTGCTTTACTCAAAGTCTACTGATTTAAATGATATTCAGATCTAAAAAAAAACAAAAAAAAAAACAAAAAATATGCTGTCATGGCAACATCTAGACTGTGTTCGACCAAACAACTGGGCACTATTGCCCAGTCAAGTAGGCACACAAAATTACCCAGCACACGTCATCGGTACCCCAGACTATAGACTTTTTTTCATATAGGAAAGCTGGTAGATTGTCATTTTCTAAGAAATGTCACACAATTATGTGACAGTCTTGAAGAAGAAAATATAACTATTTTATCTTCCAGATTTAAAAAAATCAAATGGTGTTTGGCACCTCAGGAGGATGGAAGCATTTATAAGTCACTGCCTACTTTAAAGGCATATCAGATGGCTGACTCAGGCCTAACTATTCTGTTCCCATGGGAGAGTCTAGCAAGAACAGGCCTCAATTTATTCACATGACTAAATTAAGATTAAATGGACAGAGTGTAACAGGACTTGAGATGCCCCCATTGTAAACCCAAAAGCACCAGGCAGGAGAAATCAAAATTCTGCCTTTGCCACAGCAGCTACTAGTGCCTAAGGACTGAGATAGAGTTTTTTTTGTGTGCGTGTGTGTGTGTGTGTGTGTTTTTAGTAAAATTCAAAATGTTAACTGTTTTTGCATAAGTACACTTTCCTCAAAGTAAAAGCATGAAGAACAGCACTTACACATATAACAGATAAAAGAGATAAACAGATAAAGGAGAATAAAGAAAAGGATTAGAGATAAATTTCTCTAGCCAGGTGATGAATGCCATAGAGAACAATTTTTTTAATATCAGGGAGGTTCCATATACATCCTGGTCAAGCAGAGCCAGAGTGGTGGACACCCTGACACAGTTCAGAAATAGCAGCTCTGGAAGAAGTGGGCCCAAAGTCAATAGAGAAAGCAGAAAAGAGGACAGAGTCGCACTCCTGACCAACCAAAACAGTTATTCCAGTGTACTCATCTGCAGAAATACCAGATGACCCAAAACATATTCTTTTTTTCTGAGATGGAGTCTCACTCTACTGCAAAGGCTGGAGAGCAGTGGCACGTGATCTCGGCTCACAGCATCATCCACCTCCTGGGTTCAAGCGATTCTCCTGCCTCAGCCTCCTGAGTAGCTGGGATTACAGGTATGCATCACCACGCCCAGCTAATTTTTTATATTTTCAGTAGAGACGGCGTTTCGCCATGTTGACCAGCCTGGTCCCAAACTCCGGACCTCAAGTGATCCACCTGCCTCGGCCTCCCAAAGTGCTGTGATTATAGGTGTGAGCCACTGTGCCCCGTTGACCCAAAATATATTCTTATCTTCATCTTTCATTCTAAGTCTCTATCCTTCTGCTGTACTTAAGAGAAGCATTCATGTCTGTATTTCCTTAAGGAAAAAGGTTTTAAATAATGATGGAGATAAAAGCCTCTGTGATCATCATGAAAAAGTTGACTACATTTCTTTTAGGAACAGGATTAAGATAGGAAAGAGCATATTAAACAGAGAATAGATCATCTTTCAGATTGGCTGAAACAGCAATGGCAATAGAGAGTATTCTGGGATATAAAGCTGAAGAGATGGGCTGGTGATAGATCATGGAAGGCCTTAACAGACTAAAAAGATAGGTCTTTATTGAGAAGAAAATTCAATTCCAAAGCCTTTAGAACTAGTTTTTAGCAGTGAAGTGGTATACTCAGAACTCCGCTTTTAAAGTTTACTTTGGAGCAGATTGTAAGATGGATGGTGTATTAGTTATCTATCACTGCATAAGATATTGCCCCAGAGTTTTGCAGCTTAAAACAACATTGTTATTTCTGCAGTTTCAAAGAGGTAGAAATCCAGGAGTGAGTAAACTAGGTGATTCTGACTCAGAGTTTATGAGGCTGTGGTCAAACTGTCGGCTAGTACTACAATCATACGCGGACTTGAGTGGGCTGCAGCATCCCCCAAGATAGCGCAATCTCATGACTTTTACTGGAACATTTAGTTCCTCCCCACATGGGCTTTTCTACAGGCTGCCTACTTGTCTTCATGACATTTCATGACATAGCTTCCCCTGGAGCATTCCAAGAGAAAGTGAATGAGGAGGAAGCCTCGTGCTTTTAATGACCTAGTCCCTGAAGTTGCATGCTGTCACTTCTGCTCTATTATTAGAAATGGGCCACTGACTGGGAGTGGTGGCTCACGCCTGTAGTCCCAGCAGTTTGGGAGGCCAAGGTGGGCAGATCATAAGGTCAGGAGATTGAGACCATCCTGGCTATCACAGCGAAACCCTGTCTCTACTAAAAATACAAAAAATTAGCCAGGCGTGATGGTGCGCACCTGTAGTCCAGCTACTCGGGGGGCTGAGGCAGAAGAATCGCTTGAACCCAGGAGGCGGAGGTTGCAGTGAGCCGAGATCGCCCACTGCACTCCAGCCTGGGCAACAGAGTGAGACTACGACTCGGTCTCAAGGGAAAAAAAAAAAGTGGATCGCTAAGTCCCGCCCACTCTCAAACATGGACAGGGGCAGGAGTCAGAGGAAGGAATTGGGCTCCAACTCTTACGGGGGAGATAGCAAAGAATTTAGGGACATGAATTATTAATAAGACTAATATAGATGGTTTATCATTGGAATGTCTTAGAGATTTTTATCTTACCTCTGATGCCTTCCATCCCAACAGATATTTGTGGCAGGAAAACAAATCAAAAGTCTGGTGCAATGGTGAAGAGGCCAAACAAGCAGAGCTCGGCTAAGGCAATGTGTTGAACAAGAGGAATGTCAGAAGCAACATATATGAGGATAAATTATGAGGGTTGTTTTTAGCAAGACTTTCAGTAAATTAGATGTTAAGAACTATTCAAAATTTTCTTATTTTTAAATTATCTGTCGTCATCAGATAGGGTAGATGGGACTGGTCAGATGATGACGTCATTGGCAAGAATAAAGAAGTTAGAGGACATGTTGAGGAGACACAGAGAGATAATGTGTTTGCTTCTGGAAAGACTGACTTTGTACTATCAGTGGGCCTCCCATATGCAAACACCTAGCAGGCTGTTGAAATATTAACCTGGAACTGAACCATGAAAAATAGGGGATAAGCAATAATATAAATAAGCAATAATATAAACTAGGCAAGGAGTGGCTTGGCCAAAGGGGAAGGAGTGAAGATGTTTTGGTTTAGCCTCTTGAAAAATGGATACATTTACAAGAAGGAGGAAAAAACAGAACTTGTGAAAGGAATCAAGAAAATAGTTCAGAATTGCACGCGACATGATAGCAGGAGGAAAGGGAAGATGAGGTCAGTTTGCAGTGCCAAATGCTGTGAGAGGTCAGGAAGGAGCTGGACTGGGTGGGGATAAGTGTGTTCAGAGATTGTGCTGTCTGTGATATCTAGGGGAAGGTTATAAGCAGGATGGGGAGTGAAGAAAAACACATGACATGGAGTTGAACAGTGAGAGGAAAACCTCAGTAGTGTGCTGAGAAAGGTTTTAACAGCTGGCTCTCCATGTGGGTGAGTGGGTGGAAACCCTGATGTGTCCCATTTGCTGGATTACAGTGTGTAAATATTTCTACCCTGGCCAATTTCAAGCTACCTGTAGTTAATAACTGCCTCACAAGTTCCAGAAAAACTCAGCCATCAGTTCTCACAAACCTTTATGAGCTGGCTACAGTACATCCTGGAATAATTGAAAGATAAATGCATGCATATATTCATCTTCTAAGCCTTATATTATATGTAAGGCATTCTTTTGAACTTAAAAAAATATGGGCCTGGCACAGGCAATCCCAGCACTTTGGGAGGCCAAGGCAGGTGGATCACCTGAGGTCAGAGGTTTGAGACCAGCCTGGCCAACATGGTGAAACCTCATCTCTACTAAAAATACAAAAATTAGCCAGGCATGGTGGTGGGAACCTGTAATCCCAGCTACTCGAGAGGCTGAGGCAGGAGAATCGCTTGAACCCAGGAGGCAGAGGTTGCAGTGAACTGAGATCATGCCATTGCACTCCAGCTCGGGCAACAGAGTGAGACTCCATCTCAAAAAGCAACAACAACAAAAAATAAACATGTTAACATACACTTATGTCCTACAAATGTGGAAAAGCATGATAGCATCTCAGAAAGCTTTCCATAAACCCCATAATTTTCAGAAGCCAGAGAAAATCTTTTTTTTTTTTTGTCTTATCCTCTTGCCTCTCCCATCAATGTTACAAGGACACCTGGGGTTCACATAGCAATCCAGAGTTCACATTTCCCTTCTTTTGTCTCTCTCTTCCTTTCTATCACTTTTTCCTTGGGGATGACTTTACCTCACAGCTGCTACATTTTTCCATTACGCATCTTTTGCATTAAATGCTCACATTCTTCATGGATGAAGTATTGCAAAAACAAGCAAGCCTCTTACTTTCTAATACCCACAGTCTTTCAGAGTAGAATTTTGATATGTCATGCTTAAAGCCTTCTTCCACACCAGGGATAAGAATAGTGGGGGACAAAAGGACAAATGAGGAAGTAGCCTAGGTCTTCCCACACTTAGTACATGTGAAAAATTCACAGTGCAAAACTAGCTACTCACTGTCTCCCACTGCTAGAACTTGTATATTTTTTTCATCATCATTGAGATTTTGGTCAATGGTATCCTTGTTTTTGAGCCACCAGGCCCCATGAAGAAATCCTTACAAAAACAATCCAAAGACAAGGGCTTACTTTAACCGGCAAGTATTTCTGCCATGGCAGGGCCGAATATGCTTACTGGGGAATTCTAAAGAAACTCAGTGCCAACATTTATTCATGATATATGTTCTTCCAAGCCTAAAATTACCAGACTTGAAAGCTGTGTGATTTTAAAATGAATTGATCGAGACCATAACTGTTAATAAAATGCATGACTACAGTCTGTATATTAACTATGATCTCTGAGAAAATATACTTGGGACTCACAGACCCGTATTTTGCACTTGATCTTAGAATCCTCATTTTTAAAAATCCCACTGCTAATTAAATCCAACTGAATATTTCCTTTACCTGAAGACAGATAACAAGGGCTTCTTGTTTGTCAAATCCCTTTCAGCCAAATAACCACTTAACTAATCTCAAATTGAATATCTTATTTAAGATTTTGAATTATCCTTTCTCTCCGGAGAGCTGCTGTTGAATATTGTAACAGCATCATCCAGGGAAATATTTCTTATCCTCTTGACTGGAGGAAAGGGGGAAAAAGCATGTTTCGTTATATCACTGAGTAGATTGAAATCTGGGAAAATGAACAAGCTGACATTTTTAAGCCAAAGAGCATTAGTAGGAGGCAGAAGTGGCTTTCATCACTGCACACAAATCCTAGTCCTGAGCTCAATGAAAAGAAAAGAGGAGTTGGGTCTTTTCCTGCCTAGACTAATTTGATGATTCCTGCTGAGAGTGACCGGGATGTCAGCATATCATGGGGAAAAGAGAAACGGATCTGTCTCCTTCACTTGCTACCTTTGTGATCTTCAATAATTCACGTAAATACTTTGAACTGCAGTTTAAATGGCATCTTGGGCATGCCTGAAATAGTACCTGACTTTTTGCCATTAAGGACTATTTGAATTGAAATAATATCAAAAAAACATATTGCAATTATTTCTCTGTTCATACCATGAAATGGCTCACCATTTCACTCTAAGTTACAACCCCACATCCTGCATCTTTTCAGTGGCCTATGATCTGTCACTCCGTTATAGCTCCAACCTCCTTCCTTGCTCCTCTGTCCTGTGCTTTCACTGTGCCAGCCACACTTGCCTTCTGCCTGTTTTTAGAGAAGTGCACTCTTACTCCAGGCCCCTGCACTCACTGGTACCTCTTCCTGTAATGTTCTGATTTTCCACAGGGCTTGTCCTCTTACTTATATCTCAGTGAAGTCTTCTGAAATGGCAATACTTCAACACAGTTGCTAACACTTCTTACCCTTCTGTTAAAAGATAATTTATTGAAAAAATCCTCAGTCTCATATAAATATCTGTCACGGTTAATTTTATGTGTCAACTTGCAGAGTGTTTTGGAATGAAGTTAACACTTAAATTCATGAATTTCAGTAAGTAGGTTCTCCTCCAAAATGTGGGCAGCCCTCATTCAATCTGTTGAAGGCCTGGCTAGAATAAAAGGACTGGCATAGCTGAGCAAGAGGGAATTATCCAGCAGACTACCTTCAGACAGGAACTGCACCTCTGGCTCTCCTGGGTCTCTGGCTGCTGGCCAACACTGCAGATTTTCAACTCTCCAGGCTTTATAGTTGTAGGAGCCAATCCCTTATAATAAACTTCCCTCCATATTTATACACATCTTATCAGTTCTGTTCCTTTGAAGAATCCTAACTAATACAACATCAAATTAACAAGTGTCAAATATTTTACTTAACTCATCAATTAACGAGTAAACCACTAAGATGTTAAGACAGATGACAATGAAAATTGCACTTACAGTTTCCTTGGGCCAGGCATATGGGCATAATTAGTTCCTCTGTGTAGTTGTCTTAACAGGCTGCAATCAAAGTGTTGAACTAGGGCTAGGTTATCACATAGAGGATCAACCAGAGAGGAACCTACTTCTAAGCTCAGATTGTCAGCAGAATTATCTTCCTATAATTGTAGAACCGAGGACCTTGCTTCTTGTTCGCTGTCAGCTAGAGGCTGTCCTTAGCTCCAAAAGGTCACCTGAAGTTCCTGTAGGCTGATCCCCATTCCTCCCCATGTGAGTTTTAATTATATGATCACTTACTTCATTAATCCTGAAAGGAGATCCTCTAGAGCAAGGCTGCTAGCAAGATGCAGATGTATGTAACATGAAGTAATTATGGAAGTGATATCCCACCGATTTGGTTATATTCTGTTCGTGAGAGTAGAAGAAAGTCACAGATCCATGATTACTCAAGGGGAAAAAATTACACAAGCACATGAATACCAGAGGTGTACACTACTGTGATATACCTTAGAGTCTGTCTGTCACGCAGCCAAAGTCATTCAAAGACTCAGACTCCTATGGAATCATATACTCCTTGGAGGGTCCACTAGATAAGACAGCAATTTGGAAGAATGTCAGTTTCTTACAAAGCTCTACACAGTCTTGCCATGTGTCTGAAAATCATACTGTTAGGTATTTCAATCATGATTTGAAAGCTGATGTCCTCACAAAAACCTGCATACAAATGTTTATAGTAGTTTATTTCACTGTCATCAAAAACTGATTGCAAGGGGTTCTGAAGAAACAGAGGAAGAGCTGAATAGGACAGTGGAACTATTCTGTGACACTATAACTGTGAATAAATAACATTATGCAATTTTCCAAACCCACTGAAGTTTACTGCACAAAAAATGAACCTTAATGTGTGCAAATTTAAAAAAAATCATTTAGAAGTTCTGGAGAATTCTAGGATGGAATGCAGAGTTTGAAGTTAATCAAATTTATTCTTAGGTAAATTACTATATTTTACTAAGGAGAACGTGTGTAAGGAAAGAGGGGAAAAGAAAATTGCTGCTTGTCTAGCAACTCATATCCTCTTCACATGCTAGCACATTTGATCACCACAACCATCCTCTCAGACAGTCCTTACTATATCCTCATTTTACAAACCAAGAGTTTGAGGCTCAGGGAAGCTACGTCACTCTCCCAAAGCTGTACCTCAAGTAATGAGCAAAGCCGTAATTTTAACTGGAAGAATCTTATGTCCCCAAGTTTTCCCTACCAATCAATGATTCTTATTTTAGGATATAAAATATTTTCTCTGAGATTTGGAAAGCTTTTTCTCCCCTTTAAAAATAAGTGGTCCATTTTTAAGTTTGAACACTACTGCCTATTCTATGGTCGCTCTTGGAAAAATCTTTCATTCTTTCTCCAATTTTTAAATGGTTTCTTCCTGTTAAAACAAATGGGGGAGCAGTAGAGAAATTGAAATGTAGGCACTGGCCTTGAAAACAAGTAGGGAGACAGCAAAAGGGAAAGTATATGTTTAGGGGTCAAATGGAAAGAGACAGTGATGATGATGGGATCAATTCAGGAAAAGGCAGGTTGGTTCCTTCTTAGTGGTTCCTTCTTAATGAGTTCCAGCAGCAAAGCTCCACTGCAATAGATGATCAATGCCCAAGATTGAGCCAAGTAAGGTTCAGAGTGGCACATACTCTTCCCTAGTCTGTTGCCAGCCATGGAGCTGGCGCTCATGGTGTAACTATCTGGACTAAATGAGATGTCCATTTTCTTACCAGTCCTGACAGTCACTCATATTAAAATGAAAAGGACATTCTCTAAACCCTTGTGAGTACCATTTTGCTACCTGATCAATGAGAAAAATGTATTCAGTTTCCACTAATAATGGCTTCTACGATTCCTTTAAGTAATCATCAGAGAAAAATAAACATGGCACCTGTGAGTGAAAATGAGAATGTTTTCATTTGTTGTTGTGTTTTGCTTGTTTGTTCTATACATCTACCATTTGGAGGGATTTCCTTTCCCTATGAAGAAAAGTCTTCACTCATCCTTACATTTATCCACAATGTAAATTTGGCATTTGTTGAGAACCTACTCTGTGGACTGTTTTAAATATTTCATCTGTATTTACTCACTTGACTGTCACAATAATAATGTGGAGTATTACTTCATCACAATAATGTGATGAAGTAAAGTCTGTTATGAATCCACTTTACATATAAGGAAACTAAGTCACAGGGAGGTGACATGCTTTACTCAAGTCACATAGCTAATGAGTGGTAATTCAAACCCCAGCAGCTTATAATTAAACACTCCTAATGAGCATACTGAGATACAGAGATGTCTGAAGAGGCTGCTTTTTTTCTTGTGTATGTGTGTGTCTGGGAGCGGAGGGTTGGTTTTAATACAAAACAAAAACTTCATACATTTTCTAAAAACACACACTCAGTTTCATGAAAAAGGAAACAAACAAACTACTGGATACACCCACTAGTATATACTCCACTTAGAACCTTGGAGTCCCAAATGCTGAAATGGTAGAGGATGGTTGAGGGAGAGAGGACTTAATCACCAATGGTAGAGGATGGTTGAGGGAAAGAGGACTTAATCACCAATTATTTATTGAGAATCTATTATGTCCCAGGGATAGTGCTACGTGTTATGATAAATAACAAAGGAGATTGAGTCCTTCGAAGGGGCCTCAGGGAACTTACAAATTAGGTGAGAATATCAGATATAGACATATAGTAAGAAGAGAAAATGTCTATAGAATTATTTAACTAGGTACAGTGTTATTTTCAGACTTCTTCCTGTAGTAAATAATAGAATACCAATTCAAACCGACTTAGGCCCAAAGGGTTTTTATGAGCACATCTGCATCCAGGATTTTGCAAAGTATCATCTGGAAAGTAACTCTGTCCCTTGGTTCTATTTCACTCTGTGACTCTAGAATGGCTTCTAGAAACTTAGTTCTTTTAGCTTAGTAACTGCAGCAGAAGAAGGGTGTCTTTCTCAGTAATTCCCTTCCTAAATGGACTGTCCATTTTCCTACCCACCCTACTAGTCACTGGTGCTAAAATGAAAAAGACTTTCTCTAAACCCTAGTTATAAATAACACAAGTAAGCCTGGCTTGGATTATGTGCAATTGATAATCCATCTCTGTGACTAGCAGGAAGAAATTCTCTGAAAAGACCTAGGTTGTCTGTCTAGCTCAGTCTTAGGGTGGGTCAGCACCATCCCAACCACTTTAACTAGGACTGGTGATTCCCCAACATGAAAATCAGATGCTCTTATGAGATGAGGGAGAAATGTATGCCATATGGGCAGAAACCACAGAACCCTCTCATGTGACTATAGAACCGTGTGTGTGTGTGTGTGTGTGTGTGTGTGTGTGTGGCCATACTCAGCGACTTTTAGACTTGTCACAGCAACATTAACCTCACAAGGTACAGCTCACTTTGTGGAGAACATGGAAGCATTCCTTTGCCTGAATTTAACGTGCAGCTTCTTCTGAAGCCAGTTGGGTGACTTCCAGCTCAGAACATTAGCTTTTTAATTTACACTGGCTCTTGGTCAGTTTCCAAGTCCAAGTCAAGGTGTTGACTTTAATCTAATGTTCAAACTTGTAAAGCACTGGCTACTGTAGTTGCAATAGTACAACTTGCATTTTTGGTTCTGCAGACCTAGCTGCCTTAGTTTGGTGGCTAAATTGTAGCCTCATTTCTAGAGCCCCTACTATGGTTACTATAACCCCTCTTTTTATTCCCTCTGCCTCCCACTCTGAAAAAGAGATTTTATTTAAGACATATTCATTGATGGGAAAATCTAGCACTGGCATCAATAGAATTAAAATATCCGCATGAGCTCTAGGAGAAACCTTCAATTTTGCTTACTGTTTCAATTGCCTTCCTTCCCGCTTTCCTCCTTCCTTCCTTCCTTCCTTCCTTCCTTCCTTCCTTCCTTCCTTCCTTCCTTCCTTCCTTCCTTCCTTCTTTCCCCTCTCTCTCTCTCTCTCTTCTTTTCTTTTCTGGTGAAAAGCTATATATATTTAGAATTAGCCAGCCAGACTTAGTTTAGATGATTCCAATTTTGGTGACAACATCCAAAGCACTGTCGTCAGGAGCCAGTTGAACATATATGCCTTCTTCTCTTCATCAGGCCTGTGATGGTTAATATTGAGTGTCAACTTGACTGGATCGAAGGATGCAAAGTATTGTTCTTCGGTGTGTCTGTGAGAGTGTTGCCAAAGGAGATTAACATTTGAGTCAGCGGACTGAGAGAGGCAGACCTACCCTCAACCTAAGCGGGCACTATCTAATCAGCTTCCAGCATGGCTAGAATAAAGCAGGCAGACAAATGTGGAAGGACTTGACTTGCTGAGTCTTCCAGGCTTCATCTTTCTCCCTTGCTGGATGCTTTCTGCCCTTAAACATCAGACTCCAAGTTCTTCAACTTTTGGACTCTTGGACTTATACCAATGATTTTCCAGGGGCTCTTGGGCCTTCAGCCACCTACTGAAGGCTGCACTGTCAGCTTCCTACTTTTGAGGTTTTGGGACTTGGACTGGCTTCCTTGTTCCTCAGCTTGCAGACGGCCTATTGAGGGACCATCACCTTGTGATCGTGTGAGTCAATACTCCTTAGCAAACTTCCTTTCATATATACACCTATCCTATTAGTTCTGTCCTTCTAGAGAACCCTGACTAATACAAGGCCTGATGAGGGTGTTGACCTTGGCCACATCAGGGTCATAGAGCTTCTTCACAGCCTGTTTGATCTGGTGCTTGTTGGCTTTAACATCCACAATGAACACAAGTGTGTTGTTGTCTTATATCTTCTTGATGGTAGACTTAGTGGGCAGTGGAAACTTGATGATAGCACAGTGGTCAAGCTTGTTTCTCCTGGGGGCAGAGTCTTTTGAAGATACTTAGGGTGCTTTGGGAGTCACAGTGTCTTGGGCCGTCAGAAGATGGGTGACCTGCAGATCCTTTTTCTTATGGCTGTGGACACCTTTCAGCACTGCCTTCTTGGCCTTCAAAGCCTTCACTTCAAAGCTTTGGCTTTAGGAGGGGCAGGAGCTTCCTTCTTTGCCTTCAGCACTATCTTGTAAAAAAAAGATCAAATGCCTTTATTACATGTATCCACTGTATTTGTTTTTATGGTGGTAAGAAGTACACGACATAAGATTTACCATCTTAGCCATTTTTAAGTTAGCCATATGCATGTCATTGTGCAACAGATCATTGCTAGATAATATGGTAATTCTATTTTTAATTTTCTCAGCAAGCTCTATACGGTTTTCCGTAGTAGCTGAACCATTGTATTCCCACAAACAGTGCACAAGTCTTACAATTTCTCTACATGTTTGTGAACCCTTCTTATTTTCTGTTGTTGTTATTGCTGTTTGTTTGTTGAGACAGGGTCTTGCTCTGTCACCTAGCCTGGAGTGCTGCAGTGTAATCACTGCTGACTGCAGTCTTCACCTCTTGGGCTCAGGTGATCCTCTTGCTTTGGCCTCCTGAGTTGACAGGATCACAGGTGTGAATCACCATGCCAGGCTAACTTTTTGTAGAGATGGGATTTCACCATGTTGCCCAGGCTGGTCTCAAATGCCTGAGCTCAGATAATCCTCCTTGCCTCAGCCTTCCAAAGTGCTGATATTACAGATGTGAGCCACCATGACTGGAAGTTTGTGGGGGTTTTTTGTTTTTATAGTGGTCATCCTGAGAAGTGTGAAGTGATCATTCACTGTAGTTTTCATTTGCATTTCCCCAATGATTAGTCATGTTGAGCATCTTTTCACAGACTTATTGTGAGTCAGCTGTATTTTTTTTATTGAAAGCATTACATTTTTTCTACCTTTTACCTTTTCCCCCAGACAGCAAATCATTCTTCACATTATAAGATGGCATAGCAGAAATAAAAACAAAAAGAGTACTCAAGGAAATAAGAATAACTTAGCATAGATAAGAGATTTTTGAAAGAATATAAAATAGAAGACAAACTTTCGAACTTGGAACCTAGATATTTTGGATGGAGGAGGGTTGAAGAAAAAGAGAGACAACGGGGATTAAAAAAAATGCAAGAAGAGCAGTGGGACTCAAGGGTTGTTTAGAGATTGGCTTTGGAGGGGCCACACAGACCAGAGACAAGGCAGTATCCAGCACTGTTTTATTCTACTCAAGCACATGTCAACACAGCCTGGGTGCTGATTTAGTGACTACAGACCATATTGTCTCTAGATGCATTATCAACATCCACTATCTACTCTAAGGAGTGTAAAGGGATCTAGTAAAAGCCACTCATGCACATTAACTGCTCTGTCACTAATTTACAACTCAGCAAGAATAATTCCCATCTGCGACTTGAGCTATATTAGGTTTTCACTGAGTTTACACAATGTGAATAATTTGCCTCACTCCCATCCCATTTTAATGTTCAAAGATTCAAGAGTCTTGGGAACCTGGAGGTTCCCAATAATTTGGCCCATGACAATAACTTTTGGGAGCTAATAAAATGAGCTCTATATGGATCCTGATTTGGGAGAGTGACAAAACGTATACCCAATTTGTATATATTTTGTAGGTTGTTCAGACATACAAGGATTAACTTTAAAGTCTCCTTTATTCTTTCCTACAATGGAATTGCTCTACGAAAAAGTGAAAGACTATGATTTATTAGCTATTTGGCATGACAGAAATACAAAATTTAGTATTTTATATGAGATTCAGAAAGTTGAAAATTCAAAGTGTCTTGTGAAAATGCTCAATCGTAGTATACTTTATAAAAATTTAAAATACATATGGAAAGTATAGGGTTTCCTTCCATTTTTGTACATAAAAGAGCGTGAAAAACCACCATAAACAACTATAAAGCCTGGCAAAATAGATTGACTAACAGTATTCAGACTTCAGATACTAGGAATTGCCAGAATATGATACCTGAGAGATGAAAAATAAATGAAGTTAATACTACAATTTTCCTGACTCTCTACCTAAGGACAGTTTTCGAACCATTGGTACAGGAAAGGGAAAAATAAAAAGGGCCCAGAGATCTTGCTAAATGGAAAAAATGGAGATCAAAGTTCAAGGAGACTGAAGTATCTACAAGTGTAGCTAGAACACTGGAAAACAGAAAGCAATGTAGAAAAAGATATCTAAATATCTGCGTAAGGTTCTTGAAAGGGTGAAACTTTACAAGGATGAAAAAGTAAAAACCGCAGAATAATAAGCTGAGCAAGATCCAAAGCTCACAGAAAGTAAAGAGAGGTTGAAACCTCAACCAGCCTGAGTCGTCCTCAGTGATCTGTCATGGTAATTAGGAAATTTCCCAGAAATTTGATACTTCAAGAGTGAGGCTGAACTATCCTGAAATGGTTACTCTAGTTTAGATGCACTTAAGAAAAGCTTAAAAACAAATGGCAAAAGGATCATGCATAATTTAACTGCCTGACAGAACAAAGCTCGGTGTTCTTTAAAGGAAGACAACACAATCTAGGCACTCAACAGTGTAACATTCACAATAAGGAGCTGTTACCAGACATGCCAAGAAGCAGGTAAATGCACTTTATAACCAGCAGAAAGATAAGTCATTAAAAACACAACCAGTGGCTAGGCATGGTAGCTCATGCCTGTAATCCCAGAACTTTGGGAGGCCAAGGTGAGTGAATCACCTGAGGTCAGGAGTTTGAGACCAGCCTGGCCAACACAATGAAACCTCATCTCTACTAAAAATACAAAAATTAGCTAGGCGTGGTGGCACGTGTCTGTAGTCCCAGCTACTAGGGAGACTGAGGCATGGGAATCACTTGAACCTGGGAGGCAGAGGCTGCAGTAAGCCGAGATCGTGCCACTGCACTCCAGCCTGGGCAACAGAGTGAGACTCTGTCTCGAGAGAGAAAACAACAACAAACAAAGAAAACCCATAACCAGAAATGATGGAGATAATAGAACTAGTCCAGAAGGATGTTGAAACAGCTTTTATAAGTATGAAAAAGTTTTAAAAGATTAATATGAGAGAAGGAAAAATACATAATCAGTGGAACGAGCACATAGAAATTAAAAATTTTTAAAAAACCCAAATTTAAACACTTAAGCATAAAATGAATAGAAGATGATAAATATCAGAAGAAAATATAATCAAACTTGAACATGAAGCAATAAATTTATCCAAACTGAGCAAAAAGACAAAAAACAAAACTAACTAGAAGAGTACTGCCTAAGTGACCTATAAAATAGTATCAATTGATCTAATATGCATACATACAATCTGAGTCCCAGAAAAAAAGGGAAGTGACAGAAAAATATTTGAATAAACGAGTACATTTTCTCAAATTTGAAGAAAATAATAGACACACACATTACAGAAATCCACAAAAAAAGCACATTATAATCAAAAAGATAAAAATCTGTAAGCAAAAAATTGTAAAAGCTTTGAGAGATAAAAGACACATCAAATACCGAGAAGCAAAGCTAAGAATGATGACAGAGAAAAAGAACACACCAAATGAAGAGGAACAAGAATTAAAAAAAATTAAAAGAAATCTCATAAACTATGCAAGCCAGAAGATAATGGAGCAAAATTTTAAAGTGCTCGTGGGGAAAAATCTGATAATCTAGAATTCTATACCCAGGAGAAAAGTTCTTTGAAAATTAAATTAAAAGAAAACTTTTCAGGCAAGTGCTAAAATAATTTTCTGGCAGCCGACTTGTACGATGAGAATATTTCAAAAGTTCTTCGGGTGGAAGGAAGTGACGACAGAAGGACACTTTGATTTACATAAATAAATGAAGATAATTACCAATGCTAGATATAAAAGACATTTTTCCTCATTTTTAGGTGTCTTAAAAAATAAACTGCTTAACACAAAAGTAACAATTGATTGTGGGCTTTAAAATGTATGTTAAAAAATGCAGGATGATAAGAATAGCCCAAAGGACCGGAAGAAAGAATATTATTGTAAGGCTTATACATTTTTATATTTTGGATGCTTCTGCAAACTTTATAGCAACCAGTCACGAAGAGATGAGATAAAGTGGAAGAAACATCTGAAAGTATAAAACCCACTGATAAAAATAAGTACATAGTCAAATTAAGAATACTGTAATGGTGGTATACAAATCACTTTTTATTATGAAGGTTAAAAGACAAAAATATTAAAAATAGTATTAACTGCAATAATTTGTTAAGGGATATGCAATATAAAAAGGTATAAATTTTGACAACACAAATTCAAAGTTTGGGGGGAGGTGGAGTAAAATTATAGAGAATTTTTTCCAATCAACTTCGTTACTAGCTTAAAATTGTTCTAACTATGAGATATTTTTTGCAGGCCTCATGGTAATGACAAAGCAAAAACCAAGAGCAAGAAAATAAAAAGCAAGGAATGAAAACATATCAGTAAAGAAAAATCACTTAGCCATAAGCAAAGACAGCAAGAGAGGAAGAAAGAACAAAGGATTTACAGAACAGCTAGAAAACAATTAACAAAATGGCTGTAATAACAGAAACAGGATGATATTGGCCTAAAACAGAAATTTAGACCAATGGAAAAGAAAAGAGATCCCAGAAATAAATGTATGCATTTATAGCCAACTGATTTTAGACAAAGGTGCTAAGAATGCACAATAAGGGAAGAACCAGTTTCTTCAATAAATGGTATTGGAAAAATGGATAGCCACATGCAGAAAAGTAAAATTAGACCCTTATCTCACATATAAAATCAACTCAAAAATGGATTAGAGATGTAAACAGAAAACATGAAACTCTGAAACCAGAAGAAAACATAAGGGAAAATGTCCATGGCATTGGTCTGGACAAATAATTTGTAGTTATGGCCCCAGAAGCATAAGCAACAAAAGCATAAAATATATATATATTATATATATTATATATATACACACACACACACACACACACACAGCCAAAGCCCATTCAAGTATTTGTAGTAAAATTTGTAATATGTCCTAGCGGCCTCTATGTCTTTCAGGAGCAAAATTTCTTCATTTTACTGTCTGATCCTAGAGCAAGAGTTCTACCTTTTCCTAGGATTAAAGCTAAATTGGGCTGAGCTATCTACATTTTACTCTCTGTTCTGCTTTTGATAAAGTTGACATTTATATTAATATATAAGGCTAGTTATCATGTGGACCAACAGGGCATGATCAAGGTGCCTGCTTGCCTGCCCAGGACTTTGGTCTCCCTCCATGCCCTGTACAATTGACAAGGCAAATCATTAGAGCTCAGGAGCTCCTACTTACCCAGACAGCCACAGTTTTTAATGCTTACATCTGACATCCAAGTATAGCATTAGAGCCTGATCCTTTCTGCTGTACCTTTAACTCTGAAAAAAATCTATGATGGTAAACCAAACTCTACCTTTATCATTTAAGTGATAAATTTTATGATTAACTAAATGTATTAAATAGAATGTGGTTTACTAGAAAGTTCTTCACAGTTAATTTTGGTCCAAGATTTGTTTGCAGGATTATTGCTACATTTAGGTTTATCTCTCTTCCTCAAAGGGAAAAGGACTTTGGCTGAGCTTTGTTCTCTCAATAGTCTAAAAGCATTAATTGATAGCATTGCTCTGTGTTGTATATTATCTTTCCAATCATAAAGCATTTTCTTTTGGATTAACGAATGTACTCTGGTTATCTTATATAGATGGAGGTGGTTTCCCAAGTGGACTTTAGGTTTTTAGTGTTCCCTTACAAGCCTGAATTCTGCAACATACCCCAGCTGTGCTTGGTTTCATCTGAAAAGTACAATAGGCAAAAACATTCTCATCAAGAAATTAGCTTTTTTTTTTTTTTGCACGAGTGCACTGACCTTTAATATCACTGATGGTGAATCTTATAGAGCAGTACTTTTAGGTATGTTATACAATTTACTGACAATGAAAACACTTTTTCAGATGCTACAGAGATAATTTTTTAAAACTTTTAATACTTCTGTGTTTATTTTACTATGCATTATAAACTACATGAGCAGAAAATACATCTTACAGTTTTATGGATTATATTTTTAAGACAAAATTTAAGATGGATATTGGCTTGAAGACAAAGCAAGGTAAATAAAAATTTTCATTAATATATGAGCACACAGATGTGGCAAAAATCACAGGATTATATGGAAATGCCTGAATTTTGTGGGTGGTGAAAACGACTTTAAGACACATGCTAGTAAGATTTATTACCTAAACTTAAGCACTGTGATTTTCAGTGGCATGTTAGACAGCCACCCTGCACCTCACTTCCTCTCACTCAGTTGCAGGCACAAACAACCCTCACCTCCTTCCTGGTTATGACAACAGACATGCACACATCTATACCTCCAATGGCAAATGTTCCAACTGGCCAGTATTTTAATGATGGCAATGACTTACTAGTGACCCCAACAGTGTAGGTAGGTATAGAGCCCAGATCTCTGAGCTGAGCCCCTGACCTCTAGCAGGTGTCTCATGTTTATGAAGAGGAGGCTCGAGCAAATGGATTTCAGAGAGCTTGCTGTGATTTATGAGCTTACAAACCAAGTCATGAGTGGGGAAATAAATTCTATTTATTAGCTCTCCAGAGTCAATAGCACAGAGTTGGAGTAAAAGCTGGCTACTAGGCCCAGCAAGGAAATAGCTCCCATCTACCAAGCAAGGCCAAAGAACACCTGTAGCCAGAAGCAGGAACGCCATCATATCTCTCACCAAATACTACTTTGCCAAGTAATTTTTCACTTCCAGTTGGAAATCTTAAAAAAAGTCAAAATTAATGTTGAGAATTGATGTTATGAATAAAAAATTGTGCCAAATTAGCACTTCTGATTTAATTTTATGTGTAGCATGCTTGCCAAGCAACTTGGAACATTTGTGGGTTGTTGGAAAATAGTTAGAAATGGCATACAACTTCTTCCACCACCTTCTGTTTTCCTCCCCTTTCCCCCATAGTGTCTCCTCTGGGAGAGACACTGATACTGGATCTCTCTCTCTCTCTCTCTCTCTCTCTCTCTCTCTGTCTCTCTCCGTGTGTCTGTGTCTGTGTGTGTGTGTGTGTGTGTAGGGATGATAGGTGTCAGAGGAACATGGGATGATTGTAGGAAATTTTTAGTTTTTTTTCTAATTTGCATTCTTTTGTTTTTTCCCACTGAGGCAGAGTCTCACTATATTGCCCAAGCTGGTCTCAAACTCTGGGCCGAAGTGATCTGCCTGCCTCTGCCTCCCAAAGTGCCAAGATTCCAGGCATGAGCCGCTGCACTTGGTCTCTAATCTGCATATCTTAAGAATTGCAGGAAAAGGAATTCCTTAAATTCAGACACCTGTCCTTGAATTCACATTCCCTTGGAACAGAAAAGATGGGGGAAAAAAAACAAAAACAACAACAACAACAAAAAACCTCACCTGTTTTCATAACTTGCTCTCTCCAAGAACTCGTAAGGACACATTGTATAGTGTCTGTCTCACTTGGGTCACACTTTTTAAAAGATGCAATTAAATAAAGTGTACTCTTTCCTTCATAACAACATGCACTTTAAGGCAAACTCATTTTAAAAAATCAAGAAATAAGATAACTTGCTTTTTGTTTACATTGAGCACTGCTCTAGGAGGGGTTCTGAGTTGTATCACAGGGCACCTAGCTTCTTTCCCTCTATTGTCTATAGTCTGACTCCAAATCAAGTGATTATCTTGAATAATGCCAAATGTTGGCTAAATTACATGTGCCTGCTCCACTAAAATGGGGCTTCAATTTTCTTAAACTGAACATCAAAATGCTTCTCCTATTTTCAAGCAAACTCCTTCATGCTGGTCTGGTTTACCATGCTATGTCTCATTCCATGTATGACACATTGTATATTCACATAACTGTACATTTTGAAAGAATGTGAGAAGACATCTGGTTCCTTCTCTTTTGCACAAGGGAAACTGAGGTTCACAGGCAAGTTGCTTACCCAAACTGACGTAGAGAGTGACTGATAGGAATCTGATCCTTCCTGTTTTCACTTTAGGCCCAGATATTTTCGGTGTCACTCTTCTGTCTCAGGTAGTAGACATGGGGTCTGTTTTCAAGTGAAGACTCACCTGTGTTCTCTCTGGAAAGAATGTCTTGAATGGTGAGTGCTTTCTTTCTTTCTTTCTTTTTTTTTTTTTTTTGAGGTGGAGTCTCACTCTGTTGCCCAGGCTGGAGTGCAATGGCGTTATCTCGGCTCACTGCAATCTACGCTTCCCGGGTTCAAGAGAGTCTGCTGCCTCAGCCTCCTGAGTAGCTGGGATTACAGGCACGCACCACCATGCCCAGCTAATTTTTGTATTTTTAGTAGAGACTGGGTTTTTCCATGTGGGCCAGGCTGATCTCGAACTCCTGACCTCAAGTGATCCACCCGTCTCGCTTCCCAAAGTGCTGGGATTACAGGCATGAGCCACCGTACCCATCTGGTGAGTGCGTTTTTGCACACTTGGCTTCAAAGCTGCTCTTGAATTTTTAATGTGTTTTCTTGTCCATCAACAAAATATTCAGACTCCTATTCTGCTTGGGTGCCCTGGAGTCTAACTGCCTTCAGCACTGCCAGTGTGAGTTTTATTCTTTCTTAATAAGCCACAGTGGAGTGTAGAGCTGAAAGCTGGCTGCCTAGAATATGCAGCAGAATATGAAAAAGGCAGGAGCTGTCCACAGACTGGGAGATAATGCAAATATCAGACTCTTGTCAGGGTAGAGAACAAACAAGTGAAATATCCAGAGGCCACACTCCAGGAGCCAAGTGAGTCACCCATTTATTCATTTTTTCACACAACAAATATGACCGAGTGCCCATCATATCAATGCATTCTGCTAGATGCTATGGAAAACACAGAAACAAATAGCTCATGCATTCTTTTCCCCAAAATTGAATTAGAAAGCCACACCTAAAAAAATTCTAAAAGAGGGGCTCCCCAAAACAAAAAAAGTTTATGTTAATGACCAAATAATGAGCGGCACAGAAAAAAAAATGTTGTAAAATTTCCACACTGAAGAGAGAGAGTTTATTAAGACTTTAGGGATTATGAATTGCAATACAAGTTAACATTTCTCATTCACTTATTATGTGCCAAGCACTGTGCTGAATGTTTTACATCCATTAGCTTATTTAAATTCCTATAGTAGGCTAAACCTTAGTAAACTTTCGGGGTTTGTTTCTATGTTTGTTTTCTTTTTTGAAACAGGGTCTTGCTGTTTTGCCCAGGCTGGAGTACGATGGCACTATCATGGCTCATGCAGCCTCGATCTCCCAGGCTCAAGCCATCCTCCCACCTGAGCTTCCGGAATAGCTGGGACAGGCACACACCACTACTAATTTTTCTGCTTTTTGTAGAGACGGGGTTTTGCAATGTTGCCTAGGCTGGTCTTGAACTCCTGGGCTCAAGTGATCCTCCTACATCAGCCTCCCAAAATTCTGGGATTACAGATATGAGCCACTGTGCCCAACCCCTTGGTAAGTTTTTAAGTAACTAGATCAAACTCATACAGCTATGAAGTATTGAAGCCAGAAGTCAATTTCATGGGTTTTCATTAAACTGCCAAGCATTCACCAAGGAAGTCCGTATTGAGGGTATGGAAATGAAACAAAGATTCTTTGCAGTTTGAGTAGATGAGTATGAAAAAGAAGGGCAAATCACTGGAGGGAGTAAGGGGAAGGAGCAGAGTACTCTATGGTTTAGAAATTTGTCATGTATTTGGCCATTATATCTACTGACATTATTAATTGGCAGGCTGGTAGTGTGACATAGGAAGACTGAACAGTGGTTGTTTGGAATACTGTGTCCTGGAACCAGAGAAATAGATTACATCCCTTATTGGGACAGATGACTTATGGAGCTACTCTCCATCTGCCCCTTCAACTAAAATGAAAGAAAGGGAAACCTCTTGAACCATCTTCTCATTTGTTTTTTATCTCATAATTTCCTCTGCCCAAGGTTCTGGGTAACATCACTAATCAAACCTTCCCACCTCAGGAAAATCAGCCTGGAGAGAAGAAAAAGACAAAGACAGCCGGGCGCGGTGGCTCAGGCGTGTAATCCCAGCACTTTGGGAGGCCGAGGCGGGTGGGTCACCTGACATCAGAAGACAGAGATGAAATGTCTGTCTGAAACTGGAGAAAATATCATCTTACATTTAAATAGTTCTGTATGATTTTCTATTGACTTTTGGTATATTTTATTTTTGTATTTGATCTGATAATCTATCCTCCTCTTCACAGATGGGGGATCTTGGAAAAGACAGTCAAAGATTTTGCCAAGACAAACTTAGTGATAGATCTAAGCTGCACTGCGAGTCTTCCAGATTCTACCTGATTGACCTAGAAGGTATTCATCCTTGCTATTTTATTCCCATTTATTTAATACATTCTTGGGTATCTCTTATTGAAGGAAAATTAAATTTTCATCATAACTGCTGCTTTCATTCTTTATAATCAAAATGTTTATTTGTTAAATATATCTATCCTCTTACATTAGAAGTTTCTTGAGTATTGGGATCATGTCTTAACCATCTTAGTATTTTTCATAGCCTCAAACACAAACTAAGGCCCTATTCAACAATGTTCTGATTTATGTGCTGAAGGAATAAATATACATATGCCACTGGTGCTGAGTGGTAGCATCATGGTGGTGAAGAACCTTAGGTTAAGAGATAAACAGACCAGGATGGGTGCAGTGGCTCCTGCCTGTAATCCCAGCACTTTAGGAGGCTAGGGCTGGCAGATCACTTGAGGTCAGGAGATCCAGACCAGCCTGGCCAACATGGTGGAACCCCATGTCTTCTACAAATACAAAAATTAGCTGGGTGTGGTGGTATGTGCCTATTGTTATAGCTACTCAAGAGGCTGAGGCAGGAGAATCACTTGAACCCAGGAGCGAAGGCTGCAGTGAACCAAGATTGCGCCACTGCACTCCAGTCCGGGAGCCAGAGCAAGAGTCTATCTCAAAAAAAAAAAAAAAAAAAAGTAGGGGGTGGGGTGCAATATACAGACCTGTCTGTTATTTACCATCTCCAGGATTTGGGGTAAATTGCTTCATCTTTCTAATTTATAAAATTAATTAAGATAGAACTTATAAGCCTCTCTGAAACTTGAACTGGATTAATACATGTGACATGCTTAGCACCATTTATGGCATTGGTAGGTTTTTTATTAATCGTCACTGTTATTCTGCAACCCTACTCAGGTTTGGGAACCTAAGAATCAAAAGGTCTTGCATTGCCACAGTGCGTTACTAACAAGTTTGAATATGTAATGTTTCCATTTGGTCAAAAACCCATTCCTCTGGAAAACGACCATTTACGCTCAGTAAAATGACTAAAAAGGCAAGTGTTAACTTACAAAGAAGTGCATTGTGTTCTTTGAAGACAGCCTTGAGTTTTCTGTATGTGTGGGAGACAATTTAGTGATTGGTTCTCTTGTCATTAATGCAAGAGAGATGGTTCTTGTGACTTTCTCTCCTTTTCACCCTGGTAGCTCAGCTGCAAGGGAATGGTAGCCTGTGGTGGTGATACTGCGTTGATGATGCCCACCAGCTTCTTTCCCTGTAGCTCCGAGTGTCTGTTTTGTGTTTGGATCAGTGGGTAGAAGGTCTCACTGCTCTTCAGTATGACATACACATTGCCAGTAATTACTTCCCTAAAATGGAAAGGGAATTAAAATAAAAGCCTGAATGTAGAAGGGGGTGGCAGGTTTTTGGAAAAGTGTATTGGCAATTTGAAGCGTGAATAATTAATTTTGTCTTGAGATTAAGTTCAGCCTATGTTTATAATCTGTTGAAAAAATAAAAAAAAAACACCTCTAATGGGTTCTAAATAAATTCAGTATCAATTTAAACTATTAGAGGAAGTTAAATCAAAATAATTAGGATATTAAAATACTTTGTGCATTTCCAATCACTGCCTTATTGAGGCTCTGGATCTTTTCCAAGGAACAATAATAGCATGAATATATTAGGATGTTTGCTCGCCTTACAATGTGACTGTTTGCTCACGTAAAGATGATTGAGAACTTGCAGGAGACAGAAAGCCAGATTGATGTGTTGACATATTCCAGGGATTGGGTGCTATATAAATGATGAATTATTTTGTATATATAGATTAAAAACAACATAGTGACGGTTCACTGTTAAAATAGTTGAATTTGATTATTCCTTATTTACAGTAATTGCTAATTTCATATTACAGTAAGGAAGGCATTATTTTTGTGACATCTTAATTACTACAGAATGGGTTGGTAAATCTAAATAAGATTCAGGTGGATTCCAATAGAGCCCAGAGATTGGTCATTTGGTCACTTTGCTTATGGCTGCCAATACTCATTGTAATGTAAATTGAGATAAAGAGATTCTTCCCCCATATGTTATTTATTAGGATTCTTCTCCCTTCCTTCTGCCCTTAATGCTTGCTTGGAGCCTAGCAAGTGTAAAAATTTGAACAAATATAAAGGATTTTGAGACAAGTTTTTCCCCTTTTCTGAGGTAACAGCTCATTTTCTTTTAAATAATTTTGGTAAACTTACATAGTGGCTGCCATAGTGGAGTGATCGTGAACATTTAAGAGCTTATACATTCTCTGGATTTAATTCTAGGGCTTAGATGAATTGGTTTCTAAGAGATTTCTCTGCAATATTTTAATTTTTTGTTTCTTTTCTTTCTAAGCAATATCCAGTTTATATTTAATATCTCTTAAAACATTTTTAATTAATATAGCACTAACAATTTATCACTGGCTATCAAAATGAACTGACAATTATTATGGCAATTTATGGCTTTTCTATTTTTTTCTGGAGAAAGAAAGAGAGAAGACAGAATTTCAGGGCATCCAGAGTAATTTATTCTGAAACTGAAGTATTGCATTAAATTTTTTGCTTCCTGGAGAATCAGAAAAGATAATCAGGATTTACAAAAATGGATCCTCCATCCCCAAAAGACATCAAAAAGTATAATTTCTAGCAGTATTATAAATGATTCAGCAAAACAATAGTATTTTGCATTCCAAAGAGCTCAATAAAAATATAAACAAAAATTAACAAGCAACTGCAAAATAATTCTTAGAAAATTATGAAAATGTTTGTTATGTGTCTTAATGAGAATAAATAATGGGTACTTAATTCACTATTTATATACATACAGTGAGTTTTCCCTTGCTTGAAATATACTTACCAGTTTGTATGTTAATGGAACTGCACTGTTTCTCTGCCTCATTAGAAAGGGGTTGTTAAGCTTTCAAACAATAAGTTTTTATATATTCTAAAAGAGAGCTGAGCATCAATAGCTGGAAAATTACATCTTTCAAGGCCTTTGTCTCACTTCAGAAGCTGTGAATAGAGCAGGCTGTAGTATAGATGAGGGCAATATCTTTTTTTCTGAATTATGTTTTCATAATATTTCTAATAGATAAGCAAGGTCTGCATTTGTTTCAGGACTTTGTTTCCTCACCTCTGTCATTTTCTTTCTTAGGGGTCTGTCTATACTCAATTCCTCATATGTAAAATGGAGCTAAAATCACCCCCTTTCAGTTTTCTCCTATATGTGGATATGCATTGTGTAAGAGAAGCCAGAAAGGTTGACAAGGAGGTCAGCCAACATGATGGAAAAACTTTGGGTGTGGAGCCAGATAGTACTAGGTTTTCTTGCTGACACCAGCACTGACTTTGGGCAAGTATGTGGGAGTTCAGGCAGGGTGGTGGGAAACATTTTAAAGATAGTTATGAGAAATAGTCACAAACCTTCTTGGAAAGCCAAGGGTGTTGTATAAGCTTCAGTAATACATCTAGCTGAAGGCAGCCTAATCTTTACCTTGAGTAAATAGCTTAAAGTAGGTACAAAGGAATGTAAGGGAGTTTATCTAAATAGCTTGTTTACTCGTGTGATCCTAAGACTAAACTTTGATCTTTTGTACCTTCTAGTGGTGTTAACTCAAAGCCTTTGTCATTTAATGTGTGCTGAATAAATGCCGGCAGGGCCAGCTATTCTGGGCAGTGGCTGCCACAACTCTTTATTATTATTATTATTATTATACTTTAAGTTCTAGGGTACATGTGCACAATGTGCAGGTTTGTTACATATGTATACATGTGCCATGTTGGTGTGCTGCACCCATTAACTCATCATTTACATTAGGTATTTCCCCTAATGCTATTCCTCTCCCCTCCCCCAACCCCAGGACAGACCCCAGTGTGGATGTGTGATGTTCCCCTTACTGTGTCAAAGTGTTCTCATGGTTCAGTTCCCACCTATGAGTGAGAACATATGGTGTTTGGTATTTTGTCCTTGCGATAGTTTGCTGAGAATGATGGTTTCCAGCTTCATCCATGTCTGTACAAAGGACATGTGCTACAACTCTTTCGGGCGGCAGCCTGGCCCCCTAGCCCACTCTTTCATTGACTATCAGTGTCTGAGTACGTTATTCAACCATCGTACAGCTGGGGTCTGCAGGACAGACCTCAGCACAAGTAGCTATATTTCTCTGAACCTCTGTTTCCTCACTTGTAAAATACCTAAATTGACAATACCTGCTTGTAAATTTCTCATTAAGTACTAGAAATAATTTATATAAAGTGCTTATTATAGCATCTGGTAAATACTGTTTACTCAGTAAACACTGGCTAATAGTAACAGAGGTGGTCAAGATCATAGTCATTGCAATAGTGACTTTACCATTAAGTTAGGTATTCTTTTGTTATAGGTGAGCCTTATCATATACCCATGAATTAATATTTTTTTTAAATTTTAGAGCCTTCTACATTCAGTAGAATGTTTCTAAGAGATTTCTCTGCAATATTTTAATTTTTTCATTTTTTTCTAAGCAGTATCCAGTTTATCTATATTTAATATGTCTTGAAAAAATATTTTTGGCCAGGCGCGGTGGCTCAAGCCTGTAATCCCAGCACTTTGGGAGGCTGAGACGGGCGGATCACGAGGTCAGGAGATCGAGACCATCCTGGCTAACACGGTGAAACCCCGTCTCTACTAAAAAAAAAATTAGGCCGGGCGCGGTGGCTCAAGCCTGTAATCCCAGCACTTTGGGAGGCTGAGGCGGGTGGATCACGAGGTCAGGAGATCGAGACTATCCTGGCTAACATGGTGAAACCCCGTCTCTACTAAAAATACAAAAAAAAAAAAAAAAAACTAGCCGGGCGTGGTGGCGGGCGCCTGTAGTCTCAGCTACTTGGGAGGCTGAGGCGGGAGAATGGCATGAACCTGGGAGGCGGAGCTTGCAGTAAGCCGAGACCACGCCACTGCACTCCAGCCTGGGAGACACAGCGAGACTCCATCTCAAAAAAAATAAATAAATAAAAATAAAAAAATAAAAAAAACTAGCCGGGCGAGGTGGCGGGCGCCTGTAGTCCCAGCTACACGGGAGGCTGAGGCAGGAGAATGGCGTAAACCTGGGAGGCAGAGCTTACAGTGAGCTGAGATCCGGCCACTGCACTCCAGCCCAGGTGACAGAGCAAGACTCCATCTCAAAAAAAAAAAAAAAAAAAGAAAAAATATTTTTAATTAATATAGCACTAACATAATTTGTAACTTTCAGTAGAAGACTCGTCCACCTACCATACAGGCTAGGTATGCTTTTGTTATAGGTGAGGCTTATCATATACTCATGAATTATTATTTGTTTAATTTATTTTTTAAAAAATTTCTACATTTAATTTCTACATTCAGTAGAAGACTCATCCACCTAGACAGCTTGGATGAATGTGTTAGATAAGCTGTGATGTGAGGAACAGCATGTGGCATTTGGGCTCTGGATTAGGGAGGCAGCAAGCGGCTGTGGATCCCAGAACACCAGAGAACACATGCCCTGTCTAAACGAGGCAGGCATCATTTGCTTGCTTCCAGCTAATTTTTTTTCTGTTGAGAAACAAAGACCTCTGTTTTATCCATTTTTTTTCCTGAGAGAATCTAGAAAATCTGGATTTTATGTAAAATATCCCTCTGTAAATATTGACAACAAATTCAAAAGTATTGTGTATGCCAACAGTGTTAGGCTGAACACAACATAATTGTAGAATAGGTTCAGCCTGTGGATGTCAGTTTGAAATCTCTCATCTATCTAACAGAGAGTAATACAGTTACTATTTATTTACACAACATATACCCTTGCTAGTAGGTACTTTTAAAGCACTTTACATATATTTATATTACATGTGCTTATATTTAAGCATCCCAATGCACCTAGAAGATTGGTAATAATAATCAGTATTAGTATAATCAAGTCCATTTTACAGATGAAGAAACTGAGGGAAAGGGAAGTTAAGTAACTTACCCAAGCTGTTATTTAGCAGTGGAATTGAGATTTGAACCTAGGTAATCTGATTGCAAAGTGTTTGCATTTAATCCTAGAGTTTATATTCTTTGAAGTGAGTTGGTCGGAAAAAAAAAAGAAAAGATAATCCTAAGGTATATATACTCAAGTAATGAATTCTTCTTATTTGCAAGAACTATTTTTAAATGAGATCTTGAAGGAGAAAATTCTATAGGACCTAAATTTCATTTCAGGTACATACCATTCAATAGCATTTATTGAATTTGTTCAAAATGCCAAATTCTCAACAAGGAGCAGTAATGAGGATAAAGACAGAAGTCACGGACCTTGTCTTCAAGCATTTTTCAAGTAGTAAGAGAGAAAATGAATAACTAACATAGCATCACAATATATAAAAGGTTTCCATAGGATATTTCTAAGGCTTTTGATAGAAGAGGGGGGATTGTGATTAGCTTGATAATGGATGACTTCACAAACATGGTGGCATTTCAACTAACTTCTAAAAAATAGGATATATTTCAATAGACAGAGATGGAGGTAGTAAAGAGTCAGTATTAGCAAATATTTTGTGGCAGGAGAGACAATACTTTAGCAAATACAGGCAATAGCCTTGTTATTCTACAATTAGGATTTGTGGAGAAATAGAGAGAAAAAGAAGATAGAAAGGTATCTGAGGCCTTAAATGTGCCTGTGAGTGTGTTCTCTGGGTCTCCCTGTTATAATTATATGAGTCCATTCCTTAATCATCATTTCTCTTTCTCTCACACACACATATGCACAATTGGCATTCTCATAAAAACAATAAGACCAAACTAGTATGAAGTTTTCAGAAGGACCAAAATGCTCTAGCAATTGAGCAGAGTCCATTTTTGAAATGTTTCCTATTGTTGCCCCTACAACAGAATTGTAAACAAAGAAAGAGCTATAAAAATTATCCTTGTTTTATTTATAAAATAAAAATCATAGGAGATAGAGATATTTCAGAATGAGACCATAGAAAGGAAGGTAAATTTTAGCCAAAAGGAAGGGGTTATGGATGACCACAAGTGTCAACTGAGAATTACTGGACTGCTACGTAGACTGAATTATGATTCTTTCTCCCCTGCAAGACTAACACTAGCTCTCTGTGATCTATTGCATGCACAATACTCTTAGATAGACCTAGTGATTTCAGAACTTCTTATAAGTGTTAGCTTCCACAATAAAATGCTAATACTTAATGATTACTACTAAGTAGAGGTAGGTCATTCTTTTCCTTTTACTTATTTTTAAAATTATTATTTTAAAAATATAAATGAACCTGCAGGTTGAACTGATGTGAAGCTATTATGACACAATACACAATACTTGCTAGAAATAAACTAAGACTGTGAGGGAAGGTTTTTCTTATATTTTGGCTCTTAAACCTACCTGCTAAATAATCTCTTCAAGTAAACACATTTTATGTATGTAGAATGTTTAGCACATTGCATGGCATGGAAAACTGCTCTATGCATTTGGCTATAAAAGCAATATTACTTCTTATTATTTCTATCATCATCAGTGGCAGATCTCTTCCCAGGCTGCATTGGAAAACTCATGCCTTCCATTTATCTTGGTCATTAACTGCTCCGAAGATGGCACTGGATTCATGAAGTCTGACAAGGCAGAGTTTGGACAACAACCTGTGGAAGGCCATTGAATTTCAGCAGCCATCACTGTGAATCTATTTACTTGCTACCAAAGCCTTTAATTTACTGTGTTAAATCACAACTGTAAAAATTGTCAACTCAAGTATTTCCCATTAACTATAAAGCATTAAAATACAAATTACATTTTTAAAACACACATTTATTATTCTTTCTTATTTCTTTTCTTTCTACTTTATTTTCCCCCAGGGGTTGGGAAGAGTGGTTCAAGAGAGGCCTGCCTTTGAAGTTATTTTAACTTTATTCTATCTAGTCCTTTCCTGGACTCATTTAATATACTTGATTTTTAAGTCATAATTATATTCTCCAGATACCAATTCATGACATCCTTTTAATCGTTCATTAAAATCTAATTTTTGCCTTCTAATGTTGGCTTTTTAGCTAATGAAATCTGCAGTAATTATAAATATCTATCTTGCAAAACCTTCAAATTATTGGCATTTATATATAAAGTCAGGCAGTGAGAGAATGATATTAACATTGAAGTTACCTCTTTCCTTTTCATTTCAATGAAGTTAAGGTAGTACATATATAGTTATGTATATTTAAATAAGAGAATCTCATTTAGCTTCTTTCAATATTTTTACACTGTCATTAGAACTCTTTTGAATGGTACCCAAGGGATATCACATCTAATTTAAACTTCAAGGCAAAAAAGACATCAGGAAACTTCAGATTTATTATTCAGCCTGATGATCTGAAAAGACTGTAAAAAAGTTTGTGTAGTGTTGGGCTCTGATCTACTGAAGGTGTCCTGTAGTTTTCTGAATTACCAAGTGAAATTTTATCAAAAAGACAAATCATTTATGAAAAGTTAGAGTACTTCCCTGGCTCACGAGTTTAAACCATGCATAAGCAAAACAATAAGCTCTAAAGTCCCTTCTTGGCACTAACAATGTGAGGGCGGCCAGGCGCGGTGGCTCACGCCTGTAATCCCAGCACATTGGGAGGCCGAGGCAGGCGGATCACGAGGTCAGCAGATCGAGACCATCCCGGGTAACACGGTGAAACCCCGTCTCCACTAAAAATACAAAAAAATTAGCCGGGCGCGGTGGCGGGCGCCTGTAGTCCCAGCTACTCGGGAGGCTGAGGCAGGAGAAAGTTGCGAACCCGGGAGGCGGAGCTTGCAGTGAACCGAGATCGCGCCACTGCACTCCAGCATGGGTGACAGAGCGAGACTCTGTCTTAAAAAAAAAAAAAAAAAAAAAAAAATGCGAGAGCTAGGCTATGCGTCTGAATGCATCTGATACGAAAGCAGTAAACCTGAAGAAAGCTCAGTACTAATCAACATCCAGCCTGTATAGTCCAAGAATAAAGATCAGATCATGAATGAGGAAGTTCCACAAAATATGAGTTCCACCGAAGTTAGCTGTTGGAGGGGAGAATGCACAGATGCTGTAGTAAAGAGAGGACACACTTTACCCTAAGATACAGTTAGAAATTGGCAAAGCCATGTTTTGAATCTAGGTCTATATGACCCCAGATTTATAAGATGTATGTGAGTCTTCATTCCATTATCTGCAAAATAAGAATAATAACACCTGCTTAAATAGGTCTGATTCTAAGGTTAGATAAGACATTACCTATAATTCACTGAATACTTTTTATATGCCAGTTTACCGTTTTCATTTAATAGCAAGTGTGCCCTGCGGACTAGAATGAGAAATTAGCTGCCATTCTAAAGCCTATTGCCCACTAGAATCATATATGAAATAAAGCCCATTGTTCACAAGCAGATGACCCTCAGTTTCTTTCCCTTGATCTGGTGTCTTAGACTCATGCAAATATATCTTTATATATCTTCCTTAGCGATGTACACTCATGCAAATATATCTTAGACTCATGCAAATACGTCTTTGTATATCTTTGTTAGAGATAATTGAATGGGAAATACAAACCTCTAAGCCACTGCACTGACTTTCTGCTTTGGGAGGGCAGCTGAGCTGACACTTACAGCAAAGAACCAGTACTATGAACATTAATTTTGCTGAAAATAATTTGTATTCTTCTAGCATAAAATTGAAAAAGACTTAACTAGGTTAATGTACTTCCTCTTATTTCCTCACCAAAGTTAATTTCAAACACCTTGTCTAAATCTGATAGTTTTAGAAACAATATTTAATAAAGGGTTCTATCAGCGAAAGTCTTTTATTCCAACATCAAGAAGCATCCAGTCTTTGTGAAATGAATAAATTCTTAATATTATTTGGCTTATTTCTTTCCATTTTAGCTTTAATAATAAACAAATTATTTTCTTAGGGATTTCTTTCTTTCTTTCTTTCTTGGTTTTTTTTTTTTTTTTGAGACGGAGTCTCGCTCTGTGGCCCAGGCTGGAGTGCAGTGGCCGGATCTCAGCTCACTGCAAGCTCCGCCTCCCGGGTTCACGCCATTCTCCTGCCTCAGCCTCCCGAGTAGCTGGGACTACAGGCACCCGCCACCCCGCCCGGCTAGTTTTTTGCATTTTTTATTAGAGACGGGGTTTCACCGTGTTAGCCAGGATGATCTCGATCTCCTGACCTCGTGATCCGCCCGTCTCAGCCTCCCAAAGTGCTGGGATTACAGGCTTGAGCCACCGCGCCCGGGCTTTCTTAGGGATTTCTATAAAATTTATTATTTTCATATTAAGTCAGAATCCATGGTTATAGAACCATTAACCCATAAGATTCATGAGGTTCGGTGTTACCAATTCATTATTTAAGTGGGACCCAGAGCAAGCACTGTATTTATTCGTATATTTATTCATTAACTTAGCATGTGTTTAGTATTTATTAATATGCACCCAGACATTTGCAGGATAAAAATATTTTTACATATTTTTGTTTTTCTTGCCCTCTAAGACCTTAGAGATGATTCAGAAAGGCATGATTAATGAGTAAAACTAAGTTACTAGAGAATAAAAATACATAAGTGTAAAATGTATAATGTATTCATAAAAATGATACTTATCACTTGAATGATAGCTATGTACCAAGCACTGCATATTTATTATCACATGTAGAAGTCACACATGATCTTCACTGAAGTCAACAAGATCTATCTACTTCATCTCCTTCTAAAGGGAAGAAATAGAAATAGTGAATGATTATGTGGCTTCTGGGTGCCACTTTTGCCAAGTTAGTGAAAGAAGTAAGACTGGGACCAAAGGGGGTCCCAATTCTGTCCACTCTTTGAGACAGTCTTCTTCACATAAAGAAAGTCAAAGTCAAAGCCCAGGGGAAGAAAGCATGGAGTGAGATTAGACAGGAAAAGGTCCATAGAGATGTATATTCTCTCTTTATATCAATCTATGTCTGTTTAGGTTGTAAGCTTTTATAATGCTATAATCCTTTCAAAAACAAGTTGTTTACTAATTGGTTTGTACTGATACAGAAATGATGCATTTTTCATAAATATTAAAGTCTTTGGATGCCTATGGATTAGAAATATGGATTTGTTTGCTGAGTGAAGTGAGAATACATCTGCAATTGGGAGACACACAGGCTGAAAGGCCACTGAAATCATAAGGTTTGACCTTCGGTTTTGTAATCAAGGAATGGAAATTCCGCAATGTGTTCAGTTCTGTGTACACATTTAAGAAAAAGCTGAAAAACTGAAATGTGTTGAATACTTACACAACATCTAAAAATGATAAAGACAATAAATGTACAGTGCATTCTCAAGTATGAGATAAAGACTATAAGAGTTATAAATGTATTTCCATAGTGGTCTGTACACACTCAGGTTTGTGCTTATCTCCTCACGTTGTAATTATTTACATGTTGGCCTTTTCTTCTGAAATATAAGAATTTAAAAACCCAGACCTATGTCATACTAATATTTGCATCTCTGACTAGTGACTTTGTATCTTGCACATAGTAAGTTAATAGTGAGTGAATGAATAAGAGATCAATAAAAGATCAGTAGTTCAAAAAGAGTTCACACAAGACCTGTCCTAGTCCATTTTGTGTTGCTATAACAGAGTAAGACAGACTGGGTAATGTATAAAGAAAAAGGATTAGTTTCACAGTTCTGAGGGTTGGGACGTCCAATATCGGTGTACAGGCATCTGGTGAGGGCCTTCTTGGTGCGTCATCCCACGGTGGAAGGCAGAAAGGCAAAACAGAATGAGAAAGCAAGAGATCAAACTTGTAGCCTCAAGCCCTTTTATCATTGGTAGTAATCTATTTATGAGGGTGAACCCCTCAAGACCTAAATCCTCCCATTAGAGTTGCATTGAGGATTATGTTTCTGACATGCTTTTCTGAGTAATTCAAGCCATAGCATTCTTTCCCTGACACCCAAAATGTATGTTCTTCTCACATGCAAAATACGTTCATTCCATCCCAATAGCCCCAAAGTCTTAACTCATTTCAGTGCCCACTCAAAAGTCCAAAGTCTCATATAAGTCAGATATGGGGAAGCCTCAAGGCAGGATTCATCCTGAGGCAAATTTTCTTCATCTGTGAGCCTGTGAAATCAAAACAAGTTGTGTGCTTCCAAAATACAATGGCAGGACAGTCATAGGATAGATATTCCCATTCTAAAAGTGATAAATAGGTAAGAAGAAAGGGATAACTGATCCCAAGTAAGTCCACAACCCAACAAGAAAAATAGGCTTTGCTATCATGGCTCTACTAGGCATTACATTAGTGGTGAATTTCTGTAGCAGCTTGGCCACACGTTTTTGCTCAGCATTACCCAAGTAGGAGATCTTTGCAGTGGCTCTGCTTCTGTGACAAGTCTTTGCCTGGGCCCTCAGACTGTCAGTGACATCCTTTGGGCAGTGGCTCTGCCCCTGTGACAAATTTTTGCCTGGGGCCCCCAGGCTGTCAGTGACTTTTGAAATCCAGATGGAGGCAGCTATGACCCCACAGGTTGTACATTCAGTACATCTGCAGTGAGCACCATGTGGATGCTGCCGTGGTTTAAGGATTTGCTTCTAGAGTAGTGGCACAAGCCATATCTAGGCCCATTGAGCCAAGGCTGGGGTGGCTGAAAAGCACTGTGCTGGAATGCAGGAAATAGAGACGAGAAGGTGCAGGGGCAGCAAATGCTGAGGTTCTGCTGGCACCTCTCTGGAAGCCTGACCTTCAAGATTCTGGCTTGCCTCAAAAATCTCTGAAGGGTTATCAGGGTTATTCTCTTGTTTTCTTGATGAATGGAATCTAGCTTTCTTCTATCCATACTAATCTCGTTAGCAAACTTGTTTGACCACACTCATAGTTTGTTCTCCTAAACACATCATTTTATTATTTATATAACTAGGCTGCAAATTTTCCAAATCTTTCATCTCTGCTTCCGTTATAAATTCCATCTTTAAGGCATTTCTATTTTCTCTCATTTTTCTATAAGCAGCCAAAGAAGCCATGCAGTATCTTGGATGCTTTGCCGCTTAGATATTTCTTCTAGTTCATCACTGTTGAGTTCTGCATTTCACAGAGTCCTTGGATGTGGACGCAATTCCTCCAAGTTCTTTGCAACTGTATAACAAGGGTGGCTTTTATTCCAGTTTCCAATATCTTATTTCTCATTTCTGAGACCTCATCAGAATGGCCTTACTATCTGTATTTCTACCAATATTCTGATCCCAATCACTTAAGTAATCTTTAAGAAATTTCAGAGTTTCTACAACTCATGTCTTCTGAACCCTCACCAGAATAGCCCTTACAGCTCCATCAATGACAGTATAGGCTTTTTATAACCTGCTTCTCCAAATTACCCATTGTGGTGTTCCAAAGCTGCTTCCACATTTTCAGGTGTTTATGATAGCAACCGTCCCATTTCTGGTACCAGATTTCTGTCTTTGTTTTGTGTTGCTATAAGAGAATTCCAAAAACGTGGTAATTTATAAAGAAATTGTCACAGTTCTGGAGGCTGGAATGTCTAATATCAAGGTACCAGCAACTGGCAAGGGCCTTCTTCTCGCTTCATCTCATGGCAGAAAGGCAAGAGAGAGTGAGAGAGCAAGAGATCGAACTCATAGCACAAAGCCCTTTGATAATTGTCAATAATCTATTCATGAGGGTGGAGTCTTTATGACCTGATCCCTCCCATTAGACAGCATCTTCCAACACTGTTGCACTGGGGACTAAGTTTTCAACACATGCTTTTGAGGGGACATATTCAAACCATAACAGGGCCTGAGTCCAGATATCAAAGACTGAGTGGAATTAGAAAGGGAAGAAGGGAGCAAAGAATATTTGCAGCATGGAGAACTTGATGGCATAAATCACAGAGGTGGAAATGATGGTTTAATGTTGATGGATTGGGAAACCATGAGTATTTCCAGCAGAAACAGGATAAAGATGAGGGAAAGAGAACAATAGGGAATGAGCTTCAGTAGGCCATAGATCATGAAAACTCTTGAAAATCAGGATAAGAAATGGAAATCCACAGGTCTTACAGTAAGAATGAAGAGCGTTGGGAACAGGAGTCAGAAGTGAGATGGTGAGAATGATGACTAAATATGTAGGTTGAACAGAGAGATACAGAATGAACGGGAAGGCCACCTGGACAGATCCCATGTGACCAATGTTAGGAACAGAGCAGTTACCTAATAACTTCCAGTAATCTGATTCTATTATTCATGGCTCATCTTACAGAGGTTGGGGAAAGTAGATATTTGCAGCTTTATTGCATTCTCAAAACTGGAGGATTCATTCAGTCATTTATTCAATACGCGTTTCTTGAATATCTATCATGTGTCAGGGAATATGCAATTTGTTAAGATTCAAATGTTCAGAAACTGATTAAGGATCTGGAGCTGACTCTGTCACAGAATGTTCAACTCAAATCTCTAATCAATTTGTACTCAAAATTTTTGAATAAAGGACACTTTCTTTTGTAATGTCTTATAATCAATTTTGCCTTTAATACCATGGCATCAAGCTTTTCTCAGTTGTATTATACTGTCATGGTACAACAGTTAGGATACCATCTGATGGCATTGTAGACATGAATATTAGGTAAAGCAATAATAAATGGAGGCAGTATCACTCTAGAACATTCAATTTTCTGAAAAAATGATAAAACTTCAGTTTTAATAGTATACTAAATACTGTCAAAATGGGGCTGAGTTGTGCTTAAAATATGCATCGTTTTGCTACTGATGTTGATTTCACTCTGTTAATGATATGAAACTGTATCCCATAGGTCAATATTAATCACTGTGTTGGTTGTTTCTGAAGGAGGTAAACTGCTATAGTATTTATTAAAGAAATTCCAGGAAACAGAAAGTAAGCCAAGAGTTATTAGCACTCAACTAAGAGAAGAGCAAATACATCTGATGCTGTCTAGATATTTTGCTGGCCTGATGATTCCTTATTTCTAGGGATATCATTACCCAGATTTGCAAATATACAAGTAACAGGAAAAGTTGACTTGTAGGAATTAGGAGAAAATGGCTTATTTAATAAAGGAGTCATAAGACGTCCCTATGTATCCATATGTATGGTATACATTCATATGTATGGTATACTAACGTGATCTTATAAAATTAACAAGACTTGTTCAGGGGTAAGCTGAGATCACAATAGTAGTAATAACATAATTTTGTTATGGTTATAGTTGTTTGCTGTGCTCACCTGCAAGAACTCCACTTTCCTCTAATTCTTCCTTATTTTGATGAGGTCACACATGAATTATATTTGCCTTAATTTGTGCCTTTTCTATTTTTTCTATACTGTATGTATCACTTATACTATCAGACTAAAAAGTTACAAAAATGTAGCTCAATCCAAATACTTATTGAAGTCTCCAAGGGGCATCTTACATGCTCCTGAACTCTTTTTTCTCTTTATGAAGTATATTTTTTATTTTATGTATTTACTTTTTATCATTTTTGTTATTTTTCTGTAGTTTATTGGGGCACAGGTGGTATTTGGTTACATGAGTATGTTCTTTAGTGGTGATTTGTGAGATCCTGGTGCACCAGTCACCCAATATGTGGGAGCTAAGCTGTGAGGACGCAAAGGCATAAGAATGACACATGCTCACGAACTCTTGCTTGTTTTTATTTGTTTTTCTCCTCCGCTGTTGTAGTGTCTTCTGCTGAGACCATCAAAGACTTCTCGATGTGCTATGCCATTTCCTTCTTTCTCTGGTCTAGCTCTTTGCTCACACTAACTTACATATTTCACATTTTCCAATACATGATGCCAAGAAAGATGATATTTCACTCCCTTACTTTTGTTTTATTCTATTGCCTAGGTTGCATAATAGAACTACCTCATTTCCTCAATGCTTTAAAAAAGGTCTGTAAAGGCAGCTCTTTTATTTTTACTGATTTTATTTTTTTAAAAAAATTCTAACTAATGGACTTAACTGTCAGATCTAAATTTATACAGATGGGATGATACAGCTGTGGGTGATGAATACTCTTCTCCACTCAAGATTGACCTTCCTCTTCATTGTTCTATTGTCCAGGTACCAACTCAGTGTTCCTCATCTTCCTTTTCTCTTGAGATGAGTTATTTCTCAGAAGGCCACCAGATCTATTATATAAATAGGCTTCTGGAGGACCTGAATCACCTGTCTTCAGATGTATCTGAAATAATGGAAGAGCATAGTTTAGCTTTCCAACTTGGGAGCATCCACTTTACTATGTAGATGCATCATTATTAGTGCATGTATTTTACATTCAATTTATTTTTCCATTGTGTACACATGTCTGCATATAAATTTCAATTGTAATATTCTCACAGAGGGCCTGAATGGTGTTCTTTTCATATATTGTTATTATTTGAGATGAAGTTTCACTGTTGTTGCCCAGGCTGGAGTGCAATGGCATGAGCTCAGCTCACTGCAACCTCTGCCTCCTGGGTTTAAGTGATTCTCCTACCTCAGCCTCCCAAGTAGCTGGGATTACAGATGCACACCACCATGCCCAGCTAATTTTTGTATTTTTAGTAGAGATGAGGTCTTGCCATGTTGGTCATGCTAATCTCGAGCTCCTGACCTCAGGTGATCCACCTGTCTTGGCCTCCCAGAATGCTGGGATTACAGGTGTGAGTCACTGTGCCCGGCTGTGTTTTTTTCATATATCATTATGCACTTAATGGTTAATTATAGTGATCACAATGGGAATCAAATTTGGATTATTGTTACTTTCCATTTTAATACTTTAATAATTTAAATATTTAATGGTGACTATTGATTTGGTTCTAGTTATCTTGGTATACATCTGCATTGAGGATAGGGCAGTTAATATCTTCTTATCCAAACAGCAAATGGGGAGAAAACAGAATGGGGTAAGCAAAGACATACTATTGCTGTTATTTGAGGTTAGGTTGCAAGAAAAGTTTTTATCTATAATTTCCTAACACAATATTTAGTAATCTCAAAAGCAGGTATATCAGCCATTGTGTAGTGGGTCAAACCCCACACGGTTTAATTGATAGAATTATTTGCTATGACAGCACATAGCTGCAACGGTTATATTAAAAGAGGCTACATACTCTTGAAGATCCATCTGTAATTTCACAATGTAAAGACTTTATATCCCTTTACAATTATTTCTATTTGAAAATTGAGGGTTAGGTTTAAGGTACAACTTCTTAGATGCTGTAACTAGTACTCAGTGACCCACAGTGTAGATCTGATTTATTATGCAAATAAGACAGAATAATATATTCTATTTAATCATGTATAATTTTTTTTTTGCTTGATAGAGTGTCCAGGCACACAATGAATAGTCTACTAACCCAAAATCTTCTTCAGAAAGGAAGATATTTATATGAGGTTGTAATAGCAAGGTGCCAGAAACTTGATTTACAGAATTTGCTTGGTCGATTGTAGAAAACAGTTTGTCTTTAAACAACTGAATCTTATAATGAGAAAATTATCAAAAGCTTTTAGCTACTCAGGTTATTTAAGTGAAAGATGAATTCATCCATTATGAGCTATAAAACCCATTGATTACTTGACTTAATTACTTAAACCTTACAGCCTGAGAATCTTGTCTGACTGAAATATCTCCCCTTCAACCAGAATGTATTTTTGAAGAATGATTTTATGATACTGCAGCATTTCAGGTAAGCACTGTTCTCTCAACAAACATGAGGAGATAATTCACATGGGCAAATGGTAATATTTTTAGAGTGCAGCAGCAGTTTCTTGGCAGCCATTAACCATTGTCACACCTGGTGCCAAAACTCACATCTCACGTCCAAACCTGAACTCAGTGTCAGAACCATGGATAATTTTGTTTCTAGCATTTTTTCAGGATCCAAATACCTTTTAGCAAAATTATCTTTCTTTATATAAAGATTAATATACATGTCAGAAAAGAGTAATTGGGAAAATGGTGAATATGAGAATCATTGCTATGACTAAGTTGATGTGGGTTGTTTGGAGAAGTGAAAACAAATATTGTAAAATTATTTCATTTCTTGTTAAACTTTTAGGTAAGTACTTGTGTGTGTGTGTGTGTGTGTGTGTGTGTGTGTGTTTGATATGGAGTAGCGCAGGCTGGAGTGCAGTGGCAAGATCTCAGCTCACTGCAAGCTCTGGGCTCCGCCTCCCGGGTTCACGCCATTCTCCTGCCTCAGCCTCCTGAGTAGCTGGGACTACAGGCACCCGCCACCATGCTCAGCTAATTTTTTGTATTTTTACTAGAGACAGAGTTTCACCATGTTAGCCAGGATGGTCTCAATCTCCTGACCTCATGATCCACCCACTTCAGCCTCCCAAAGTGCTGGGATTACAGGCGTGAGCCACCGCGCCCGGCCTTAGGTAGGTACTTTTGTACTTATTTTATAGATGGGAAATCTTCGGCAAAGTTAAGTAACATTTCCAAGGACATTCAGCTGAGAAATAGGAGGGCTTTCTCGTTTGCATGCTCTTTGAAGTGGAACATTATTGGTTTCAGACCTTCGGTTTCAGAAACTATAAGAAGAACACCATGATAAAAGTTAGATGCAGGAAACAACCACCCAAAATACAAAAACTGCACTAATATATTGTTAACATACCAGTATACTATGAACTATATAATTTGATACCTGCGTTTTGGTTTAGTTTGAAAAGCAAACCAGTGATAATGACTAAGTTAGCAAAGACTGCAATATTCATTGCAATTATTTAATACCCAAACTGATTAGAATTCTTCCGATTTTCCTTCTGTATCTCCAAACTATAAGAGAGTGATGAATTCTTTCAAGAAGGAAATCTTGGAGCTTTTTTTTTTTTTTTTTTTTTTTTTTAAAGGAAAGAACATAAAAAGACAGAATTTGCAATCAAACTCCAATTTTAAGGATCTGTGATTTGTGATGTATGAAGCAAGCCGAGGTCAAAATTAACTCTTGATGTTCTTAAAATTATTATGACCATCTGTTTTCCAGTATATTAGTGCAGAACAAATCTCTGAAAAATGTTCCTCATTACTGAGATAATAATAATTCAGAGTGTTATACAAATTGTGTTTGTTTAATTGCTGAATCTTAAATAGTCTTTGATGATTCTGGGCTATCTCTTTAAAAATGTTCTGTAATGTTTTGAAATAATTCTGGCCGTTTTCTCGGTCTTATTTTCGTTATCTTTTTTTCCCTGATAATTCTTCCATAAGTCAGTTAAATGGAACCATAATTTTTACTTTTAAAAGTTTATTCCTACTACTGTATTTCTACCTTAAATTAAAAAGTCTGTTTTTATCATGAGGTGCCATGGGGACGAATGAGCTGCTTTTTTACGTATGATGCGTAGTTTTCTGGTTTTGTGATTTGGGAAAGAAGAGGATCCAGTTTCACAAAATCCCTTTTACGTTCTTGTTTAAAACAAAAGTGAGAAGAGTAGGAATGAGAAACAGGCCCTCTAGTGATGATTGCCCAAATGCCTTTTCATAGCTTTGTCATTTCTTCCCTGTAGCTGTATTATTATGAGTATATATCCTTCTTTTCATGGTACAGGTTTGGGGCAGCACTAGAACTAAGAAACAAATGCATAAAAGTGGGGCTTGTAGAGTATCCAGTGGCTAATCAAGATAATATACCAGTAAACTTTGTCCATGGAACTGTAAATTCTCTGAAAGTAGAGACTACTGCTGTTTTGCTGTTGTATCTCCAGTGCCTAGCACATGGTACCAGGTCAATACATTTTATTTAGAGAACGAAGTTGGCAGTCCCACTTTCTTTTACTCTCTTTATCTAGGTGTGCCCATACCATCAGGTTTGTGACTTTTATGATTAGTTAAGGAATTGAAGACTTCTTGGGGATGATAATTCGACTGTTGGAGCTTGTTAAGGAAGGAACGCCTAAATTTTGGGCAATCCTGTGTGTTGCCAAAAGGGACAAATCTGGTGGAAGGATGGACAGATGGAAAAATAAATTGCAGTAGATTCTTTTACAGCACTATGAGTGCAATAGGAGGAGAGAGAGTCAGAGACTTTCAAAAGAGATTTGAAACAAGTACCAATTTCAGTGACCTTGCAGGGCTACTATGAAGGGGCTGTGCTTTGAATCGTATGAAGTATGGTAAATATGCCAGAAACTACTGTTGAGGGTTTGAAACTGTTAATCACATGTATCTCCTGTCCAAATTCTGAATCAGTGGAGGAGACTTCATTTCTGCCTGTTTTGATGAAAGAACATAGCAGGAATGAGAACTTAGAATAGGCTTCCTAATAAAACATTCTTCTTGCCTCTCCAAGTCTAAAATTCAAGCGAGAAGACAAGATCTGCAGAGCACACACTTAACCAGCTGACTGCATGGAAGATAGTAGCTGACCTCATAGCTTATCAAGTGCAGAAAGGCCAGCCAAGTGGCACATTGAGCCTTTAACATTATTAGTCCTCCCCAAGAGAGAAATAAAGATCAATGACAGTTGTACTTTGGCAGCCTCAACAACCAGAGAAATCATTTGTGTGATGATAATATTAGAACTCTAATACTCCCTCCAAAGGGAGGAAGCTACCAAGACAGGCAACCAGGGGTAGATTCTTTCTTTCCATTACCGCTGAGATACAGAAGTTCCTCCTATACAGGTTGGCAGACACTGGAGGCAAAGTAATGATTTCTATTAACATTATTTTCCACATTATTATTGTGGCCTCTCTTTTCAGTGACACAGAATTCAGCTCTCTGTGAGGATCTTATAGGCACAGGCTTAGTTTCTAACTCATAGAGTTGAGTTAGAAAAGCAGTGGTGATAACTTTAGCATTATTCCTCTCTGGCTTTCATAACTCATTCTAATGACACCAGATATTAAACTCTGAACCCTGGTTATTCCATACTCTGAATATTCTTCCTAGTAGTCTACCTCCCTAGGAACTCCACAAACCCTGTAGGAAGGATTGGGTGGAAGTACCTTTAGTGAGTTAGGTGAGTATAAAAACTCTAGAGACATTCCTTTTACAGATTTTGTACTCTTTTGACTTTCTTTTCATAATTCACAGAGACCATCACATTGCCATAAAATTAGAAGGACGCAAGCTACACGACTTAATCTTAGTAGTGTTTAGATAGTTCTCCTCTGTTGTTCACACACACACACAGCCAAAAAATTGTGATGGCATGATTTATAAACATTCCTACCTAAATGTGGGATGGAGATCGTATATGTACACTTATTCAGGGATAATTATGAGACAGTCATGACAACAGTGGTGACAATTATAAGCTGATTAAGTATATAATTGACAACACAAGTGCATATAAGTTGTATTCCACTTGATTCAATTGTGTTTAATATAAGTGGCATTCTGTATTTTTCAGCAAGTGAGGCTTCTAATAAAGGCACAAATAATCTTCTAATTAACTGCCTTTGTTTGATCCTCTGAAACAAAATGTAGTTTTGTTTAGGGAAATGAAGTAGGTGTTAGAATCATCCCAGCCTTTATCAGGAGGCCAATCTCTCCTCTTTTCAAAGGCTTTGTTATCAAATCCAGAAAATTAGTGCTTACACATTGTAAGCCTCACACAGTCACTGAGTAAATCATGCTGAATTGCGAGTTGGCCATATTTTCTAAATTTGTATCCAGTGGCATCAATTGTCATCACAATCAGTTTGTAAAGGCATTTCCCTGCCAGTGATGTTTAAGCCTGACTGCACATTAGAATCAACTGCAAGGTTTTTAAAAAAACACAAATGCACAGGTTCCCATTCCGTATCAATTTAATAAGCACTCAAGAGGCGGGACTCCACAGTAGGTGATTTTAAATGTCTATCAGAGTTAAGAATCGTGGAAATAGACCAAAGATCAGAAATTTTTTTCTATAAATGACCAAATGGGAAATATTTTAGTCTATGCGGGTCTCTGTCACAGCTACTCTGCCATAAATGCAAACAAACATACACAGTATGTAGACAAATGAATAGGGTTGTATCTCAATAAAACTTTATTTACAACCAGATGCACTAAGCCAGACTTGACCTGACATTAACAATTTAAGTTAGCAACGCATTAATACTTATTTTAGTCTCAGAATCCAGTAATGAATTTAATAAATGAGAACCACTGTGTTTAAAGATGGCAAAATATACTAAAGAAAGCATTAGTCTTATGATCAAAAAGATGTTGTTCAACACCTTGCTTGTACTACCACTATATGCCATATAAAAATACGGAAATGTCATTTAACCTGCCTGAGATGCAGCTTCTTCACTTCTAAAATGGGAATAATGACACTTAAGTCAAAGACCATGGTGCTGCTGGATTTCTCATGAAAATTCAATAGTTTCTCTAGCTAATAGTGCCTTTTATTCATTGAGCATTTACCATGTGTGAGAGACTGTTCTAATCATTTTTTATTCATCAACTTATTTCATTCTGTTCTGAAAAAAGGATAAAAGTGGCAAATACTCTTCTTCAATGAATTTTCACCATAGTGTAGAAAAATATAGTCATAAATTGCTGCATTTCAAGTGGGAATATGGTAAATGCAAAGAGATTTGCAACAATATATTAGGTTTCATAGATGGGGAGGTCATATGCAGGTGGGTTAATTAAAATCTTCAGAAAAAAAACTGGTAACAGAAACTGATAGCTAAAGTCTATGTATAATTTCATTTTGCAGATCTAGGAGAAACAGAAGGAAAAGTATGGGGAAAAATGTGGAAGTTGGAAAGCACTGGATATGTTTATAGATAGAAGCCAGCAGCATGGAGTTATAGTAGTGGAGTCGAAGGTGACAGGCAGGAAAGTTAGAGTGAGAACATGCAGGACTGTGAATTTCAGGTTTGGGCAGTTGAACTTATTTATAAATCAGTAGAAACATATTTAAAGTTATAAGAGATAAGTGCTATGCTCTGAGCAATGATTTGGAAAAATTAATCTGACAGTGGTGGATATATTAGAAAGGGTGGAAACTGTGGTATTTTTCTTTTATTACACTCATTACATAGAGCTGTTGGAATGATTAAATGCGTTCATATAGGTAAGCCTCTTGGAGCAATGACCTGGCAAAGTGCAAGTAGTATGTAATTGTTAGGAATTATTATGGTTCCATATAAAGTCAAGTATTTTTCTTTATTTAAATTATTATTATATTTTTTGCTTTGCCTAGTTTAACATAGCCCTAGAAGGTGATTATAGATGTATGTGCATCTTATATTCATAACTGATTTTAAGAAACATGCCAAAACTTGGAAATAAGTCAAAGGTGGTGATGAGTCTGTCAATGCCATACTTGTATATTGTTTAATAAACCTGTTCACACATTATTTAACTTAGACCTAATACCTTTGCAAATGGAGCCACAGAAAGCTTTGAGCAACGGCAGGACCCATGCACAAAACTGGGGAATTCTCAAGGACGAGATGATTTATGGTGAAGATGTGGTAAATTTAATTTGACTGTGTTCAATTGGAGGTATTCAGAACAGAACCATCTTGCAGGCAGGTGGAGATGTGGGAGTTAATCAAAACCAAATGGGATTCTCAGTGCCCGGGAGTTGGAATAAAAAGGAGGAACCTGTATTTTAAGAAACTGGATAACCGTCAAAGCCATGAACAAATTTCTGTGCAGAAACTACCTCTTCCTTTCTTGTTGACTCAAGATTTGGTCACAGCAAAGCAAATGATAAAGCATATACTTGATTGTGCATGAAGCCTAATTCACTCCAGCAAATCCCTAATCTATTCTAACTACTATGTTTAGGGTAAGATTTTTTTCAACCTATCACCACTTAAGCAAGTTTTACTCAACACCTCTTCGATGAAATGCAGATTTCATAGTAATGCAGATCTGTTTTCTTTTTTCTGTTTTCTCATCTCATGGTTAATACATTTTATATGCTTTTAAAAATTTACTCAAGGAGAATGAACACTAAACATTTGAAGAAGTCAAAACAATCAATCATAAAAAATTCAAATGAGAAAATGTGCAAAAAGCCCACATAGCTCTCTGTAGTTTTTCTTAGGGAATAGTGGGCTCATCAGTGATGTAGTCCAAAAATTACTGTCAATTAAAAGTTTCATAAGAAATGGTAGAAATGAGAGAAGGTTAAACGAATGGGGAGCAATTGTTGAGGGTCATTGTGAACCAGAAAAAGTTTCTAAGATGAGTATTTGTATATCCATATATTTTTTTTAAGTGTGTGACCTATGCCATATTACAGTAGCAGAGACTAAAAAGAGATAGGTAAGTGAGAAAGCTCTTGAAGTAGTACATAAGGTTGCAAATAATAGAAAAATATATGAAAAATTGCAATAGTAGAACTGATAATGCTTAGCAAATGGTTAGATAAAAGTAAGCAATAGTGAGAAATATGAATCAAAGGCCACTACATTTTTTTTTAAGCCCAAGTAGCCTGAGGAATGCTGGTACTAGTAAACATCAGAATTGCTGGCAGAAGATGTGATTTTGTTGTTTGTTCTGGAAGGGGGAGGGCTTTGAACATGAACATTACATGTTAAAAACATTTAGAGAAAGGAGAGATGATCATAAAGAGACGATTGGGGAAAGGAAAAGGGCTTGGGTTGATCTTAGGGTTGGATTTAAACCTGCAAAGAGCATTCCTTTGTTTTGCTAACACACTAATTATATGATCCACCAGTGGACTCCAAGTTCCAGTTTCTTGAGAGTTTCTCGAATCCAACTTCTAGGAAGCATCATTACAGGAGATAGAACTTCCCTAGTCAGTCCTTGTCCCAATAGGAATCCCATACACTTGATGGGCCGCTGCCTTAGGATCACCAAGGGGAGGGCGGGGGTGGAGGTTTGGGGGAGGGGAGGGTGTGTCTGTGCAAGGAGTGGGAAGCAAGAAACTCCCAGACCCATTATAGCTGCTAGAAAACCGCAGGCTCTTTATCCAATGCGTATACCATCTTCTGATGATGTTTCTTTTATTTTTAATGTTTGTTTTGATTTTTTGTCTCAGACAACCCAAGTCTCCCTACAACATGCTTGCCAATTTCTCTAAACAAATGCCTGCTAATATCACTGTAGCAGTTTAGAAAACTACAGGCTTTGGAATGCACTCCTCTCAAAATGTCTGGGTGGCCCAATCTTCTGCATCTCACCTTCCTATCTCATTGAGAAATTAGTGGGTGTTTTTGTTGTTGTTTGGGGAAAGCTACAATTTTTCCTAAGCTTTGTCCTACACATTCAGCTAGCCTAAGAAATGTAATGGCAGCTAAAAACAGATTGTGGTTAAGTAGGCTGTAGGATGGTGCTGCTTATGATGACCACTGTTTAGAATGATTGAACTAAATCCACCATTGTTCTGTGACTACAGCCCCATATCCTCCCAGCAAAAGAAACCTTCGCCAAAATAAAGCAAACACACACACACACACACACACACACACAGAGCCAGGGAATGTCTTCCTATACAATTAGTTTCACAAAGCTAGTTAGTAATCAATTGTTGGGATACTCAGCTGGCATTGTTACTTAGTATTTTTAGCCTGAAATTCTCTCTAGTCCTCCTGTACAGTGAGAACATTTCTCAACTGTGATAATTAAGCTGATGCTTTCTTCATTTCTACTCAATTCTGCTTCCTTCTCTGGCCTTTCTGAAAAATTATTCTTTAAGTGAATAATGTCAACATGGTTGCCTGCATAACCTACTATAATCATGTCTTGTACCAGTTTTATTTTAACGGTGGCTGTTGATCTAGTTAATTTAAATGTCATCAATTGCTTAATTGAATTAACCAGATTTGTGTTGGTAGTTAAAGACACTCTTATACTTCACAAGGAGGATTTATTATCGAGTTAAAGAAAAACATTCTGTTTGACAGCAGCAAACACCTTCTATTATCTTTTCCATTCTTCTTCTTTTTTTTTTTTAATCAGTATTGTTCATTTCTGGTAGCTTTCCAGTTCAGGAGCAATTTCCCATTGTACGATCACTCAAAACATGCAAATCTTTACTTAGCTGTGTCTTTATCCTGTCCCCTTAAAAAAAAAAAAAAAAGGTAGCTTCCCTATTCCATAATGAGACAAATAGCCTGCTGTAGAGGCGGAGATTAAATAAACCAGTCTCTATTTTGCTGCAACTAGTGACACCACAACCAGGCACCTTCTCACCAGTAATTATTATGTGGCAGCTTTCATTTCAGAAGGTAACGATGAATGGAATCACACCAATCTGTCTCTAACACTGCTGGCATGCCAATAAAAGAAATTGCAGGGGGGCGGACATCTGTGTCTGAAACAAAACAAACAAAGAATTCAGGGTCCCTAGGATGGTTTTTATCAGCACAAACACTAGCAGTTTGGTGATCATGCCTCATAGAAGTAGGAATAAAGAGGCTCTTATTCTTGGTAGGGGTGTTATAAAAGCAGAATATCCTGTCACATGACAGGTGTTGGGGGGACAACATTTTATAAATATAGGTTGTTTCTTAGAGAAAAAATGTTATTCTTTGTTCACTTGGTGCTATCATTATCTCCTTATATTTTGCACTGCATTGAGATTAAGATGCTGATCATTAACTCCTTAGGACACTTAGCATTCCCTACTCTTCAAATGAATGCAAACTAATTCCAAGGGTGTTAAGATATAGGAATTTTTTTGCACACCTCCCTTTCTCAAAGTCATATCATTATAAAGCCTGGTATTGGAGTTTGCTCTATGCATAGCTATGCTCAGGACCTCAAGTAATAGCATTAGAGCTTAGTCTGTTTCTCTCTATGTAACTTCTGTCCTATCCTTGGGTTGTATTCTAAGCATGTTTCTACCTTCTTATGGTATACACAGCTCTGGGTTTTTACCTATCAGCTGAACAAAACAAACAATCCCCATACATGTATTTCAATGGCTGGGGTCCTAGGCCCATCTTTGAATCAGTTACTCTAACTGGATTGCCTAACATGCATCTAATTGGCTAGGCATGGGCCAAAATTTGGGATGAAAGTAGAAGACGGATGGGTTCCCTTTGAAAAATCAGGAGGTAGCTATTGCAGTTACTGGTATATGGGTAAATGGATGCCAAACAAACACAAACAACTAATTTCCAAAATCCACCAGTCTTTGAAATGTATTAACCCATGGGTTTTCTTGGCTTCCTTTGTAAAACAAAGCCCCTTCTAGTCCTTGGGCAGAGCGAAGCCTTCGCCACCTGGTAATTTCATAGTACTCAAATGTACTTTGACCATGGCCTTCACTACATTGTTGCATAATTATAATTGACATTACTATTTTTTAGTCATCTGCCTCTCCCACTGAAAAGTGGGATCAACAAAGACAGATAAATATTAAGGTTTTTTTTAGTCTTGTATAAATTCCAGTAGTGTCCAAATAGTAGAACCTCAATAAATGTTCATGGCGCAATGATACTTGGTTCACATAGATTTAAACCATTGGACTCTGGTTGCCTTTTTGTTTTCTTATAGTGAGTCTAGGCTATTTTTTTCCCTGAGAGGAATTCGTGAAGAGATTTTTCTTTACCCTGTATAATTAACAATAAAATAGGCGAGGGAAGCCTATGCTGTCTCCTCCGAGAAGTCTTCTTGGGTTCTCTTCTCTCAATAGATCATTGACTTTACTATCTGTGTTAACTAATAATATCCTTTCTTGCTAACTTAACACCATTTTATGTGTTTTTAAAAATCATGTCCAGTCACCTATATTGAAATGCCATATCTTACCTCATACTTCCAAAGCTCTTCAGAGTAATTACATCATTGCTTGCTTAATAAATAAAAAGTGTGGAATACAAGAAATAAAAGGAAAGAAAATCTATTAGGAAATCTGAAATGGCTTAAAAGACTCAAGCTCAGGACATAAACTAAAATGTCAATAGTCAAACCTGCCTGAAGGTAAATATGGGTGACATCTCTTACATTTCCTAGTTTTCTACCACAGATATGTTTTACTCGTATTGTTAGAAAAAAAAATCAGGTTTTAAAAAATTCTAAAGGAGTCGATTTGGCCTAGCACAACCTAATTCTAATTCTATAATTTTGACATAAATTATCCTTTTGTGTGTGTGTTTGTGTATGTGTACCTATGTGTGATTATATATGGTTTGTAAAAAAAATACAAATCAACTTCTTATCATAGCTGTTACGAATTCTGCACTGCTGGTGTTTCGAATTAATAATGTCTTATACTTTTGGATTTACTATTGTATTAATTCCCATGTAAAGTTCAATAGGTAACAATTTCTTTGCCTATATCTCTCCCAAGACATATAAATAGTATTTAAATAATAGAGTGATTATCTTAAAGCATTGTATCATAACTCAGTGGAGAAATAGAAGACCTAATAATGGATGTTATTTCCCTATGCGCTGGGCTAAATGTTAGGCAAGGAAAGTATCACAGGCAATTTGTGATACACATATCTGATGAGTGTCCCAAGTGCCTTCTATCCTTCCATTTTGATTAAAGAGAGATATTCATGCTTTAGAGTATTACATGTATAGGTGGAATAAGTTTAATTTTTATTCATATATTCTCTTCTAGTCTTTATTGATTAAATAAAGGAATAAGAGAGTCAAAGGGATTAAGTTTACACTTTCCTGGATAAATTATTTAGTTGAGACTACAGATTTTTATGCTGTTTAATATAGGAAAGATAGTTTTTATATGACAATATTAATGGTACGTGTTTCACACTCATGGCCTGAACTATATAGATGTCTCATGTCAAATGGCCGTTGAAAAAAATTACAGATTGTCTATTACTCGTCTGGCTCTGAGTAGGGTGCTTGGGACAGGTGAGACATAACACATAGCATCTGTCATCAGAAACCTGAGAATATGGTAGAGGAACATAATAGAGTTTGTTAAATGCAATAATGACTGTAGTTCAACAGACTTTGGTGGCTGGCTTGGGGTTTGGGGGCAATAGGTAAATGAATTAGGTGAAAATAGCCATAAGAGTTTGCCAGTGGGCAGAGGCAAGTTGTGTAGCATACAAGGAGAGCTGTTTGATCTGCAATAGAAATGTTGAGACTTCCAAAATATATGGTGCCTATTAGCGTGACTTGGATCACAATTAGATTCCCAATACTAAACAGATATAAAATTAAAATTTTTTTATTATTGGTCATTGATTTTTTGGAGAATGACTACTAAATACAGTGATTTTTTTTGTTATAATATTAAGGTCATCTGTTTCACTATAATTTACCCGAGTCCAATATCTTGGAACACTTTGAAATTTCCTAACTTTATAATTGTAAAGTTATAAATCATTATTAAAATATTCTTAATTTTTATTTGCTAAGGCTATAAGCTTGCTTTTAAATGATATAATATGTTCAAGTTTTAAAATATGATATTAATAATGATAATCTATATCTAATATGATATAGAGAAATATTTTGTATTGTAATGTAACCTGTAAATGTGATGTTTTGCCCATTTCTGACTTTGACAATTTTTTTTAATAGGAAGAATTTAGGAACATTAAATTCTAAATCAAATTTCATAGGAACATTACTAATTTAGGATTTGTACTAAGATTATAAAACTCGGTCTAGCTATTATCTATAGAATCTAAGGCTGACAAGAGGCTAGGTAACAGTACAAACAATCTTCCTTTGTTCTTACTCATTTTCTCAGTGATATTAAAGAAATGCAGGAATGTTTAATGATGAAAAAATTGTACTTAAAACTAGTTGCTCCTTATGAATGACATTAGATTAAAAGTTCTAATCTAGGCTGAGCATGGTGGCTCACACTTATAATCCCAGCATTTTGGGAGGCCAAGGTGGGTGGATCACTGATTTCAGGAGTTCGAGACCAGCCTGTCTCACATGGTGAAACCCCATCTCTACTACTACTACTACTACTACTACTACTACTACTACTACTACTACTACTACTACTACTACTACTACTACAATAATTAGCCAGGTACGATGGCAGACATCTATTATCCCAGCTACTTCGGAGGCTGAGGCAGGAAAATCACTTGAACCCGGAAGGTGAAGGTTGCAGTGAGCCAAGATTGCACCACTGCACTCCAGCCTAGGTGACAGCGTGAAACTCCATCTCAAAAATAAAAATAATAATAATAATGATAGTAAAAGTTCTAATCTAGCTTTTTTTTTTTGAAAAAAGGAAATCTTAGCATCAAAGTTCAAAGTATTGTCTTACATATAAATGAGCTCAAATTGTTTGAATACATATTAGAAGCATGTTTTCTCTACTCTTGATGTTTCTTTTCATGTGGATTAATACCAACTAGTACAGTATTTCTCATTTCTCTTTGCATTTTTACTCTGCCCCATAGAGATGGAGAGGTATCTTATTGGTGAGGTTAGAAGAAAACTTGGTATGTGTAACCCAGCCCCTTTCTCTTCCTTCTATCAGGGTAATATACTCAAAGACTTATGATTTGCTTCTACTCTCTCTGCCATATTTCCTAAGGGGTGCTGCCTCTCACCTGGAAGGGACAGGAGATACCCTGTCCAGGGATACCTGATACTGAAGGGGCTATTGCGTTGTTATGAAGGTCATTGTTAGGATGGTCATTTGCCCACAAATACTTAACAGATTTATGAGTAATAAAGATATTTCTCGTCTCTACATGGTTTATTCCCTTACAACAACTTTTAATTAATACAGAACTCTGTAGGAAGAGAGGAGTTTTTATTTGGTGTCCTCAGATTCCATCAATGTGATTGTCTGAAGTAATCTGTCATATTCTACAGTCCCACAGAGGCAGATTCTGAGACAAATATTTGATTGCAAGTAGATTAGTAAAGAAATCAGGGAAGGAGATGGAAAATGGTAGGAGGTAAATAAAGAATGTGTTATTAAGCTACTTTCCATGGTAAACAACTAGGGTAACTCGTTGTGAGTTTAGCTGGGGAACTCTAAAAAATAGTGTGAAACCCAGAGTTATACCAATGGGGAGATGATGAAATTGGGTCATATATACACCAATTGTCTTCAGTCATTATTTGGGGGCTGCTCTTAATGGGCATTAATTCCCTGATACTTCATGCTGTGGGGAAGAGAGACAGAGAGGCTCTGGAGTCCCAACACAGACGTGAATGGCAAAGGTATCCATGTGCCAGCAGTTGAAATTCTAGTCCATGTACACTGAAATAGAAAAGAGTTGGGTGACATGTTATAGGGCCTGACAGTGTCTTCTTCTATACAGCTGGACATGTAGGCTTTATTAGGTATTAGGTAAATTATATCATTGGCATAGAACCCCTCAATTAAAATAACATATCAATTCTTCTGATGCTGAGATATCCTGAAAGCTGTTTAATGTGACTAATAAATATTTTTTAGCTGACTATGATACCATGTCTCTGCTTTGGAGAACCAATATATAAAATTTGGAAACTTTGTAAAGTCAAGTTTGTCTCTCTGCTAAGCTAACATTGAATGCTTACCACCTATGTCATAACATTAGTTATTTTTCTTTTACATTTCTACATTCAAAACTCAGAATTCTGTCCTAGTGTATTACCTCTACAAGCAAGTATATTATCTCTAGAAGCCAGTGTGGTGCAGCTGAAATTCGAGAGATATTAAAGTCAAGTAGAACTAGATTCAAATTCTAGCTGTGTCACTGAATAGCTATTGTCTCTGGTCAGGTTATTTAACTTCTTTGACCTTCAGGTTCTCAACCTATGTATTGGATATGATGCTAAACACCTATTAGACTATTAAATGAAGTAATGCATGCACATCATCAACAGAGAGCTTATCATGTAGTAGACTTATAGCAAAATGTTTTTTCCCAGCACCATTTTCACATGAGGAAAAGGAGCCTTAGAAAAGTAGGTTTTTAAAGGTCAGACCTTTAAAAATCAGCTTTGGATCCAAGATTAAATCCATATCTCCCAAAGTAATACGATAGTACCAGTCATCAATAGATCTGTGCTGCTGCTTTTTGCTATTTATAGCAGGTGCCATACCATTGGTGACTATAATTATTTTCCCAGATTAAACAAAGACTTCCCATTGATATCTATTAAAATCCAATTTATGTTTCAGCAGTTTAAATTGCTAATTTAGTGATTTCAGCACAAACTTTTAATCTGGATCTTAGCCTTATATGAAGTACTTGCTATTATTTTGCTGTATCTTGTGATGGGACTGGCATATATTTAATCCCATTGATGACACTTGAATTGTATTAAAATGATGTAGCTAAGAATTTGGGCTCTGAAGCTAGACTCTTTGGGTTTGAATCCCAGTCTGTCATTTACTAGTTATGTTTGTGTCTCAATTGCTTCATTTATGGAGCATACAGAGTACCTTTCTCCACAGAGTTACTATAAAGATCAAAAGCGTGAATAACATACAAAGTGCTTAAAATGGTGCCAAGTCTATAGTAAAAGTTCAACAAATGTTAGGTATTATTTAGTAGAAAGGCTTCCTAAAAAAATGTGTGATTATACTGTAAGATTAATCCATAAAGAAATGTGGGGTTAGGAGGTACCTGACTGGAAATTTAAGTCCTTGGAATAGCAGTAGAGAAGAAAGGAAGAAGAAAAAGATCCTACCAGAAATATGAGTATCTAACAATCAAGGGAAAGCCACATAAAACAAGAACAAGATTGAAATTACAGCAAAAGGAGTTTGGGACTGTTTCCTCCTGGCACGGTGTTTCCCTAAGCCTCCAGTTGAAAACAGCCTGGTTGGCATGATTATTTAGTGGCCAGTAAATTCCTAAAAGATGAGAAGAAAAGGCTGGGAGTGGTGGCTCCACGCCTGTAATCCCAGCACTTTGGGAGGCCGAGGTGGGTGGATCACCTGACCAACATGGAGAAACCCCGTCTCTACTAAAACTACAAAAAATTAGCTGGGCATGGTGATGCATGCCTGTAATTCCAGCTACTTGGGAAGCTGAGGCAGGAGAATCACTTGAACCCAGGAGATGGAGGTTGCGGTGAGCCGAGATTGTGCCATTGTACTCTAGCCTGGGCAGTAAGAGCAAAACTCCGTGTCAAAAAAAAAAAAAAAAAAAGAGAACAAAAACAATTAATTTGGTACCTACGAGATGATACCATACGTGACAAAGGGCAAAAATGGCAGCCCTCTGTGACAGACCTAAAAATATATTTATTACCTTTACCGAAGATAGTATGTGTTCTGCATGAAAGAGTCATGAGAAGGAATGAGTCACTTCACCAGGAAGCGTATATCCGAGGAATTTTAGGTGATACAAATAGAGTCTTAGTAAGGAAATGGGGAGACACCATCTCCTATCATATTTTAATCACTTTCCTCTTCTGGTCCTGGGATCCAACCTGCCTCAATGCTGTTAAATCAGCGACTTTCCACGTGGGGTTTTTCCATTGTTTCTATACAGCGAGGCTGAGGTCCCTTAGTGTACCCAGGCTACCCTGGAACTCAACTTCAATTTTGCATAAAATTCTTTTGCAAAGTTCTCCATTGACACTTGCCAATCAAGGACCATCTTATAACCTTTGTTACAGAATGTTTGGGGAACTTCGCGATGGCCACAGAATGTACCAAGACAGTGCTGCTTGACAGGCTGCCACTCCCAGGAAATTCAGAGGACCTCTGAGGGAAGTTGTTTCATTCTAGATGCCAACCTTATATCGTCTCATCTCTAAACTCATTGTACTGTTACACAAACTGAGTTTATTACAGTGTGTGTGGATGTTACCAGAGAAACAAAGAGCATACTAGCATACTATGAGAGTACATCATAGAAGCTAAGCTAGCCTGGTGAGAAACAGTTAATGTGCCCTGAATTTGTGAGAGTGAAGTAGGAAGAACACGTCAGAGGTAGAACTCCAAAAACAGAATGCTTTTTTTTTTCTCCCATTTGAAGAGTTGTAATAATTTTGGTACAGCTTAATGGGATGAGTTAATTCTAGTAGACTGCCAGAGATTGGAAGTAAATAGACCTCTGTAGCCACAGTTAAAAGAAGATTCTGAATTCAGATGGCCCATAGGCTCGTCTAAGTTCATGTTACTCTGTAAAGCATTACTTGCAAGCACATGTTTTGGGTGGGATGCATCTTACACACCTAATGAGAAGGTAAGAGGGTATCATGAAGGTCATAGAAGTAACAAGACAATTCTAAGACCTCTAAATCCAAGCTTAACCATCTGCTAGCTCTCTGGAGGACTGATTTTATTCTTAAATGGTGGTGCGTTTATTTTGTTTCATATGTTAAGTCAACACTAAAATTTACCATATTGACTCTATTTACTAAACCGTAGACATAGTTTCATTATTTTCTTGTGTTACTAAGGCCTCTTTTTGAGTAATGCCACCTTCTGTCTACTGTTTAATCATTTAATGCCAGGTTCTCATGGGAATCAAAATAGGCAATTATAAGTGACTGAAATGAAATCATGAATTTAGATGGACTTTCTCTGCAATTGAAGATAGAAACACTGAATGAGGATGAGAGAAAACATGCTATGGATATCGAGAATTGGCCTAATGGTGGATCTGTAATGGAGATGGTAGCTTTACCAAAAGGAACCACACCTGTAATTATCTATCAATCCATGAGTGTATAGAAGTATAGAACATTTCTGAATTCTGGAGTTTTTGGCTTTTTATACCTTGCCATATATGATGAGTACAAGAATGGCTTAAATGAAATAGACTTTGACCCTCGGTAAACTAGAGAATAGATTTCAGTTATGATTTAACCAACATCACATGGTAAACTCAAGAATAGCTATGCATCTGTGAATTAACAAACAACATGTGAAAATGTTACATTCAGAAAGAAAGACCTAGTCCACTAAAATTTCCTTCCCTGTAAAGGAAAGATCTATTTCTATCAACTCTGGTCAGACTATGGGGACATAAGAGTCATACAAAAAAATATCAGGGCACAACATTTAAACCCTCAACATATTGTTTCGTGGTTTTAATGAAGTGATCAAGAATAGAAAGTAGGTTGGATGGATTCCAAAAATATTCAATAAAATGAAAGCAAGGAATCATTTATGGTACAGTGATACTAATATGATTCTTTCTGAATGGATATAACCAACAGGAGCACAGTCAAAGCTGTGGCAGGCTGGGTGCGGTGGCTCAGGCTGTAATCCCAGCACTTTGCGAGGCCAAGGTGGAAGAACTGCTTGAGCCCAAGGGTTCAAGACCAACCTGGGCAACATAGTGAGACCCCTATCTCTATAAAAACATTTAAAAATTAGCCGGGTATGGTGGCACACACCTGTAGTCCCAGCTACTCAGGAGGCTGAGGTGGCATGATCCCTTGAGCCCAGGAGGTTGAGGCTGCAGTGAGCTGAGATGGTATTACTGCACTCCAGTAGTCTGAGTGACAGAGCAGAACCTGTCTCACAAAAAAAAAAAAAAAAAAAAAAATGTCATTTTGGGGAAGGGAAGAAAAGTTTTATCTTCTGTGTTTCTATCATTTCCCAGCACGTTTGTCACGAATCTGAGCTGGAAGCAGGCCCACACCATCCAGAGTTGGCTATGCTTGGGAAATCAGTAAGGATCAGTATAACCAGAAGCAGTGTAATCCGTGCCTTAATGTGCGTGCTGATGGTATTCTGGACCTGATTTACACACTGTTTTTGTTCCAAAATGTGGTGTAACTTGGTTGTTGCAAATTCTTAACACATTTATTTTAGAATGATAATTCCTTTGTCAGACCAGGATCCCTGAACTGATTTAACATGTAATGCAACTGAATATATATCATACTGGTGTGGTCGTTGAATTTTTGAATCACATAATCAAAAGATGGAGAGACGATAAAGAGTAAGAGGAGAAGATGAAGTGAAAGTGAAAGATACGGTGAAAAGAAAAACAGAGAAAGAATAAGAAGGTGTGAGGGTCTAAAAAGAAAGTAGCACCATTTCTTTCCCATTCCAGAGGAGATGGCTGACTCTAGGCAAACTGAAGAAGAAGGTTTATTTTGGGAGCCTCCTTTGTCTTTCCACTTCTTTTACCTTCTACTTGTCATCTAGGCTTTTATGTGTTCCTAAACCTCCCACTTTGATGGCCCACTCTTGCCTATCTTCCACCCCACCATGTCTCATGCACCATGAGTACACCCTCCTTTCATGTCCCATCTCCTTGGTACTTCTGATCTTATCTATTTGTAAAATAAATGCAAACTGAATAATTCACACAAGATTCAGAGCTACTGATAGAATGATAACACTCCCAATAGCACTTCTATTTTTTAAGAACCATTTTTATTTAACACAATTTGTTTAATTAATGCAACTTCAGATGATTTGAGGATAAATGAACACATTCAGGTGGTATAAAAGAAAGACAATTTCAGGTTTGGGAGCCTAGTAAACACACGGAACAACATTGCTCAGGAAATTGTTCACAAGCTAGCTGCCCTTGCCTTTCATTAGTTAACCCAAGGAATTTCTAAACATTCTTAAGTTTTTCAAAAGGACCTCTATGCTGTTTCTTAAGTTTTTCTCTTTTTCTCCCATGAGATCATTTGTATCATTGAAGGTAGGACAGTGTTAAGTCATCTTACTCTTTTTTTTTACTCCTCCCTCCATCTTGCAGCTTATAGATGACAATAAGTGTTCAGTGTCTAATAATGTTTAAATGTGCAATACCATTTTCTCTACTTTTCTTCTAAGCGTCAAAGTATTTTAAATATTTTTAGTATTGCTTTTCAAAGAAAAGAAAGGATAGCTTTCATTCCTCATTCTAAAAATAGAAAGAGGCTGGACATGTTGGCTCACACCTGTAATCCCAGCACTTTGGGAGGCCAAGATAGGTGGATCACCTGAGGTCAGGAGTTCGAGACCAGCCTGGCCAGCATGGTGAAACCTCATCTCTACTAAAAATACAAAAATTAGCCAAGTGTGGTGGCACATGCCTGTAATCCCAATTACTCGGGAGGGTGAGGCAGGAGAATCACTTGAATCTGGGAGGCAGAGGTTGCAGTGAGCCAAGATTGTGCCCCTGTACTCCAGCCTGGGCAACAGAGTGAGACTCTGTCTCAATAATAATAATAATAATAATAATAATAATAATTATTATTATTATAATAATTTAAAAAATGGAAAGAAGAAAAAAGAAAATAATAAAAATAAACATAGAAAGCAAGCCATGGCATGTTGTCATTTATCTATGATTAAAAAAATGGAAGCTTCCAGTGAAATTACCATATATACAAATATATGGATCTGCTTTTATAACATAGGCCTTTTTCCTTTAAATCCATTTCCAAACTGAAACCAACTTTGTCTCCTCTATCAAATAAGGGGACCTTTGAGAACAGGTCTCTTTTAAATAATCAAAGGCATCAAATTTTCAAACAGCTCACTGCCATTCTTAAGGTATTTGGTATAGAAGAGGCTGGGATGGGAAGAGATACTTCTAGTCACTGGAAAGATCTGCATCCTGAAATGATCTAGGAGGCATTCAGCAAAGAGAGAAATAAAAAGATCGTGACTCTGTAACACAGAGAGATTTTGATTATTTCAGCATGTGGTCTAATAGGCAACAAATTCAGCAAGATGAGGATTAGCATAATGTAATGAGACCAGAATTAAAGAACCAGAAAGCCAAAAAGAAACTAGTGAGAAAATTTTACACTTAGGCAGACAGATCAGGGTAGAATATGAGAGAAGGAGCAGAAAATTTCTGTCAACTAGAAACCATATTCTCTTAGAATCAACCCCTTTCTTAATAGAGAATTCCTCTGAGACAGGAGCATCATAAAAACTGAGATATTTCATAGATATTTCTCTGGGTATCAGGATATTTTCTTATATAACTCAGGCAACTTAGGGGAAATGGGACTGTTTTAAAAAAAGACAAATTAAATTCTATTCGCGAATGGATCAGTAACAATGCCAAGTTGTCAGAATTTTAAAACTATAAAGAAAGATGGAAGACATTTGCTTCATAATTACGGGAATTTGGGTGACATCACTGGGTGCTAATTGCCTCTTCACAATTGAAGAAGGGGCTTGTTAAAATTGATTTAGTTGGATTTAACACACAGTCCAAGAGCAGGTACATGAAAACCATGTGCTCTATAAAGAAGGTGCTATTAAGAGAAGCAGATGGCCGGGCGCGGTGGCTCAAGCCTGTAATCCCAGCACTTTGGGAGGCCGAGACGGGCGGATCACGAGGTCAGGAGATCGAGACCATCCTGGCTAACACGGTGAAACCCCGTCTCTACTAAAAAATAAAAAAAAATTAGCCGGGCGAGGTGGCGGGCGCCTGTAGTCCCAGCTACTCGGGAGGCTGAGGCAGGAGAATGGCGGGAACCCGGGAGGCGGAGCTTGCAGTGAGCTGAGATCCGGCCACTGCACTGCACTCCAGCCCGGGCGACAGAGAGAGACTCCGTCTCAAAAAAAAAAAAAAAAAAAAAAAAAAAAAAAAAGAAAAAAGAGAAGCAGATTGCTGTTCATGAGGGCACTCCATAAAATAGGCATAAAGAGGTGATGATCAGTTACAATTCAGAAACAACTGAATCATGTCCTAGAAGAAAAATGACAATTTGTAACGTATTTTTGAGGATCCTAATGAGGAACTTATAGGCATTTCAAGTCAAGTATCGGTATTTTCCTTTCGGTTAAAAAACAGTATTAAATGTTGGTTCTTTGAGTATTACTACCAAGTTTTCTCTTTGCTGACCAATTGCTGTAATAAGGGCATCAACCATGATGGTCAAAGGGACAGGGAAGAGATTTACGTATTTTGTCTTTTGCAATGAATATGTTGTACTGTGATACATTTTACTTCAAATAAGAGGACATTTTAAGTGGACTTTGTTTTGTTCCTGGAGTGATTATGGATTATTATGCAGCGTGCCCATCAGGAATTCTTTGAGGTTATCTAGCATGCCCTCACATTTGAAATGATGCTGAGAAATTTGAGGTAACTCTATGAAAATCTTCACAGCAAAGACTAGAAAATATATTTAAAAAAAAATTCTTTTTATTATTAATCTAGCTCACATTTCATGTTTTTTTTTTTTCTTATTTTGGAGGATGAGGCATTTGAGACAATGCATTACATCATGTGTATGCAGTTCTTGCACCAGATTTAGTGTGCAAGGCAGGCTTTAGTGGCTTTCTCTGTGATGCAGTAGGGAGGTGGGAAAACATCTCCAAAGATTTCACAGGGAGTATAAAACATGTCGAGCAGTCATTTGTGACCCTATTTAACCCAGGTTTGCATGTTTTTAGATTATGAGCAGTATGCCCTTTTCTTGTATGAGTTTTGGGTGGACTTGCTATTCTCTCCAGTTCTCATGATATGGATAGAGTTAGCTTGTTTGTCTTTCTCTTTTCCTTACTTCCTTCCACTCTCCCTTCCTCCCTCTCTTTCTTCTTTTACTTGCATCGTGCATCAGATGACATATAATGTTAAAAGCAGCTTCAGATCACACCATTTGGGGAATGAAGTGGTACATTATTTCATATTCTTTTGTTGCCAACAATATAAATGGTCAATGTTAAACTTTACTGTAACCCTGGGATCCTGAACACGACAATGTTTAAGAAATCCTCCAAATCTTTTGTGTTCTGGGAGACAGCTTCAAGGAACCACCCTTCACCACATGACTTAAATATGATTCATGGACACCCCCTTTGTTTACCTATGGCAAGACCTTTTATAGACCTACAAATTCCTTCTTCTTTTTTTTTTTTTTTTACTTTCATAAATAATTAGCTGAACCAACTGTTCCCACGGATCAATTTCAACAACATGTTTGTTAACCAAACTTTGGTTGAGTTTGTCTCTTTCCCTTAGGCCCCCTGAAGTTTGTCCTATTGTCAGCCTAAGGCAGCAAACAACTCCTTAATAGACCTCTAAGAATAGGCTAGCCTCAGGGCAAAACATTCTCTCTTCTACTCTTCATCAAGCCACCCTCTCACCCTACTTTCCCGTATCTGGGTTGTTTAACCTTGTTTACTCCTCCATTTAAAAGAAGAACTCTTTTTTCCTAACCTTTGAGAATTCTTGCAGATCTTTTGGTCAGAGCCTTCTCTTTATTGCAACAGAGCCCCTCCTCATATTACATTAACCCCTTCTCTTCCTCTATCCTTCACTGCAATAAACATTTTGAATAAAGTCTCTCCTTACTAAATCTGGATTTTTTTTTTTATTTAACAAAAACATGTGAGATAAGATAGTTAATTAAATACCTGTTTTTATTTTTATTTTTAGAAAGCACAAAATCTAGGTAGAGGTAACAAGCCTTAAAATGGAAAGTACACTGAGATCTCCACAGCTGGGACTGATCAACTCTACACATTTCCCGTGCTTATATTATTCTTCTGAAGAGACAAATTTCAGAGAAAAAGAGTCAGCCTGACCTGACCTGTCACCAAAATACATGAAAGTCAACCTGGCTAGAAGTTGCACCAAAACCACATACAACTGGGGAGAGGTGATTCCTCAAATAAAAGCTATAATCTTGTAGCAAAAAGGAAGGGGACTCAAGCCTGTAATCCCAGCACTTTGGGAGGCCGAGACGGGCGGATCACGAGGTCAGGAGATCGAGACCATCCTGGCTAACACGGTGAAACCCCGTCTCTATTAAGAAATACAAAAAACTAGCCGGG